>NW_020799103.1:6936922-7069889 GCF_003259725.1 Athene cunicularia
GGGGGGGGGGAAATCCAACAGATCAGTCATATAAATATTCTTTACCTGAAACCCTAATTCCTGCCTCAACACTTAGTATGAAATTCTATTTTAATTGCTTTGCTTTTGGCTATGAAATTGAACCAGTGATTTAAAGCTTTCTCTTTTGATAACACAGTCCAAGTTTAGCTGCAGTTTGAAAAAAAAAATAAATTAGGACACATGGGTGCTTACTATTTCATTTCTAATATCTCTGCATCTGAATTACTCTACTATGATGATAGTAGATATAATGATGTCTTTACTCACATTTCCTTTATGAATATCAGCAACTGAGCAATCCATTCACACCGAAACCTCAAGTTCCACCAAGATCAGTGGTCAGAGTACAAAGAACAGAGGGAGCAGAGAGATGCTGACCCAATCCTCCCCGGTCATGAAAGCTAATTGCAAGTATATCAGTTGTTCGGTTGAAGTTTTAATGGAAGATCTTGAATGGGCACATGCCCTCCTGCAAAGAGCCTTACTGCAAACAAGCTTTCTGAGACTCTTCCAGAAGCAGGATTTTAATTCGTTGTACAGAGCATCCTGACCTTCTGGAGTGGAGGTCAGGAACAGAGGCAGCATTATGTTGTTATTCGTGATACTAAATTACTATTTTATTACCAGTACCATTATGTACGTTTCAGAGCACGTTATCAGCAGTAAGTTCCAATTCTAGCATGAGCAACACAGGCTTTTACCAACTATAAGCTGTTCTCTCAAAACCCAGGAAAATTCTCTGTGAAATACAGGACTGCACAGCAAAGCAGTGGCAAAAGCATACATCAGGTTAAGGTAATCCTTGCGAAAGTTAAGAGAAAGACACTATGAGTTCAACGGGCTTTCAATCAATCTACTGAATAGTGTGTGTATATGTATGCGTACGCGTGTACACACATATTTGCACACTGCAGAGGGAGATGAATCAATAAAGATCTTACACTGAATGAGGAGAAAGAAAAGGACAGTTGAACCAGCATTACTGGTTTCAAATGCTGTGCTCTATCTCAATTTTTTTAAGCTAGATCAAGTTTTATTTCAAAGCAAAATAGTAACTCTTAGATTGCTGCTGGTGAAAACTTCATGGTTTTAGCCCCTGGAGAAAACCATTATGAAAACAATACAAGGATGGAGACCTTCTACAGATATCTAAAATTAATTTGGACCATCTCTATTAAGAAGCAAAATTATAGCCTGATTTCACTGGTCATTCTGAATTAGTTTTAACTATATGATGAAAAACATAAAGACAGCAGAACAAGACAAGCTGTGAATAGAAAGTCAGTATCAAAAATCCGTGCAAAAGAATCCTCATCTCCAATGGTTTCCAATATTTTTATTCCCTCCACAGTCATTTCAAGCTATTGTTCTTTTTTTTATTAACAGCAAAGTAACCTTGTCACACTGTAACACACAGCATGAAGTCACCCGCATAGCACAGCCAGACAGGACACTATCTGCTTTTTGAAAACATACTACCATTGCTAGAGACTTCTAAAACCATGAAACGTGGTGATTGTCAAAGCAAAGCTACCCCACATAGAATTCATGAGATTATAAAGACCCTACTTTGAAGTGTCTGAGATTTGTTTTCTTAACACAAGTTTCTCATTTTTGTGATTGAAAACTAATTTCTGAAAATACAAAGCCCACGTCAGTGCAAATCAACATGTCCATACCAGTGTGTGATAGGGAATACCAAGAATGGAGAAGAAAGCTACAAGGCAATGGTGGGACTTGGTCCCCCAATAGGCCTTGCTGCTGCAGATTACTACATGAGCCTTGATTTCTGCATAAAAAGTGTTAAAGAAAACCAAAAAAAAAATCACACTTCTTACCTTAGCAAGTTCCTGGGTTAAGGTATGCTGTTCCACTATCTATGCTCTGTTCATGTGTCCCTATTCTGGGTATCCTCTGCTCTCCTAAGTTGCCACCTTGTCTAGCTGCTATTGCTAGGATAATGGCCATCAAGAAATACCTCTTACCAGCTACAGGAGAACCTACACACACAATGAGCCTTCAGTAAAAGGGTAAACAGACTGACATCTGATTAATTCACCAGCATCTAGCAAAAACTGAGCAGAAAGGCAGGCACAGGAGTAGAGAACACCACCTCTACCACACATGCATTCCTGCATCGCAGCACAGAACAGCCTCCATGAAGGCAAAGACCATGAAAACCCCTTTTTACTCACTAGAGGAATAACAATACTTAGAGGATTGGTGTAAAGAGAAGTGAAGGGAGAAGCCACTGTCTGTATTTCCATCCCTTTGATGGAAAACAGAGGGAGCACCTCAAAACAGGTCCAGAGTAACAATATTAATGCAAAAAGAGAAATTTCCTTAATGTTTGGGAAAAGACCAAAGGAAAAAAAAAAAAAGAGAGATGAAACTGAGCTAGAGGGGTAAGATTGATTCTAAATGTTAGGATAACAAGTCCAAGGAGTACATATGTGAAAACGGTTTAGGAACAAAAGGGACAGGCTAAACCTTCCAGTGATGAGCTGTCAAACAAGACTGAGATGGCATAGCTGAAAGGAGACAAACACAAAACATTCCATTTCCACAACAGTCAAAGCCCTCGTATCATAAGGTGATACTGCGGTGGTTTTCCTCCTCAGTACCATAATTAGAACAGCTCGTTCTGCTGAGAAAGTGTAAAAAGAGAATAATTTCACAAGTTATATTGTGATCACTTAGACCACATGACATCGTGCAGAAAAGAAACAGTCTTATTTTACTGCATTGGGTTGGCGTGGCAAGGTTTTGGTAGTGGGGACTGCAGGGGTGGCTTCTGTGAGATGTCACAAGCTGCCAGTGACAGTGGCAGCACCTCTGGGATAATGTATTCAAGAAGGGGGAAAAAAACCTCTGTGCAACAGCAACTGGGAAAACAAGATATGTGAGAGCAACAGCTCTGCATCAGTGAGGAAGGAGGGCAGGAGGTGCTCCAGGCCCAGAGCAGAGGTTCCCCCGCAGCCCCTGGGCAGCCCCTGGGGAGGCAGCTGTGCCCTGCACCCAGGGAGCCCCACGGGGGAGCAGAGACCCCCCTGCAGCCCGGGGGGACCCCACGCCGGAGCAGGGGGATGCCCCAAGGAGGCTGTGACCCTGCGGGAAGCCCGCGCTGAGCAGGCTCCTGGCAGGACCTGAGGAGCCATGGAGAGAGGAGCCCAGGCTGGAGCAGGTTTGCTGGCAGGACTGGTGACCCCGCGGGGGACCCAGCCTGGAGCAGGGTGTGAAGAGCTGCACCCCGTGGGAAGGACTCACACCAGAGAAGTTTGTGGAGGACTATGTCCCGTGGGAGGGACCCCACGCTGGAGCAGGACAAGAGTGGGAGAAGGAAGGAGCAGCAGAGACAACACATTATGAACTGACCATAACCCCCCCTGCCCCATGCCCCTGCCTGCTCGGGGGGAGGATGCAGAAGAATCAGGAGTGAAGTTGAACCTGGGAAGATGGGAGGGACAGAGGGAAGGTGTTTTTTTAAGATTTGTTCTTATTTCTCATTATCCTGCTCTGATTTCATCGGCAATAAACTAAACTAATTTCCTCAAATTGAGTCTGTTTTGCCCACCATGGTAACTGGTATGTGATCTCCCTGACCTTATTTTGACCCACAAGTTTTTCAGTGTATTTTCTCCTCCTGTGTTGTTGAGAAGGGGGAGTGACAGAGCAGTTCAGTAGGCACCTGACAGATAGGTAAGGTCAACCCACTTCATTTACTTATCATGTTAAACCAAGAATTTTATTTCCTTATTTCCAGTTTAAAAAGTGATCTACGCAATTATATCACCATGTTTGGTATCTCTTAAAGAATGAAGAATCAGAGACCCATTTAAGACAGAAAGGCAAAATCAAGATTTTTCAAGTTACTACTCTACTTAAGTTCTATAAGTATGATGCTAATAACTGTAATTTTAACACCTGATAGATGCAATTTTAATCAGTTAGGTATTGTTTTTCATTAAGGTGAGTGATATACTGAAATTCTATTGAGTCATAAAACCATCATTTAACACAACTGCCAGCCTTTTTAAGGCAATTCACTTGACATTCTATTAAATAAAAGGAAAGGTGTGACTACTGTATCTAGACTGCATCCATATTTCTGGGTATAATAAATGTCAAGGAAAAATAAGTAATGCACAATAACAAGATTTGTACACAGAGCACATGCTGCTTTCTCACAAAACATTGACACTCAAGATAAAAGATAGTTTTCTTTTTTTTCTTTAAAGTCATCCACCTTCTTCCACTAAAGAACAGCTTCTTGTCCTCCTGTAGTGCTTTCACAAACCCAAATATAAGTGAAATAATCTATTAACACAATAGACTGATCAATCCTATGGTCTAACAAAGCTGAATATATAGAGAGAAATTTCTCCTCAACAATCAGTTTCTATTTACCTTACAGTTTTTCAGAAATCTTAACAACTCTGCTCCTTAGATCTACCTTCCCATTATCTTGGCAGCTATAAAACACTTGGCCTAGTCCACAATCCTGAATTCACAAAAAGTTGCTCTCTGACTGCTCATGCATATATTTGAGGGCAGCCATCTTCATTCCATCCCTTCAACCAAACTATACGTATCTAACACTTCTGGTCTTGCCTCATAAATCAGTTCCTACAACCCCTTCATCATTTTTACAATCCGTTCTGAATAGCTTTCTATTTATTAATTTTAAATTATCTAACTGCATGTCCCATTTGCCTCAATCTGTCACATGTTCTGAAGTCTGCTTCCAAATCTTCACAAAGATTTTGGATGGGTAAAAATCCTATGCTGCTTTGATCTTGGAAAATTATACCAGAACCAGATTCTGTTAAAATAGTTTTAGAGAAAACATGAAGAAAAAAAATTATACAGGAACAGTGAAATCACAGTGGTTAAATTATTTCAAGGTGTACACAGTAGCATAAAGTCCTCCTAACCAAAGGGAAACTGATTTGAATTTCTTATAAATACAGTTACATAGCATGTAATTTGCACTGATTCTAGGTTATACAAACTTTGCTGTTTTCTAACTAGGTACTTGATTCTTGTACTTTGATAAATCCCCCATAAATTTGCTGTTACTGAAAATACAAGGAAAACACATCATCCCAAGGATGATAGGTAGAGGATGCTCTCTTTGGCTCAAGGACAAGACTCAGGTCATGAGGTGCACTGGAATGTCTACACATCAAATCTTCAACTGATTAAAAAAACAGATAGCTGACGTGTACTATTAAAAAAAAAAACAGCATACACACACATATTCACAAATATGTGAATTAAAACAATCCTCAGTTCCCCCAGGCAGACACAAGAGGGGCTATGTTCCTTGTGTTCATCTTAAATAAAGGCAACCTTTCACACTTGAAAACCCTGAAGTCTATCCTGATATCCTAAGCACAGGCATATAATTAAAAAGACACCACATACTCAAATTTGTTCAGGAATCAGTAAAAAAGAAGATAAGCACTAATACAAAGTAGATAAAAATCCAAAACCATCCATCTTCATTCAGTCACAGAGAGTTTTAAGACTTGGCTAGTAAATACTAAGAGGACATCCAGAGTATTACCCATATGCTAAAATCCATATTTGGTTCTATGTCAGTAAATTAATTTGTTGTAGTATCACATATTAAAACATCTGAGTAGCCATGTTGTTGATATAATAATCATAAAATACTTTAACAATAATTCATATATCTACTCACAGATTAACATCTTGTTTCCGAGGTGACCAAAGTGAATCATACTCCTTACCAAATTTCACTTAGGTATAGGCAACCTTGAAAAAATAAATTCTTTCTCTTTTCACAGCATTTCTGCATCTCTCAATTGTCACTTTTTTTTTTTTTTTTTTTTTTTTTTTTGATTTCTCTTGCTCTTTTCTCTGATGGGAAAACTGTTCCTATTTTTGAGTACAGATCTCACAGATTTATAATTTTGCAGTGCTGCAGTTTATCAATCTTACTTTAACCTACCATTTTATCTAGTGTCTGTGTAAATAAATATTGATAGTTGATGTCTTACAACCAACCCAAAATGCCCAGGCATCTTGAAGTCATAAAGGAATTAGTTTTCACAATAGCTATTGATGCAAGTTGATGTACAATATGAAGAAACATGTATTATAGCTTAAAACAATAGTCCCTCTCACTGCTAGGCTTCTGAATTAACCGTAAGCCACAGAAGACACATTTTTGAACTCAAAAGCACTTTTGGACAGCTATAATTCCATTAATTTCAGTGGAGATAATTGCAAGCATTTTGTCTGTGCAGGTAAAAAGAAGAGCAGGGAGCAAAAGAAATCAAGCCTGCCATGGCAAGGCTACTCAGACAGCTGCAGACCAAAGCTATGCCATCCTTCAGAAAGACACAGACTCTCCAGCCTGGCATCTTCCATTCAGTTGGACTAGACTAACCATCCAACTACAGATGGCACAGTACCCGGACAACTATCCTCTACAGTGTAGTACACAGAACAAGGCAAGTCCTGATGTCCAGAGTCTGGGCTTTGACATCTTAGTTGTGCTATTAAACATAAAATCTTCTCATTACATTTAGAGTGGGAAAAAAAAAAATAAATCACACAATTCAAATATTATTTGGTTCCCTGCTACGAGCCTACCATTTGCCCCAAAGAGAAAAAAACAAGGGAACATAAGATGAGGGTGTAATAACTAACACACGGGAGTCAACAACCACATTCCCACAATAAATAAGGGAGATGTCAATCTGACTGCCATTGCTTCCTAGGCTGGTCACTGCAGTACAGAGACACAGGATCATACGCTATTTCAATACGTTTCAGCATGGCAAATTGCAACAAAGGTTTTGTGCAAAGGATTTCTGTAATTCACACAGTAGAGGCCTTCCTAGATACGGATTTGACAGAGTGCCTAGACTACCAGACATGTGGTGACAGGCTGGATCCCAACTCAGTGGGTTTCACCAGCAGAAGTTGCCTGTGATGTTCTATTCAGCCTGAAAGCAGAGGAGGAACATGGCCATATCTGCCCCTTCACATTCCTCACCTCATCAGCCACATCCTTATTTTCCCAACACTGAGGAGCACTGGGGTCACGACAGCAGGAGGCTGCAGACTATTGGTTTCCTTTGGAAACAAACTACCAGGACCAGCCCAAGTCAATGCAGTGCCTCACCCAATTCAGGAGAAAATCAGGCTAACTCCTTCCAAATTGGAGAAAGAGAAAAGGCAACCTACACATAATCATATAGTTGCTTCAGAAATCAGTTCGTAAGTCTCCCCTGATTTCTGACAACAGCCTAGCCCATCGACACATGGATTCTAAAAGCAGTTTTTAAAATAAGTCTGTCACCATCCCTGTGTCTCAAACCTGGAGCTCAAAGAGAGACACTCCCTGCGATCTCTCAGAGGAAATGACAACTTCTGAAAGCGCATCAACAAATGGTTTTTACACTGTGAAGCTATTTCCCATGCAATGAACAGTCCTTCCATAAAGTGTATCCGCCTCAGTGTTCAGATGCTGTTTCTCCTTGAGCAAGTTTTCCTTCAGAGGCTTGTTTTCTAGAAAAAGGGGGAAGTCAAGACTAAAAGATTCAACATTGTCCAGTCCTTCACACTCATTCACTGTCCCACTGCTTTTTTCTCAGTGGGCAAAGGTGGGAGCAGGGTAGGACACGACACTTTTCACAGCTGGCTCTCAAAGTTTTCAGATGATAGCCATTTGTGTTTAAAATGCAGATTTACACTTGGTTATTAATCAGGCTCCATTTTTTTTTTTACATAAATGCCACGATTCACATATTACAATGACACTGCAAGGCAGCAGTAATATCTTGCTTTACTTCTCCAGCTGTGTATTTCCACAGCTTTTTTTTCAGGGGTTGTAAAGTTCACAGTATACCATAGTGTGTGTTGTTATAGCTGGTGCAAGTGTGAAATTATCATTATACTAGATCTATTTCTCCTTACCAGCTAGTTATGCCAAAAGTACCCATTAAAAAGAATAAAAATATGTACAGACCAAATACAGGCACAGTGAAAAAGTATTCTATTTATTCATTACCAACCTGATATCCCCAGTTTGTACTGTTAGGAACAGAGAGACTGTCAGTCATTTTCAGACTCCTAAATATTTTAGAGAGCTTTCCAAAGACCACAGACACAACCTGGAGTTTCTCCCTGAGGAAAGGAAGCAGACAAATTTGGTACAAGAACAAGCAGGGGATAAAAATGGTCTGTATGGGGAATGCAGAATAGGCAACTTTTCAGGAAGACAGAGCTCACAGAATCCAAATTACTCTCTCACAAATCAAAAAGAGAAAATAAGTCCAGTGCGGTGGACGGAGGAAGCAAGCAGTCGATTCAATGTGAGTGATAAAGCAAGTATTGAAAGAAATCACACCTTATATAAGCGCTAACTATAATCATGCATACTACTCACAAATCTATTGGATACATCTAAAAGGTTACATTATAATATCCCAACCCCTTGTGGCATTTCAGGTATGTCACAACATCCTTCTTCTGGCTTGTTTTTTTTCCCCAAGCTGTTTTCTATTATAATCAAGGCCACTCTGTACCTCAGTTTCTCTCTTTGTTAGCATAACAGCCCTTTGTTAGCATAACTGTACCCTGGGTTTTTTCCTTTGTTTACCTCAGATGGCTGCAATCAGCTCCTGCTCAGACCCATGGCCTTGTTCTGCAAGCCATTCTCCAACAGTCCAGTACTAGAAATTATTTATTGGGGGTTGGGGATGTATTTAGCAGAGATGGATGACTTATTTTTATTTTTAATAAATGGGTCACATGTCAAAAATACAGTTGCAGCTTACCAGAAAGCATTCATGAATTTTGCACAAATTAAGAAAGCAGAGCTTAGTAATGCAAATAAAATACTTTTTGGGAGAGTGTGACATTTCTGAAACAACATCTTTCAGACTCGCAAGGGAACAAGTGCCACACACAGAAGAGGATGTGGAGAAGTTTGAACAAGGGTCTCTCTCACCAGGAGACCATCCCAACCAGCTTGGAGAAGCACAGAGGCCATATCCAAAAGGCTTTCCTGTTTGGGGAGCTGAATTTACTCTCTCAGGATTTTTGTTGTTGTTTTAAAACACTCCCCCAACATCTACAATTGTTCATCCCATTTCTATACATGTCTTAACATCCTAACACACTTGTTAATTACTCAATAACATTTTGAAATGTTTGCTACTGATTCTGTAGAGTAACTTTAAGAGTAATAAATTCAGATATATTTTCTGATACCTATTTCAGAGATATTCATCAATCTCCAGAAATTAAGAGTAGAAAAAACTACACAATGTAAGTGAAGCTGGGAGTAATCCTGTTATCAGTTCCTATTGACTGAGAAAAAAAATCAAAAGACGAGTATAGACTGAAAACACGATATTTTTTTTAGTGATTTTTTTTTTGCTGACCCACAATGTGAAGTCTTCAGGCTTGTGCTTTACCTCTAATCACAGTTGAGCCACATTGGGGACAACATCGGGGGTGAAGAATTTAAAAGCAGCAATAATCCTACAGAAAAGTTGGCTAAAGGAAGAAGTGGATCAAATGATTGTGTACTGACTCATCTTTTGACATGTTAATTGATATATAATAGGATATATAAAAATAAGTCTACAAAGGTTTGGGATTTAACAGGGTCAGCTCTGAATGCCTAAGAAAGTTCACACAACTGATAGGACTCCATTGAGCTCAAGAACATAGAGAAATAACTTTAAATAAAAGGTTGAAACTACTTGGAATGAAAGTGAGAGAAACACAGCAACTGTGTGTGATAAGAAGCACTTCAAAGAAGATATCAGGAGTCAGCAAAAAACTCAGAAGGATGGAAAAAGAGAGACTGATTAACAAGGTAAGCCATGTCTCCCAATTTAGGCACACAGTAGAAATAGTACCTGAGCTCAATCTTTCAAAGGAAAACAGAATGAATAGTGAAAGGCTATTTTCCTCATTCTCTTCTGCTTAGGTGAAAAAGAAAGAGAATGACTAGTTATGGATTCTCTTATTCTTATACAGATTCAATGAAAAGCTAACTCTGAGTAGCCCTAAACCTGGGCAAACGTCCCATTTTCTTATGAGAATAATGACATGCAGACAGGAGCATTTCCAGCATACTGAAAGAACCAGAAGATGAAAATACAAATTCAGTGGCAGGTTTTTTTAATGAAACCTATAAATTAATGGGAACGAAAGTTTTCCCATTATACCAGTTAGTTTCATAAATCTTTAACTGAAAACTTTGGTCTCTGTGCACCCCAGATCATCATTGCTAAAGCAAAAATAACACTGGAGAATACTAAATATAGGACCTTTCTTTAAAGAAAGAAGCGATGAACACATATTCATGGGATTTTTGAGACCGAATACAGCAGACTTTGGAAGAGGCAGTAATCAAGGACATGGAGGTAGACTTCAAGTGGGATAAAAAGAAATATATTCTCATTACTAGTAGATCACTTGAGCAAAATGTGTTTTCTTAGTAAGATAGCTGACTACTTAGACAAAGACATTATAGTGTAACTATAGATCTAGATTTAAACTGAGCACCTGATAATGTCCTATAGGAAACTGTTATTTAAAAGGCAGACAATGAGGAATAATATGACAATACATTATAATATGGATAGAAAACTGTTTATGGGAGGTGCTACAAGAGTCTATACTGAAAAAAAAAGCAGGTCTCAAGATGGAGAAATGTAACAGTATTTCTCAGGAACCACTCTTGGGATTTATTCTGCTTAATATATTCATTAGCAACCTTGGTTCAAGGACTAGATTATGAAATGCAAAGATGACACAGTTATCAGCATGGAAGAGGACAAGATTGTCACACAGGAAGAATGAGATGACCTTGTGAGTCAGAAAGCTGTACGGGATGAAATTTAAAAGCAAAAAGTGCAACATCATGACAAGACAAACTAATGACAAGGATTTCTGCTTTAAACTGGAGGTTCATCAATTCTAAGAAATGGAAGAGAAGAAAGCTGGTCGATAGAATGATTATGAGGTACCAACATGTTGCAGCTGCACAAAGGTCTAACAAATTTCTGGGATGTGTAAGACGTTTTCAGTCGACTCACAGAAGGACTAGTCAGATCTTAGATGAAATAGTGTGGAGATTCCTGACCACCTGTTTTCAAAACACTACCTGCAAGTGTGTCCAAAAAAGGGTTTCTAACGGGATTATGAGAATGGGAAAATAGACTTTATGAAAAGAAGTAAGGAAATCTTGTCCCTTTCAGCCTAGTTAAAGAGAAAATATATAATTACATTTTATTATTACTGCTACTATATATAATCTTACTCTGCTTAGATTTTTCTCATGGCTAGCTCTAAATATAGACAGAATAGAAAAGTATTAATAGCCATATAGAAGCTAAGTCTGATCCATTAGGGCAGAGGAGACCCAGACAGGACAACCTGGACTGCACACAGAGTCAGGACCTAGGTTTTACTCTTGAGCCCAAGTGTTTACCTGCAACTACGGTGAAATCAAGAAACGCACACCTGCAGACCATGGTCTAAAGCTGGTTCCAAGTGGGAGCAAGGCAGGAGAGAGCACCAACAAAACAAACAACAATCACTCATATATACCCGTAGTAACAATAAGCATCTCTCAGCAGCTAAAGAGTTACTGAATTCAAAGTGGGAACCACTCACCTCTCTATGATTTTTAGCAAATCAACATTCCTGTAAGCAACAGCATGGATTATGTGATGCAACAAAATCCTTTCACATAGAAATATATATCCCTTCTATGGCTAATAGGAGATTTGTCATAGTAACCTGTTCACCCATCAAGTGTCACCTCTTTGGCTAATGGTTTAGATCAAAGGAAAGAACACACCTCATAATGCACATAACCAACTGTGTAATGCTGCTCAGTGGGGAAATATCCTTCCTGTAACACTGCAGTGATTACCTTATGCCTTGAAGCATGAGAGCTGATGATCTTTATCTTTCCTTTCATAACTACAAATGCTACTGCTGGTCATAAAATTATCCAAGCACTTCAAAAATTCAGCCACAATATTTGATTTGATGACCCTCTGCACTAGGGACTAGCACAAGCTCACTAGGCATTCAATGTCTGGCAAGTCATTTGTTTTAAATTACACTTTTATTTTCATATTGTGGAACAGCATTAGAATAACCTTCTGAATAAGTTTCACTACAGTCTTCATAAAAAATTGTGAGCAGCTCAATCAAACCTTGCTTAAGAGCTTGACTGTGACTTCAACTTATGCTGTATGTCATAATAAATCCACTCTTGCAGTACATGTCAACACCTTCCCACCCAGAGCAGGTGGACTAGAAATGGGGAGAATGCAGAGAGACAATATCCCACTTCCCCAGCTTTCCAGAGAGGAGCAGCCCAGCCCTCACCATTTGCTGCAGGTGTGTCACCACTTCCCTGCTGCCTGCCAAATCCTGCAACACAGGAGCGAGGTCTCAGGGGGAGAGAGGTTCCTGAGCCACCCCACCTTCTGTGATAATCCTTAGCTATTCAAGTTTAAGCAGCACTTCTTGTTCAGACAAGTGCCAAAAGGTACAGTTTAGCCTTAAGTCCTTTCATTTTAATTCCATTACCTTGGATGCTTAGGCGTGAGGAATACCAATATCTTAATTTTCAGAAGAAACCCCCACATCTTCTCCTTTATTAAGACACAATACTAACCAAGACTCATGTTTGAAGAAAATGCCCTTTGGGTTTTTAGGAAAAAACACCAAGACAAAACAAAACTTTTTTTCAGGCAGCTCAGAAGATAAAAAGAAAAAAAAAATATGACTCATTTATTAAACAGCAAGTAGCTCACTCATCCTCCTACCCACTTCTCCCCACATACACACACACGTGTGCACTCACAGGCTGTTCTTCTGCTTTACATCCCAGAACTTAACAAGGGAAAAAGGACAGATTGCAAACAAAATTAAAGCAGGTATTCTCAACAAGCAAATCACATGTCCGAAAATTCATTTCTTAGTAGGATTATGTAAGCAAAGCCAGCTTGGCTCACTCACACTTACATACCAGTTAACAGAACAGCTTCTAAAAAGGAGGAAGACTGGGGGAGATGGGATGGGAGTTTATATATTTATTGACTAAAAAAAAGTGAAGCTAAATCAGAAACTTATTTATTCAAATGTAATGATGTTTCAGAAAAAAAAAAAAAAAAGAGGACTTTTTAACCCAAAAATCAAACCATTCAGTGTAGAATATTCCATAAAACAAGCATCTGTCAAAGTGATCAAAAAGACACCATTTCTTCACCAATAGTAACATATTTAAGAGGCTGCTTGCTAGCAAACTGCCATGGCAACCACAGTAGCACCTGGGGTACAGCATTCTCCTGAAAAACAAAACACCTTCTCCTGAGAAATAAAATAATTTTGCAAAGGTGCAACCAAAAAGCCATTTTTAAACAAGATAGTAACTTTAGTGACTGCAGTCACTGAACTCCAAAATCAGGCTCCCATCAACTCTATTTCTTCCCCCAACAACATCCATATTAAGCCCAGCTGTGATTATACACCACAGCAGAATACGTGTTTTAAACATATACTAGTCATTCTCCACTTCTATATCTAATTTTATTTAGGATGGCGCAACTGAAGACAATCCAGGGCTTTTTGAAAAGCAGTCAGTAATACTAGATGCTGGTTGTTTCAATAGCAGAGTTAAAATAGGTAACAATGAAATGGTCAAAACCAGTTTCTAGCCAAGGCACTGAGGTTAACACTCCTTTAAAAAAAACAGCCAGGAGAGGGCATGTGTCTCACTTCCTAACTGCAAACGTAGCTTAAACCGAAAAATGTGAACTGGTACCAAGAGTTCTTTCTGCAATTTAAAATATCATCCCCTGAAATAGCCTAGCCCAATCTAATTATCAAGGGACAGAGCAAGGAAAATAAAAAGCAAAATACAAGCTACAGATCTCTGTGCATGTAATAATATTTTTACACAATGGAAAAAATAAAAAGACTGAAAATACGGCTTTTGAGGTCAAATTGACCAACACAGCACATGCCTTAGCTCAGCTCTTTTCCACAGCAGACTCCATGTAGTGATTAAGTCAACAACTTCTGAAAAACAAGCAATTCAAAATTCTGAAAACTAACTTTATGTAATGCATTATTTTTGAGTGCATTCTATCTCAACTCTCATTTTTAAAAGACTTACTATATTATCATACACCACCACTGGCAGGGGAGGAGGGCAGAGTGGTGAAACCCATCACTGTAAGTCAGCTTCCCTTCCTTTTCCTGGCTTCCCTTCTATTCTCCATTCTCAAGGCTAAAGGAGAAAGAAATTACACAGATCATCTCAAGCAACAAAAGGGAAAATACTGAAGATAAATAATACTGCTGACAATGAGGGACACCAATTACATTCTTTTTCTGGTACCAGAGAAGCTTCCAGTGCTTTTAACTTGCAATTTATGAATGTCACTGACTGACATTCAACTTTTGTGTTTCTAGCAGACTCACTTATTGTCATGCTAACATTTTATTAAGCTTCTTTTTTTTTTTCTTTCCCCCTCCCTTTCACCTTAACTTTAAAACCTTGCCTGGAATCACTGTGCAGGCTGATGCCATTAATAACAATCTGGAACACAACAGATGAAACATTATTAGTGATCCCCACCTTCCACTTTATTTTATGAGGAGTTTGTTTGTTTTGAAAATGTGAAACAATAATTTGTTCTAACTATGCACTCAGGAATAACATTCATTTATAATGGGTAAAATATTTCTCGGGTTTTTTTCTTCCCTAGGTCTTCAACTTCCTTTAAAACCACAGTTTTACATACTATTAGACACTTGCTATTAACAGGTACCATACATGAAAGATGATTAATATGTACAATTACTGTGTTGACTGAACCTCTTATCACTGTGTCAGACACCTACAATTAAATAAAATGTTTTCTTTCAACCATATTTTAGTATGCAATTCTTGAATCAAGCGTTCATCAGGGCTTTGAATTTTTTATTTAATTTATAAATGAAAAAAGCTTAAGCCACATACAGCGGTGAACACTGAACTGGTGCAAAACCCCGATATTTAAATCAACTGGGTTTTAGGCATTCTGAACAAAGTGGGGTTTTTTTTCACATATATATTTCAATATATTTTCACACATGCAACTTCTGTTTAACTTGCCAACTGTGCTATCTGCCTCACACGTTATTAACAGTGTGTGGCATCTACAATCAATAACACTTGCTTACATAGAAGACATAAGGTTTATTTCATTTTAACAATGCAGTGCAGCAAAGCTCCAAGACTGACAGTCACAACTGACAGTCCAGTCAGTCTTCAATATGCAGAAGGATCTTTACCCATCTTCACCCGTATCTTGAGTTAATCTACTTTAATTCCTCTTAGACACAATGCTTAAAATTCCAAACTGCTCACAGGTGTGAACTTAAGCTAAGAACTGATGATGCTGATGACAAATACAACGTTGTTCAACAATAACTGAAAGGGCGCAAGGGAAGTAAATTAAGATACAGCTTCTTCATAGTATAAAGATGGCTCCAATTTTCTCTGCATCACTACAAAAGAAGGTTTTGTAGTAAGAGCTACAGCAGCTAGTAGGAGTTGCAAGCTATTCTAAGTTTCACGTACAAAAGAGTTTTCTAATGCTGAAGTTCAGAAAGTCAAGATCCCACAAAGCTGAAAATTTTGAAGATAATATCCTCATTCAACAGAAACATCTTCAAAGTGTTTAACGGTCATAAAGTGCAAAGGTACAGGCTGGTGAAGCACTTCATGTTTTCAACTTTAAGCACCTGAGTAGTTCCAGCTAACTCAATGGGACTACTGACAAGATAAAAAGCTAATCCAAGGCTGACTTAGCTGGCTGAACCGGGACACTGGAGTCAGATGCTGAAGCAATGACTCGGTTACATCGTCTGAGCATCCACCTTCATAACTCCCCCAAAGAATGCAGTGATCACCTGGAACTTCGCACAGCAATGGACACAGTTAATACAAAATATATTCTGAGGTGAGTATGAACAATTATCTGGAAGCCCTAGCACGACAGTTATTTTAGTCATGACGGGATGTGGGGTGTTTTAGCCCTGTTCCTCTTTCATTTGTCAGTAAAGGCTCCAGAGTTATTTCAAGACACTAACAGATTAGCCAACACTCTAAGGATTTCTTGTGACATACATCATGTTCTGAAAGAAATTCTGAACTGTGTGTGAAGCCTGTGTTTGTTTTACTAATCAAACTCAATATTATTAAGCACAGTTTTCACAGGGTTCATCCTGACTCTCAGATTATTCAGTGCTTTCACCAGGATGATGAAATAAAAAGTATACAGACAACATTTGCCAACAGTGCTAACCTGGCAGGAATTACAAGAATGTTGGTGGACATAAGAATTCAAAGCTGTCTTGACAAAATGGATAATTTATTTTTTTTTTTAAATAGAATATACCTACACAGAGATAATAAACTACACTGATACTGGGTGGGAGCAACAAATGAGACTGATTATTTTTCCAGCAAAACAGCTGACAGAACAAATAAAAAACCCTCACAACATACACAACGGATAAAAAGACTATTCTATACTTCACTGCAGCAGCCTTTTATGTATTTGAAGGTTGTTACGATGTGTCCTCCTCATCAATAGCCTACCACCACCAGGTCTTTCAGTGAAAAGTATGTTAGCTTAACATCTGCTTATTCTTTAGACTTCTTCCAGTAAATCCAAATCTGACATGTAGTGTCCAAATCTGGAGGAAATGCTCCAAGTGATGTGTGACAGTGCTGAGGGGAGCAAAAAGATTTATTATGTTTTGTACTTCTTTCATGGTGGAGTTTGCCTAATTTTGCAACAGTATGATACTGACTCATTGGACCCTCAGATGTAACACCGACTCTCTTAGACCCTCCTTTTTTTATCTGCTTTGAACTACCCTATTAAATTAGGATTGAGACTGCAGCACAGAGCAAGGATTAGAAAAGATCTTCTAACGGTAAGAGCACCAACGCATAAGATTTCTAAGTGGAAGCTGTAGAGTTGCCATCTCTAGAGGTTTTTTTAAGACAAGGTCAGGCAAATATCTGCCAGGAATTGTTTTTGTTAAACTAATCCATTGCTGAGCAACCAAACTGTACCATACTGATCTCTCACACCAGTTTCCTATCTTCCAGCACTGGCTTTCCCTGTAAAAGCCTAAGTGGAGATAGAAAAATATAGGAAGGAAATTACAAGTGAAACCAACTACTGTTATTGTTCACTCTCACAGCTACAAAGCTCTGCCAGCGCATCTGAGCATTCTCAGCCTAAACAGGGGATGATCGTACTCACAATCAGCTCTTGAAATCTTGTACAACTCATGAAAGTTTAACCTGAACATACTAAAGGATAAGCAAAAAGGGAAGTAGTGGCATGGACCTGAAAAAGTGCGTTTAAGAAGATAAAGTACTGACAGTCTTTTTTCCCTTCCACACAAAATCCTCTCTTTAAATTCCCCGTGAAGAAGATCCACAAATAGCATTTTTGAGGTAATAATTACAAGAAACTATGAGGAACTGTATTCAGTTCTTCAGGACCTGACTTCAACACCAAGACATCTTTGATGTATGGGTGGAACGTCTACTGGTATTTTTACAACTCTTAGATCTCATTACAGAGGTGAGGCCACACAAGTAGTGGAGTAGGTGCTAACTTGTGAGAACAGGTACAAAATCTCAGGTACTGGTGTGGATTCTGCTTAGACATTGTTCTAATGGGTAAAACATGGTATAGACAACAACTCTGTGCTGTGAAACTGTCCCCAATATTCTATTACATATGATCCACAAAAATCTGGAAGGACTTCTAAAAGACCTTGGATCTCTGTAGGTGGTAAAGAATAGCACTTTTAAATCCAGCTCTTGAAACTTGGCATTAAGAAAAGAGTATTCTGTTCTCAAAGGAAATAAAAGAACTCAAACGACCAAGCTTATAAACACTCCAAGCCAAACAATTTTCAATTTTCCTTTTTGAATTTTTTTCAAGTTAGGATATAAAGTTACTCAGCCTTTAATGAAGACAGTAAATGAAGCATGAGCCATAAAACAGCTGAATATTATAGGTCTGATGAAATTAAAATTCTTTCTTTCTAACATAACACCACATTCCAGTGTCTTCTGTTTCAACATGAAGTTTCTACTCTCTGGGTTTTGCTGGTTCCAATACCGCCAATCATCTACCCACGACTGTACTATCAACACAGGTAATTACAACATTGCCTTTTCATACAAGAAATGCCAGGGCACCCACAGATACAAATTTCTAGTTCTCTGTCATGTGGTTTTTTTCCTTTGTCTGAGTGGGGCCTCACTTGTGAATATTTAAATCCAAAGATTAAGGACAGTAGTCAAGTATTGCACGGGGCATTTCCTTAACTTCTGCACACAGAAAGCACCTGGTCTTCATGTACTCATTTCTTATTACCTTCTTCTTTCACTACTATCAGTAGAGATGATAGGTTACAAAGTTTTCAAGGATGTTACTACAGGCATCAAAAATTAAGCTGGCAAGCACATGAACAATCTTTCAGTTGGTCACCACTTATTCATCTAAGTGATTCATCACTCAAATATAATCTGGAGGTCTCCCACTTGTCCTTAAAATTTCTCCAAATGTTACCACAAATTCTACAAGAAATTTTGCTTTAACCTTTTAGAATGTCATGGTCTTATGTTGTGCACCTAAATTAAGATCTTAAACCAGGACTATTCTCACAGTAGATTTGTCTCTCATGTGGAGAAAACTGTCTGTGCATCAGTTCATAATATGAGCACAAACATAAATCACATCTATTGAATTTACTTATTGATATGTATGTTAATGAAATCTTTCTGCTGGATTGAGTGACCTGTTCAATAGACAACTTGTCTCATAAAAGGCTTGGCTGCTTCATCTTAGTTTCCTCATCTTTAAGGATATAGACACTGATTCACCTTCCTAAACTAGTGCCCACATTTTGTTCTTTGTGCCAAGCTGGCCAAAAGGAGTACTACACTGTGCTATCCTTAAATAATTATTCAAGTGTTTATTCCTTAGGCTATTAATAAGGACAATTCATCTCTTATGCACACAATCTTTCCAAATATTGTAATTATTTAGTCAAATAACATAAAGGTAGACATAGGGAATGCTTGAGTGCAAACTGCTGGTTTAGAAGTTACCACTCCCATATAACTATTACTAGCTCCCTAAAATGTATAGGTGTCTGGTTCCTAGACCAAAATCTGTAACCCTGAGGTAGATACCCAGGGTCCATGTATAAAAGTTGGGCAGTTCACAGTATAGGAATCACCTCAGTGAGCCTGCTGAGCAGGAAATTGCCCATGTTATTGATGAAAAAAAATGTAATTGCAAGGGTTTAGCTCAAATCCCACCTTAGAGGTGGGCTTAGAGGCCTCACTCCATTCACCAGGGAGACACTTACCTCCACCTCATGTTTTCCCAAGAACAGAGGCACAATGGGACAAAGTGTGTAGGCTCCTAATTCCTACTTAAGCACTTAAAACACCCATTAAAGTCATGAGAATTTAAGGATTTAAATTGAAGATTAAGAGCTGAAGCATCTTTAGGGATTGATCCTCTCTGTTTCTCTCAAAAGGCGACAACTTTCTTTTTCTCTTTTTTTTTTTTTTTTCCGCTCCAATAGACAGGGGAGAAAAAAGCAGCTTCTTCCCTTTGTGTAACAGCCCAACCATTAAATGCGTTCAGACACATTGAGCATCCAGGTCACTCCTCCACTTTAGAGGATTCACACTGCCATTTCCCTGGCCACCATCCCAACAATCAGAGCAAACTTGTCTGCAGGTGAAGTTCGAACTGGGTTTATGTTTGCTCATAAAAAGATTCATCAGGAGAGAGTGAAATTTCCCTTCTAAGGCCAATGGTCAAGGCACTTACCAAGGCAAGGGAAAAGGACTGACAGCTGGTCTCTAAAGTGAGAATTGTACATTTTCTTTATACTGCACTCGTTTTCATCACATGCTGTAACAGGTGCACTATTTGTACACAAAAAAACCTCAACTATTTTCTCCTCCTCATATAGCATATTCTTATTTAACTAGACCACAGCATTTACTGGATACAAAAAGTTTGGTCCTAAGAAGGCTGTGAGACCTTTCATCCCTTACAAAAACAAAAACAGAGAAGCATTGCTTAGCTGAGGAACCTAAAAAAACCTTTTGTATACTTTTTTTTTTTTTTCCAATCTAGACCCACATGTTTCAAAACACCAGAATAACACACTCACGATGAGAGAAAAAAACCTAACTAAATGAGAAAGACTTCATTCCAACAGCCACATCACGGAACTCTCAGTAGACAAGTCCTGTTATGATTTTAATAATAGTTGATTACTATATAGTGCATTCCCACAAAAACCTAATTTGCTGACCTTAAAGCAGTATTTCATGTGACTTTTAAGTTCAGTCAAACTAACGTTCAATGACCCAGGCTGTCACCTGAGATATGCAAATTACTGTCATTTGAAGTGTCATAATAAATCTTAGATAACTTGATTCAAGTCTGCCTTACTGACTCAAAAGAGCCATGCTTGGGTGTTTTAATCATGTGTCGTGTTTTGAGCCTGGAGGGAAATTGAGCACCACACAGCCACTCATTCATCCCTTCCCTCCTCAAGACTGGGAAGGAGAGAGTAAAGCAAAAAGGCTGAAGAATCAGGACAAGGACAGGGTGGGATGACACACCCATTATGGTCGGAGGAAAAAAGACAGACTCCTTAGGGGAAGAAAAAGAACATCAATTTAATTCATACACTAACACCACCACCACTTAACAAACAGAGCAGGACAGTGAGAAGCATTACCGCATCTTAGTAACACCTTCCCCCACCCCTCCCTCCTTCCAGGGATCAGTTTTGCTCCTCGTATCTCTACCCCCTCCTCCACCATCAGCACAGGGGGCAGGTAACGGGGTGGGTTATGGTCAATCCACTGTTTTTTCCTCCTCAGGGGGGACTCCTCGTGCTCTTCCCCTGCTCTAGCATGTTGTCCCTCTCACAGGAGACAGTCCTCCACGAACATTCTCCGTCCGACATGAGTCTTTCCCACAGGATGCAACTCTTCCTGAGCTGCTCCAGTGTGGGTCCCTCACGCATGCTGCAATCCTCCCAGCGCTGAACTACAACAGTGGGGGCTTCCCTCGGATCCCAGCCTCCTTCGGGCACAGCCACCTGCTCCGGCATGGGGCCCTCCACGGGCTGCAGATTGGCATTTGCACAACAGTAACAGAAAGTACAAAGAGGTAATGCACAATGCAACTGCTCACCACCCACTGACTGATACCCAGCCCATTCCCAGCCAGTGATACTGAAATACCAAGGTCCTGAAACTGCCATCCTGGAAGCAACAGAGAACCCCTTCCCCTTCTTGGCTGCCCCTCCTTTATGTACTGAGCATGATGTTACATGATACAGAATATTTCATCAGCCAGTTTGGGACCGGTGCTCTGGCCATGCTCCCTCCCAGCTTCTTGTGCACCTGCACACTGGCAGGACATGGGGAGTTGGCAAGTCCTTGATCTCTTAGCAACAGCTGGAAACATCAGCATGTTATCAACATTCTTCTGGTACCAAATCTCACACTGAATCCAAAACACAGCACTGTTCTAGCTGCTAAGAAAAATTATCTATCCCAGCCAAAACCACAACATCATACCAAATAGCTCATCGAGTGTTTACCTAATTTTTTGTCAGGAAAAAAAATGCAGTGACCAATTATACTCATAAGTATAGTTTTCTTTTATAAGAAAGTATCATTTATTCTGCACATACTGCACTTTTTCATCTGCTTTGTCAACAGGAGAGAAGGGATTTTTATTTTTTTTTTTAACATGTTGGCTGCAAGCACTGCTTCTGTCCCTATGGCAATCGGCAAGTTGCTGTATCATTACTGCTTTGTGAAGTCGGCTCCAGGTACCCTGGGAGACGCGTTCTTGGGATCCAGCATGTAGGGAACTGTGGCAACACAACAATGCTGGGGCCCAGCAATCAGCTGCTGCTTTTGTGGGACCACACTGAGCTCTGGTACCACTAGAACTGGAATTTAAGGAGCCCATGGAGAGACTAGGAAGACTTTTCAGTAACTTTGAAAAATAAGACATTAGTAAAATGTCAGTGCACAGACAATCGAAAAAAATCATGATAAAAGGCTTGGAAAAGTATTTGTATTCTGCTTAAACCACTTGTAAATAGCTCTTCAATTCTCACACCATGCCCACCTAGAGACAGTAAGGCAAGCACAGTTAAAAGCAGAATGTTTAACTATTCTCTTCTAGTTCTAGGGCCAGTGACTAAAACTGCACGCTTTAGAGAAAATAGATGCTGATCACAGGATACAGCAAAGTTCTCAGAAATCTCAGCTAAAATCATGAAGCGTATCAGAAAAATATTAACTGATGGAGAGTTTACATAGCTAACCTGTCCAAACAACAGTGAGAGTTGGGGGTTTGCATCAAGTTTGATGAGAGATGTTGAAAAAAACATGACCGGCACCTTTTGAAAGGAAAGATATTCACTTATAGCAAATGACAATTAAGTAAACAATGCAATGAAAGCAGGTGGTGAGTAACAAGGCTTTGCTCAAATGTGAAACCACAGATACTCAGTACAATACAATACTGGAAAGGAGCAAACAAGGATTGTGTCCTGTATCAGTAAGTTCCATGCAGTTCAAGTGTACTTAATGCCTCCTCGACACACAGTTTGGCTAGTGCAGTTCTGACAGCATTTCCATTGTATGCTTTTCATGCAAAAATTAATTACTTCTATCTGTCAGGCATCATAAGGTCTATTACACTAAAATGAGGTTTTGTTTGTTTGTTTCTCTGATGTTTTAATTATTGCAACACGATTACAACAGACGATACAACAGCCTAAAGGTACAGATGTAGCTAACATCTAAAATATACTAGTGTATAAATATGTATGAGCATGCATGCAGCTATGGACGATGCATCTTTTCATAAATCAGCAACTCAAAGCTTAGAACACTTTTTCTAGTGCCTTCACATTTAGTGTATTAACATCCTTGAAGACTGCTCCTCATCACAACAAAGTGACTTTGAGGTAATGAACAAACATCACTCATTCTTTTACAGGGGTAAAAAAGGTGATGGAGGGAAATGCAGGAAACTTCGTGTGAGTGATTAAACGGAAACTCACAACACAAACTGTGAAGAACATAACGATTTGATCATACACTAACATTTATCCTCGTGCTTACATCTCACTATTCATATATCATTCAAGCCAACCATGATGGTGAAATATTTAAAAAGTTGGCTTCTAAATGCAGAGGAACATAAGAACAGAACACTGCATTTAAGACAAAATTCATCTGAACTCTTTAGGCAATGTTCAGTTCAATACTTCACAGCTGTAACCCAAGCATAATCCCTGCCTCACTATGTACTGACGACTCTGCTCTGGGGTTCTCTTGCACTACAGTGCTAGATGCTCACAGGAAAAAGCTCCTAAAACTTTTAATAAGTCATACTTCATCCATGCATATACTATCATGTCAGCACACAATCACAAGCCACCTCACGAGCAAAAAAGTTAACCAACATACTGACTACTGAGCTGAACACCAGAGCCCAAAAATGTTAGAGAAAGCAAGAAGCTGGGTGCTGCAGAGGAGTCATCCCAAATCGAACTGAGGGTGCTTCTCAGATCAGAAGAGTCGCAGAAGTGTAACAGGGAACAGCTTTCAGCTCTAGCTTCTTCCTCAGTAGCCAACCAGGCAAAACCAACACACGGAAAGGACATATCAAACCGTACTTAGCAGCCCTACGCAGCAATTTTTTCAGTTCTATCGCATGAAGCCACACAAGTCAATGTGAGTCCAAGTTCACATTATTTAGATTCAACAGATTTAATCGTACCTTCTCTACAGTTTCCTTGACTGATTTGCCATTTTCTATCAAGTTTGTCTTCGAGGGCTATCATGTACTCTTCCTATTTTACCTACAATCACTCATTTCGTGCCAAGAGGTTGATTCCCAACTAGAATTAAATCATGACAGTCACCTTTGACAATTCATTACCAAAAAAAACCCCAAAACAAAAACCAAGCAGAGTCACTTAGTCTCTCACATTGCACTCGAGATTAGTTTTCCATTAACAGTATCACCCCAAGCATAACATTCCCTTCAAAACCTCCTTGGAATAATTCTTTTTCATGATGCCTAAAAGCCCTGACAAATGGTTCGGCTCAAGGTGTACTGCAATGAGTTCCACATTTTTGCATTTTTTCACCTGTCTCTGATTTGCTGTTGTTATCTCCTGACAGTGTTTGACACGGGGCACTATGCCACACTGCAGCTCTCCCTCGGGTGGAAAGGAGCCACTGCTACCTTCAAGTACCTGCCGGCCCTGTGGAGCAGGGCAGAAGGAAAATCCCTGCTGAGACCTCATCTTAACCTGGGCATCCCAGACTTCCTCACTTGGGAGCAAAGTCTTCTGTAGAAGCCGACAGCTCTTGATGAATTCAGAACTTACCGAAACTTCCCACTATTCAGAGAGAGATGCCTCAGCCTTACTTTCATCACCACAACCAATGCATGTCAACAGAATTATTCTAGGTTTACAAAAATAAATTTTAAAGCCAAAAGTATCCACTTAAAAAAAAGTAGGATTTTACTTGAGCAAAAAGGAAGCTGTTCTAGGACTTCAGCTTCAAATCACATTCCCACATTTTTTTCCTCCCACTTAAAACACGGTCTCCTGTCTTACACTTAGGTTATAAAGCCTCCTGGAAAACGAATCCTATTTTTATCATACATCTGAATAACACCTATCACAGTGATAGACTGTATCCAGAAACATGTCCCAGACACTGTAGAAATAAAAGCAGTTATAAGCACATGTAACTCCTCTATCTTTAGATCTTCCCATGCCATGTGATATATACACTCACTGATATATCTAATCATGAGTAAGAAAAAGATCCCAAGACTACAATGGCATCCTATAGCTACCTTAAAACTGCAGTGACATCTCTTAAGGAAGGCTAACTATAAAACTAGAAAAAACAAAACACTGAGATTTTAGTGGCACACCACAAGCACACAATCAGTTTAACTTCATTTTATATATATATATATATATATACACACATATATATACATATATATATACACATATATATATATATATATATACACACACACACACACACACACACACACACTTATATACATATACAGGCTATATCCTGTAGGTATATGGTAGACATATACACCTACAGGAGATATGGTAGGTATATATGCCTACCATAACATCACATTATTCCTACAATTCGGCTAAGCATTACCCAGCAGTTCAGTCCTGCTGTTGGTTAAACACCTGCAACAAAAGTATATTCTCAATTTTTTCAAGAAGCATTTTTTTTCTTGATACAGCCAAGCAACAATCTAATATGCCCCACTACATAAAACCGACCTGTGATAAGACATACAACTGACATAGGTTCAAACAGAATTCCCCTAGGGTTTAAACTCATCCCCAATCAGGAATATCAGAATAGCATCTGATGCTGCTGCAGTTAAGACAGCCCTAACTCACTTCATCCCCTCTAGCTCCAAGTTTAACAGATGATACAGTCTTTTTGTCTTATAGGCCAAAATATCTCCTTACTGCTAGATATATTTTTCAAGGAATAACAGTGCCAGCTTTATGCTGCTTGTTGAATACTTATTTTGATGTCACAACAGAAAAAAAATCAGTATCTTCTCTTCAACTTAATATTCTTCTCCAAGACTTAACTTAAATTGCACCAATCAGTGAGGTTATAGCTTCAGCAGATTTTTTTCAACTAATGCAATTTGAAAGGGAATAGACAGCTCATGCCCCCCGTATCCTTAAATCAGAATGATGGTATAATACCGGCATCCCAACTCTCCAGTCCCAGAAGAATCATCTCAGTCTCCTTTAAGTTTTTTCTCTGAAAGATGGGGAGTTATCAACTGTAACAGAAACTCATGCAAGTTAAAAAAAGAAAATACTTTACTACAAATGGGTTGATTTTCCCTCAAGATCTCTGATTTTCTTGCTGTTTCTAACTTTGACACTTTCTGTCTGCCTCAAGTTTTCTCAGCATCACCAAATCCTGAGAATTCAATATGCCTACTGATTTCACAGGGGTCAGATTAAGGCTGTGAAGAAAATGAGGGAGAAGTTCTCTGTTCTGGTAGTACCATTAAACAAAGAGTTCTCAAGTCAGTCACTTTAGAATTAATTAAAATACAGGAAAAACTACTGGGGAATGATTTATATGCAAAAGGGATTATGACTAATGCTAAAATGTTTACAAAATCAATGGGAATCTAGCACAAAACAGATATAGCTCAGGGGAATTCATATTGATTAGATTCCCATGTAGTCCAAAATACAGTTCTCTTTTCCATGTCCCTCATTAGTTCATTTCAACGTTTAGGTGAATTGCAAAATAGATGGAACTGAGCTCCAGCTATTTATATCATGTTAACTAAGAAAAAAAGAATTCTGCTCACCTGAACCAGAAATTCATTTGTTTCCAAATGTTTAATGAGAGAGGATAGTTTGGTCCACCTCCACATTCATCATCTGTTGCACATTAATGAATATCCAATAATGCCAATACTAACAAAGAAAAAACTGACAGAATCTGTTAGCACTCAGACTTAGTTGCCACCTTCCCCATGTACCCACGACATAAAACCAAGTACTCCTGGCAACCACAACAGTCTATGTCAAAAGCTGTACGTCTTTATAACTCCAATGTTTTGCAGCCTTTTAGTTAGGACAGCACTGACAGTAAAAGCAGCAAGGTGCTAATTACTGAAAGGTATGTTGCTGCACTGCAGCTGTTGAGTTGTCAAGCATCCGCTGCCCTACCAGTCACAAAGGTGTGTCATGTTTTAGCCAAATTTGATACTACTGTTTGTACGGAAAAATCATTAGATGAAAACCACACATAGTGGCAGTGCCAGGCTCTGAATTGATTCTCGTAGAGCAGAAAGACTGGAAATTGTGCCTCACATTCTTTCACAAACTGAATGCACTTCAGATTGCTGCTGACCTTTTCACAATAGCACTGATTCAGCTAGCTAGACTGAAAGGCAAAAAGCAAATAAAGTCACCTAAGGGGTAACAGGTTAAATCAAGCTCCAGAACAGAGCAAAAGGCCTGACCTGCAAAGGTTAACGTCACTTATGCCCAAGCAAATGGAGGAAACATTTCATTACCAACATAGTGGTTCTTAAATAGAATCACAGGATGGTTTGGGCTGGAAAGAACCTTAAAGATCATCTTGTTCCAGCCCCCCTGCCATGTGCAGGGACACCTTCCACCAGCCCAGGTTGCCCAAAGCCCCATCCAGCCTGGCCTTGAACCCTTCCAGGGAGGGGGCAGCCACAGCTTCTCTGGGCAACCTGTGCCAGGGCCTCACCCCCCTCACAGGGAAGAATTTCTTCCTTACATCTAATCTAAATCTAACGTCTTTCAGTTTAAAACTGTCAACCCTTGTCTCATCACTACATTCCCTGATAGAGTCCCTCCCCAAGTTTCCTTTAAGTCCATGAAGGTTCCTCTAAGGTCCCCCCGAAGCCTTCTCTTCTCCAGGCTGAACCCCCCCAACTCTCTCAGCCTGTCCTCACAGGGGGGTGCTCCAATCCCCCAACCATCTTTGTGTCCTCCTCTGGACCCGCTCGCGCAGGTCCGTGTCCTTCTGCTGTTGGTGCCCCCAGAGCTGGACACAGCACTGCAGGGGTGTCTCTCACAAGAGCAGAGTAAAGGGGGAGAATCCCCTCCCTCACCCTGCTGCCCACACTGCTCTTGATGCAGCCCAGGATACAGTTGGCTTTCTGAGCTGCAAGGGCATGTTGCTGGCTCACAGTCACCAACATCCCCAAGTTCTTGTCTGCAGGGCTGCTCTCAATCCACTCATGTTTGCCCAGTTTTCCTTTTTGTCATTTAAGGAAAGATACAAATCCATATAAGTACTGCAAAATTCTTTTTGCCTAAGAAACTCACAATGGAAAACAAACCCCATATTCTAGTGGTAAGGAAGAGCATCAGGGAGAGAAAATAATCAGGGTTGTTCCTACTTCTGGAAACGGGAATGCATCAGCAGCAATTTCAAGCTGCCATAGCATCCCATGTAAGCCAATTACCAGCGTGGTCATGACATCACGAAGCACTGAATCAATTCTGCACAAAACTGGTTTTTACTGCCTTATGGATGGCGGACTGGAAAGCAAGGAAAGACAGGCCTGAGTGATCTGCTACCGAGGAAACAGAAAAAGTGGAAAAGGCAACAGCTACTTCTTGAAGATCCACCACAATGCCAGGCTCTACTTTATAATCTCTTCCCTGAGCAGCAGAAACACCACTAAGTCCTGTGTCTTGGCTCTAACACATAGAAAACAAAGAGTAAGAGCATGGTCAACCTGTCACGATGGAGGTCTGCTGCCTTGGGAAACTGCCTCCATTGCCTATGCCTCGAGCCAGCCCTGAGGCAAGCAGCAATTTTTCAGTGCAAACTCTTTGCAAATTAGATCTTCTCTCTTTTTGCAAAACACAGCATGTCTCTGAGCTAACACTAACTCACATTCATGTCTGAAGATGCTACTGTGTATTCATATAATTATCTCAGCACTAATAGCTACCACTACGCACAGACGCATTCTCTGGTGAAAGCTTGAAGGGAAAATATGAGTCATAAGAATTAGGGAAACAAAATAATGAAAATGAAGATGAGAGGTAAACAATCCTAAGGAAGATGAGAGATAAAAAGGAATTTTTGCATTGCCAATTTCATCCTAATCATTTTCAAGCACTTTCTTAAGCCTGTAAGTAGAGAGAAAATAATTTTCTACTACTGAAGCACAGTTATCCCTACAGGGACAAGTGGTATGAGGCACAGAGAGCTTCAATGAGGGAGTTCAGGACAAGATATAAACACAGCAACATCTTCAACACAACCAATAAGAAAAAAAAATAGGTTAATAAAACTCAATTAATCAGAAACTATCAATAGTGAAAAGGAAAACTGAGATGTCTAATCTAGAAATGAAAGGAAGAAATTAAAAGAAAGTGCTAAGAAGAACAGACAGTGAAAAAATTTCTACAACACCCAAAAATTTACTCTTTAGATATAAAGAACAGATACACTAACTGGAAAAATGGTAAGGTAACTTTCTGGAAAAAATTTGGAATCCTAAAAATATTGTAAGAGTCAGCAAATCAATAGGAAATTAACATCAATGTAAGAGTTATCTTTATAGATGCTGTCCATGCTTTTCTACTATTTTCAATTACTTTAATCAAAGTCTCTTTCTAACTTTTTTTCACTGTTTTCTTCAGCCTCCACAAAAATACAGGTATGAAAGAGCAGACTATTAAATAGAGGTAGATGTCTTAGAAAAATGCACTTTTTGAGAGATTTTTTTAAGAGGTAGCTACCCACCTAAATGAAATTGATTTGTCTGTCAAAAAACTTACAGACTAAGAGGAATTATCTTTCTAAAAATTAAATATGTACATGAATATTTTATAGAATGTCTTTCCTCAGTTGTCAATAATTTTTAGTTAAAAAAAAGGAAAAAACAGAAAACATTTCTTGCTATATAAGCAGTTTGCTTCGTTCTCTTCACTTACTTCAGCCAGTTTTGCAGTATTATCGTGCTGTCCCTCACCAATTACCTTCACCCAATAAATCTCACAATACCCCAGCAAGACAACAAAGGATTTTGTTAACACTATCATCCCAGTTTCCAGACAGCAAACCAAAACAGAGAAACCTGCACAGATATAGGCCAGGAAACAGATGGATCCTACATCCATGAAGGCCCAAGGTAAAGCTCCTTTTCTAACTGGGACAGTGCAGTTGGAGAAAGCAGTCTCATTTTTAGTTTCAACTACAGCTCCTCGTGCAGTACAATAAAAGAATAATATATTGCTCTTTTTCTTAATTAAATTTATAAATGTGTTTCCATAAATGAACTGCATTGAAAAAAACAGGGAATTGATTTATTATTTGAAAATAAAACTTAATACAAATACATAAAGCAAGTATGTCTCTATTTCAGTTGTGAGCAGAAAGAAATATATTAAAATTTCTATATGCCTGTGTAACCCTACTACATCTGGATAACGTCAGAAACTCAGTGCCTCTTAATAAATTCAGAATAGATAGCACTTAATACAGACACACCCTGTACAAGCGATGTACAACTCAATTCCAAATTAATCTGAACAGAAACCATAAAGAGAAATGCCAGAAAAGGATGCAAAACATGCATGCTGAAACCGTAAAAAGAAAGTAGAGAGTTAACCATATAGCAAAGCCCTAGGTTAGCAGTAATGTCTTTTCCAATTATTTCTTAACTTTTGTACTTGCTTTTTATATGCACATTAGTTTGAATACCCCGAACCATATCAGTAAGTCGCTTACTAAATCTTGCGGGAAAAAAATGTGTCAATATAAACTGACATTTGTCATGGATTTAGAGAATCTTGTACTTTTAGAACCAATTTTGTTTTTCCATCTACTGCAAACGGGAAAAGGCAATAGATAATATTTACTGGAACAGCCCTCAGTTATGCTATGACCAAGGGCGAAACACATTTTCTATTAAAATAGTAAAAAATAAATATTTTTATGAGAAAGCAGATGATCTTTCCATTTAGGTTGGGGTTTTTTTTTGACTGAAGGATAAAAACTTAATTTCATTGAGTAGTTTCCAAAAAAAATTAACAGTTGTGGGGAGAAGGGGATAGTTGTTTGGTTTGTTGCCCTTTTTTTGTTTTTATTTCACAACTAACTTTAGGTAGAGCAAAGCCTTTAATATTAATCATACACATGGTCAACACAAAACATCTGCTAGATGTCCTTCTCTGAATGCAGCAAGGCTGCTGTATTTGTGGCCTATATTATGGACTCTGGGCACCAAAAGTTTCCTGGCTCCCCAAAGACCTAGTCTTTCATTTTTAGCATCTTTGTAGCAGCATCCATCTCTGTTACCTTCTCCCAGGATGAAGTGCTGAAGCTTTGTGGCCAGGCAAAGTGCCACTGTGTCCTGCAGGATTCTCTACAGACTTAGAGAGCTCAGCATCTGGTCAAGAAGCACCAGAGCCTGAGACCAACTTGTGCTGAAGCTACTTAAAGGGTTAAAAAACAATTATTTTTTAAAAATTTCTTTGACACACCACAGCAGTGAGAACAGTTCCTGATGCGTTCAATGCTATTTTCTTCCAAAATCTCTAACATTTATACACAAACCTGAACAAAATTAATTTCTACACATACTTCACTGCGTCCATTACCTCACTAGGCTGAGACATGGGTCCTCTAGTGAATCAAGACTTTCCCCGTGTTCCCAAAATTGATGGGGGGATGGGGGATGTTCATTTCAGTTTGTAATAGATCTTGCTGTAGGACAAGTGCACATCTTTCCCTCTTCTGACCTGCCCATCGCAACCTTATACTTACATTTAGACAGCCTGGAACGTGGATCTGCTGTTCTATTAGCACATTGCCAGCACAGACATTGAAGCAAGTAGATGACATCATTTACAACATGCATTTTCACATGGTCACAGTGAAGCCAAATCCAACATGTTATCCAAAAACTTAGATAACTGGAAGCTATCCAAGAACTTCTATTTGGACAATGGATTCCATGCCCCCAAAGTCATTCTTTAACATCAATGGAGAGGCAACTTGTGCATCAAAACCACACATCGTTTCTTTCAAGTAGCTGAAAAAATGTTTACAAGTACCAGCATTTAAAAGACATTACCTTTTTCTCATTTCAAGACTTACAACTATTTAAAACAGTTGCCATCTCTGCATTCCCAAGCACTGCAAAAGGCAGCCACAGAGAAGCAACAATACCTAATGTCCCTCCAGCGCTCTCAATGCAAAACACAGCACAGGATAAGAGATAATAGAATCACTAAAAAAACTTAGGTTGGCAGTTACCTCTGGAGATTTGACATTCCAAACTGCTTTTAAACTTCACAGGTTGAGAAAGTTGCTATTGTGTCAGATTCTGGGTAACTAAAGGCTTTTATGCTGCAGCAGGAAAACACCATTTTGCATATATACATACACAGACATATGTCATTTTTAGAACAATTCTAGTTTGGCTCCAGATTTTGAAAATGGCAAAACCTCAATACCTCAACCTTTAAGTGCTAAGAGCTAAGTGTGCAATTTTTAGCAACATCTATAAAAGCACTGGTAAGTGGCTTTCACTCAAGTCCAATCAAAACTTCCTCATTATATGCAAATATTTCTCAGCATTTTACAGTCCAGCTCAACCACAAGCAAACTTCTGATCATCACTACAAGAACAACTCAAATTTTTTTTCTTTGCTTTGCTACCAAGTGTTTGAAGCAAACACTTCCCTGATCTAAACTGCCGCAACTCCAATAAAAACTGTTCCAAATTTTTCTCCTCTTCATTGATGTCAGCAGAAATGTGACAGGAGCTATACTGTGTCATAACTTGAGGAAAATTTTGGCAATATCAGGATCAATATAAGGGCTTAATGAGTAAAGAGCAGCAAGAGCTCTTTCTGCTCCCAAGGAGTAGCACATACATATCATGTCACCATTTATTGAATGGATTTCTCCCTCTTTCAGTGCTGAAACATGCAGTGGGAACAATTTGCTGTAAGGGTTGCTATAGTAAAGATAATGGTCTCCGTGATAAGATGCTGACCCAGAAAGAACATACAGTAATTTTTCCTACTACCGGTTAGCTTCTATTCAGATTCTGACACAATTAGTAGCCAACAACATGTCACTGGGCTTTTTTTTAACCCATCTAAAAATGAGACAAAGTTCTATTTTTAAAAAGTAGTTTGAAGTGGAAAGTGCAGTTTAGGAGGCACTCATAAACTCTAAGCCACGTCGTAGAAAGGCTGGCCTAAAGAGAGGCAGTCTGCTCCATCTCTGCTCCTACCCACCCCTCCTCCCCAAAGTCAAAAATACACAAGTGCACCCTGCCCCCAAATCTGGAATGTGGGCACAAAGACTCAAAATCACAGAATTCATTTAGGATGGAAAAGACCTCTGAAGATCATCTAGTCCCATCACAAACCTAACACTGACCGCTCTCAAGATCATGGAGGCTGAGCACAAATACAGATCGGAGAGACAGTGAAGTGCGTAAAGACAGACGGTGAACTAGGCCAGTATTGTCTCATTTTGTGTTAGAAATGATCAGTCTCTTCTTGGCAAATGACAAAAGTAGAAAGCAAAGTTATATGTGAGATATCAAATTATCTCCAATACAATTCTGAAGAATGCAACCCCAACATTTAAGAGCATTTGTTGAAGGGGAAACAGCATCCCCAATCCCTCCATGTGTATGAAAATCTCAACAGCCTTAGAGCAGGATTTTTCATTGCCATTCTGAAGGGGTGAAGAGGTTCTTTTCCTTTAATAGCAGTGATTATAAACTATTCAAATGCAAGTTACCAACATAAAAACTGACAGTTGCAAGGCTGAATTTCTTTGGAGCCATAATTATTTATGACACCTTATTACAACAACTCCAAAACATATGGTTACCTTATTAGAAATTAAAATCTATTTTCATATAAATCTCAGCATGACATTACACCAAAAGAATTAAAGTTACTCCAGGGGATGGCACATTATTTCACTTTCCAGGGTTTGGCAGTTGGAATATGAATTTAAACTAATTTACTTGTAAATATAAAGCAGTTTTGATAACACAGATGATACATTTAGAGCCATATAAGGCATAAACATCATTTTCCAACAAGCTCCTCAATCTTCTTAGTATAAAAATTTTAATATTTTGTTTGACAACTTTCTGTCCACTAGCAAGTATATCATCTCTGCCTTTTCATGTATGCGCTTACATGGCAAGAAGGAGGTACTATTTTGGTTTTAATTCAGTGCTCTCCACTAGCAGCTCACAGCACAAGGAAAGTGCAGTCTCATTTATTAAAGTCCATAAACTCACAAAATGCAGGAGACTGACAAGTGCCTGCCTTGTGATTATGAAACAAGAGTTCATGTAATGGTTAAGGTAGCAATTTAAAATACAAAGTCTTTCTCTATGAAAACAGTAAGCAGGACAAATGTACTGTTTGCATTGTAATTACCAACAGAAGGGACTTCCACTGATAAATAGGATTACATACATCAGTGGAAGTTTAAAATTGACACTGTCAGGTAACTGAAAGTCTTAAAAGGTAGCGTGTTTCAAAGAAACTGAACTTTAAAAAAAAAAACGCAACCTGGCATCAAGTGTTTATTAGAAGGGGGTGGGGGAGTTGTTCATTTGGGGTTTTCAACATAGGAGGTGGGTTGGGGTTTTTCCCTGGAGGTGTTGTTTGGTTTTGTTTGTTTTTTGGGGGTTTTTTGGGGGGGGGGGAAGTCTCCATGTGAAGACTTGGTTCCAACTGAAACGCTGCCAGTGAGGTAGTCTTTGCAGCAGACATGATGATCTTGATTGTAACATTTACAGATTCTTCTCCTGCCCTCCTTTTTACTATGGTTTCAGCACAGAGAAAAATTCAGTGCATTTGAGAGGAACGCAGTCATTTGCCATCAACATTTGTCCCATTTTCTTACCTTTAGGTAATTTCATGAAGTACCCGGTATGCATATATGTACACCTGTGCAGCACAAAACATGTTTATTATAGCACACAGGACTGACTGCAGGAAATAAGGACATCTTGTGAGGCTGGTTTTTCGAGAACAGACGGATTATCATTAAAAGTTGACCCAGAAGTCAAGTCAACGGACACCAGCCAAAACCACAGGCATACATCACTGCCACACAGAAGGTTTATACGATACCACATAATGTTAATGTGGCCTCCCAAGCCACAACACAGTGAAATTAGAACAGCTGCAATGAAATCACTACAGAGGAAGAGGGAAAAATTCAACAAAATTCAACTTACTTTACACAGCAAGAAAAACATCAGCTGTGGAAACTCAGTGGACTGCCAGCAGATTTTTACTCTGAAGGCCATATGCAGGACTGGGTTTATTCTTTTTCTGTTTAAACTGCTTCTGAAAGGCTCTGCTCACTAAACAGCTATTTACATACGGGATGTGATGAGTCAAAGGATTAAACATTAGAGGTAAGATTTATGAAGCGCTCTCATCTTCAGAACCATAACAGAAGCCTCACTGTATGATGAAAAATATTCTTGTTCCTCTGTGTTTTGCAACAGAAGTAAACTTTTATTGTTGTTTTTTCATGAAAGCATGCTGATAGCAAGGTCTTTGCATTTGGAACTAAATCATTCATCTTAAAAGGCTAATTTTTCCTGATTTCTAAGACAATGGAAAAAACACCTTTTTTCCTCTGCATTTTGCAATTACTTTTTTCTACGTGACTTTCAGAAAACATTTTCTGACTAAATCTACATTAATGTATCCTCAGAACAGAATTTTTCAACATCTTTATGTACCTATCTTTCAGTAAAGAATTTTCCAAAGGAAAAGAAATAGAAAGCAGTAAAGGTCACTAATTTGTATGTGCCTGGAACATACAAATTAGAAGGAAATAAAACATGATTTTAGTTTTAAAATAACTAGCAGCAGAATCCTGAGGTTCCAAGCTTACTCTCTCTAAGCTTGAGAGCTTGACAGCCTTATGTACATAAGTTAACCAACACTCCTGTGTTGGGAAATAATATTGTTCTACAGATCTAAGATAAGTAAGAATGGGATCTCTTGCTTCACAAGCTCAAATACTGAGACAAATAACCTGCAGAGCTCTAAATCAAAACACATAAAAGACCAAAAAAAAAAGAAAAAAAGAGGAGGAAGCAAGATATTAGCCTTTGAATTTTAGTGTCAGGTGAGTGAGATACAAAGCTTTATCTAGTCCATCTTCAGAGGTCTTGGCCTGAAAGCAGAGCTCCCAGTGTCCTGGAGATGTCTCTAACCCTAAGGGCACCCACCGCCTGCCTGCAGCTCTCCTGGTGCCACCTGCAGTAGCAGGCTGTTGGAGATGGGAGACTGGATGCCTGGCAAGGGAGCAGAAGGTACAGGAGAGCACGGCAGGGTGGTACGGCACACCAAGCAGACAGCTGGCCTGGTCTGGCCACGCTGCATGCCCAGGGCCATGCTCAGGGGCAAATGAGCACTCTTGTTTTCTCCCACAGCTTTCATTCATCTTCACGCCATCTCCCCAAAATCTGTCAGCCCAGTAAAATCATCCTAACTCTTCCTTATGCTATAAAAGGAGCAAGTTCTCTGAATTTGGCTAGTATTTCATAGCTTACGTGACATTTTTTGAAATGAACAGTAATTTGTTAACAACAAATTAAAATAACATGTTTGGAGCACAGAAGGGAAGGAGTGACTTAGTCAAGTTCCTTCTGAATGAAAGTCACAAGCGGTTCTGGAGCATTCTACCAGGATAAAAAATGGGAATATCTTTCACAAATATTAAAACATTTACTTCATTAAATCTTTAAGTCAGGGTAACAGCACTAAGGTGACCTCAATGGTCAGGTTTTGTAAGAAAGCTAACTCTACTGCCTGAATTAATCTCAGAAATATATTCTTTGCACATCTTCTCCTGTCACTATTAACCCATGCAACTTTACCAGTAAAGGAGAGAAAAAAAAAAAAAAAAAAAAAAAAAGGCGATATGAGGCATTCTCAACACTCCAACTGGCCTCAGAACATCTGGCCTCTTTGAGAGCAAAGCAGACGCACCCAAGATACCCTGTCCTAACCACTGCCTAACGGACTGCTTCTGCCAGAGAAGGTGTTTTGGTTTTTTATATTCTCGTAAAATAGCTTTATTTTGTTACCTGTTCCTAAAAGACAAACTCAGGTTCACACAGCCTGTTTTACAGTCTACATCAACAGCTGGAAGACATCCTAGAGAGCATGTGTCATCCTAATTAGGTATATATGGAAAGCACATCATACAATGAGAATATTAATCTTGTAGGTCCACTTTAGACAATGGATCCTTGGTCCACATTATCACAGGTGACACTAGTTAAGCACATGCTGTGTAACACACAAGACATCTTGTGGTATGCTACTGTATCACTTTTACGAGATGTTACTTGGGGGCGTAAAGTAGTTGTGTACCAAGGACTGAAGGTTAATAATAATGTTCTTGTTTCGTGCACTCGTGTCAGTGGAGTAGAAGCACGCATTTATCCTATCTATGAGGTTCAGATTTAAACAGCTCTCACAATGAATCAGAGAGCAACAACAATTAGGTAATGACTACTTTTGCGTCAACATAGCTTTACAGGTAGTAAAGGGTTGTTAATGTTTCAAGCTAAGAAGGTAATAAAGAATTCAGAACTGAAATGTGGCAGGAAAAAATGATTCTGCTTTTGCTCTTCACCATGAAATATACAGCAGAAAATTCTGTGTATATATAATATATAGCACCATTTTTTTTTCTTTCAGAAGAGATGGCTCTCTGCCTGTTAGCATCTAGAAAGCGGAGATAATCATGCTAGCAACAAGCCTGACTTCCAGCTGGTTTGGCGTGATTTTTCCTACTTCATCTCTGAGCCTCAGACTCTCCATTTGCTGACACTTTCCTGTCTCTTAGTTTACATTATGCAGACTGTCCTATTAGTATTTGTGAAGTAGTCACAGACTGTGGAGTTTTCAGTCTTTGAAGAAGCACAGAGTATGTGCAGGTCTGTCGTACGCATCACGTAACACGTCTGGAAGAATCAGCATGAGACTCAAATGAAATCCCCATTTTGGCCCTGGTTTTGCCACTGAACTCCTGAGTCATCTCTAACTCTCACGCATGCAAAATTTCAGCCCTCAACATAAATGCTCACATGTCATGTGCTAAACAGTCATTGCTGCAAGTGTGTACCCGCTGCTACAACTTGAACGCTTGCATCCTTCAGACACTGGCACTTGCTAGCTACTTGTGCAGTTCCCAGAATTTATCCATGCGTACATGACATAGACAAATGGACACTGTTTCAACACTTGTGCCCAAGTATCCCCATCAGTAGTTAAATCTCAGTCAACATGATTAACAGAAATATCTCTATGTGTATCTCCGCAAATGATGAATGCTCTAATTATGTCTCATATGTGCAAGACAAGTAGGCAGATGTCAAAAAAAACCCCCTAACTTTTCTGGTTTTAAGTGAAAACAAAGCTTTTACAGAACACAGAGAACCTCCACATATCTCCTTGATTCATGACAAGCTCCATTTACTTGTTTGTTTTCTGAAACTGTCTTTCCTAAACACATCTATGTTATTTCAAAAATGGAACACATATAGTGAGTGGTTATCCTGTATGTGTATTTTGACATGAGGAGCTGCTAACTACTTGAAAAGTAGTTACCGAGAATGAATAGTAAAAGCCTCTCAGATTTTATTTATTTTACAAATGTGCTGATGCCAACTCTCTAGCAGTTAGAATCTTTATCATTTTTTTTCCACCATACTGCAAATGTGAATATGAATTCTTAAAAAATTCTTTTAAAAAAAGACACAAAAAAGCAAAGCAGATGAAAACACAATTCTTCAAAGATCTTACAAGATCAAAATGATGCCATAAGGTCCGGCAAGATAAAACTGCATGAATAAGAATGAGCAGAAATAACAGCAAAAACATAAGTAAGGTAAAATAATACCATCCATTAGAATTCACACACACGAGTCCTTCAAATACATTGGAAGACATGAGAAATCTGGAAAGCTCCAAGTTAATGATCTGGAGCACTCTGAACTAAGGTGCCACTTACCAGCACATATCACGAGTATGAAATAGTTTAACCTTGGCATCTCAGAGGAAATGGTAATCTTACGTGTCTTTTAAGTTTAAAGGCTTAGGAATGATGAAGACAAATTCAGAACCATAGCAGAGAACAGTATCCCTTGCTTCTATAGATGTCTTGTAAGTTTACCACTTGCTGTTCAGGTGTTTTGCTGATTTTACTCTTAGACAGTACACACAGAAATCACAAACTCCACCACAAAAAAAAGAAAAATCCACTCCATACTGTACCAACATCCTGCCAAATTGTACCTTCAGATATATGCCTGTGACATAATTTATTTAAATCACAGCTTCACCATGCATTTGAGAATATTATACAGCCAACTATGAAATGTTTCTTTTTAGCAGATTAAACACATAGATGAGAGAAATGAACTTAGAGAGGCACAGAAAGAAATTTTGCAGAAAGCTGTTCTTGAGGAGCAAAAGGAAGCTCTTCACAGGGCTGAAAGCAGTCTGCAGTTCCCTGCTAAAGGGTCTTCTCTTCCCTACTCATAACTACTCTCCATCTAGGAAATTAATAATTTCACAACACGCAGAAAGCACAGCTCTCATCTATCCCATGGTCCCAGGCAGCAGTGTTCTGTTCCCTCGTGTTTCACCCACATGTGTAAAAGTCAGGGATTTGATTTGCCCTCTAATGCCACACAGACCAGGTATGCTGCAATTCCTAGTAATTTCCTCAAAAAGTTCTTTTTCCACCACTATCAGTAATGCCCTGCCAACATCTCCAAAACTATTTGAGTCAAGATCTTTAAATTTTTCCCATAGAGGAAAAAAGGGACAGTCTGCTACTAGGTGGTGAATAAAAAGACTCAGCACTTATTTAAAATAGCAAAAAAGAACAAATACTGGATTCTGTATCGTAGCTGATAGAGCCTTGTACTGTCTTCTGATTTCTGAGAATTCCTTGCAGTACCTACAAAGCAGCTCTTCTCACAGTTATTCTGTACATATATTTCTCTATATACAGTGTATCTGCTGCCTAACCTTTAAGAAATGTGTATTTCCCCAGTCATTGAAAGTGCATATATAGGATGACTCAAGTTTTTGTTTGTAGACAACTGACATAGGATTTATAGTTGCAATTTACTGAACAGCTTTATAAACTGCTATTTAAAGCAATTCTGTTCACATACACTAAAAAGTCTTTTTATGAAAGCGAGATCATTTAAGCCCAGTCCATGCATGTCTTTTTATTCTTTCATCCTGTCTTCCAATTCTTACAGTATATTTTAACAGCTTGTCAAAAATGCCACCTCCCTTCCATCACCAGTACTACTGGAAAGAGAATCTAGGGAAATGTTTTTTACAAATGAGTTCCAAAACTTCCTACAATGGCCAGAAGATTAAATATTGCACCCTGACGTACAAAGGCATTATAAAAAATAAAAAAACACACCACACCCACAATGCAAAGGCAGGAAGGAATGTGGTACATGTTGATTCATCAATTTAGTTTTTAATAAGTGCATCATAGCTATGAATAACAGCAAGCTCCAGGAAGCACCGAGGAGCAAAAAGGAGAATAATGCCCCATTGCATTCATTCCTGTGATGGAATAATACATCAACAGAAGTACCTCAGCTACACTCTTCTAAGAAATAGGTCTCTCTTGTATCATAGGAAAACCATTTCTGTAAAGTACCTGGCCCACAGAAGTACTTCAGGAAGGACTGTGTATCATCATTTCTATATTCAAGCCTCAGCCCACCTCCACACTTACCTTTCTCACAAATGTCAGCAGAATTCCCACTTACTAAATTAATGCATCTTATAAAAACATTGTTCTCCGTAAAACATTTTAGAAGGAAGGTGATACTGTTTGAAAAATGATATTTTAAAAATTTTAACGACAGTATGACCACGATGTGGCAAGGCACAACTTCAACAATAAAGCATGCCCACAGACAGGTAATCTGAATGGTCTAGCACTCCTTTAATCTTCAATCCATATTTATGAACAAAAAAAGGGCCCTTGTGATGTTCACCATCATGAAACTGAACGTTGCAATGAAATTAATTCATCAAACATTTATTTCATACTATATTTCTGAGTAGGTTGTTAATGGGGCAGGTCTTTGAATATTTTGTTTACCTTCACAATACGCAGAGTCCCCTTGGACAGACAGATAACCATTCTTGCACTCACAAGTAGCTTTTGTGTTCCAGTTTTTGCACTCCGAATTTTCACCACATCTGTGTCCCTCTGCACAGAAGTTATGGCCTGAAATACAAGGAACATGCAACCTGGTATTAAAACATGTTCATTTCAGATATTCAAGTTTAATATTTACATTGACTGTATTACTCTGAAAAACTTTGGCATGCTACATTCCAGAAATTCTCTCTATAAACCTAGCTGGTGCACACAGGCTTTTCGGATTCCTCCATGAATCCATTCTCAGGAAAAACATTTTGTTCAAAACTGTATTTGTATGACTAGTTGCAGTCAGGAGAAAAGCCAGCTTCAAAGCAGGAAGCCACGACAATACATTAGTCTTCTACTGAACCCACATAGGATAAAATGCCACCTTATCTCCAATTGCCAATAAGTGTAATACTAACTTACACTAAAAGGATAACAAAATTTAACATTTAAAAAAAAATCCTTCGCAGTTCTCTTATTATGCATCATCAAGCATGCTTTTGAAAAAGCAAAAATGACATGACGCATTAGAACACAAAACTTTGCTGTAGTCAAAACAGCCTCATGCACTGCTTTGTAATTCTGTCATCAAAAACTAGCTGGATTGTTTCTACAGTTTATAATTAATCCATGCATCGTGTTTTGTAAGGGAGAGTTTTTACTAATCTCTCCTTTTTCCCTGACACAAATTCTGAGTAGCTTCTTTGTGAACAGTTTCTTTTATTCCATACAAAGTCATTTCTACAAATATGACGAACTTTTCCACTGTCTTCTATAAAGGCACAACTGGCTGAAGTTCTTTCTTCCTGATTTTCAGTATTTCTCAAAGATGTGTCAAAATCTCTCTCTGCTGAAGGCTAAAGTCAAAGTAATTGCAACTTTATCACTTTAAAGGCACTCTGGAACACTGGGAATACTGTAGGAGATAACTAAATACCTTCCAGAATCTGACAACTGGGAATTTTTTTTCCCCCCATGTATTTTTGATGGATTTTTTGCTATTAATATCCAGGAATCAATTTCTATTTGCCTGAGATACATAAACAGTCATTTTGGTAATTCTTACCTTTTTCTGGATTTTCTTTCCTAGAAGGAGGGAAACGAATGAAATCCAGACATACCATCAGCTACTTGTATTCCAGCTTTCACTTACATGAATACAAGAACAGTTTCTGACAATTCTGCCCAGTCATAAAGGAGCAAACTAAAAGTTCTAGTTCACTAATTCTAAACTTAGACTTGACATCCCCTAAAGACAGCTAAGTAAAAGACGAGCTGGACTTCTAAGATCTAAATGTCAGATTCAGATCTTTGTTCATATCCCTTGCTTTGCTATTCTTTAAGGAACTTCGGAAGGCTTTAGCTTATATTAAATACAGTTTTCATCTACAGTAAGCAAGTTTTCACAGGGCTATCCTGAAGCTTTTCACGGAGAGGTTTTTTTATTTGTTTATAAACATGCACTTCAGTCATCTAGTAATTTAAAACTCGGGGTTTGTAGTTTTAGTGCACTCCAACTTCATGAATCTGATCATCTAACGTTGGGTTGTGCGGTCATTTTTTAAAAAATATGACTCTTGTTAGCAAGGAGGACACTTTCTCAGTGTCAACGTCCAACTCTACACTTAAACTTCAGATTAATTTTATTAACAACCAAGGTATCTTCCTTGTGCTCAGCTGGCTCATTCTTTCACTGTAGTCCAGCTTGCGAAAAAGAACCAACTCCACTAATGAAAATTTCAGATATCCCTTCTAGTCTTCATTCATTTCACAGTCTGGTAAAAATCACTCAAGTATCCCAGATACAACCTTGTCAAGCCTGGGTACATTTTATACCGGTAAAAAAGGGCTCGGTTACATTCCTTTAACCATTTATGCAATCACAGTATTTGACTTATCATTTTTGCCTTTGTAATTATAATCAAAGCTGAACACTGGAACCCGTCTCCCCAGACTTACCCATTCAGCATCTAATTTACACTCCCCAAGCAGGATTACTATTCTGTTGGCATTCTAGATAATACCCAAGAGACAAGTCTTATAACATTTTCTTTGTCACTGTTTCCCCTAAGATTATGACATCCTAGTCTAGAATGCTTCTTTATAATAATAATTCTCCTTTGAACTCATACACAGTATTAGTTTTATCTTTAATTATTATTGGTAGATACTACTACTCAGAACCCATGTAACATACCAGTGTATTAAGCTAGGTACTAAATTAAAATGTAGTATTTTTATAGTGTGAATTGTTACTACTGTCTTAGGATATTTTTAAAATTTATTTATTTCTGTTTCTTCTCTTTCATCCAAACCTGTAAAAAACATTTAATCTTTCTCAGCATGTTTTTAGTTACAATAGTCCTTATATAACATTCTACATCAAAAAACTTTGTTTCTAAGCTCTTTTTATCCCAGGGAGTCAACATTTTACCTTGTGATCAGTTTACGGCAAATTTAACACTTACACTTAGCCAAAGGGATGGCTTCTCATGGTTAACTTTCATCCTAAGTCCCAAGTCCCAGATCAACCACTCTTCTCTAATAGCACTTTCTCCCAAGCACAAGCTGCTGATTAGTTTTCAGTATCACACCATAGCCCTACAAATTTTTCACTATTTCCCACCTCAGAAATCATCAGTAGATATGATCACTACCCTAACTATCCATTTTGTACCGCTAGAGCTGTCACCTTTTTTAAAAAAATTATCTGGAAAAAAACTGCTTTTGTTCCCTTGTTATCATCTCAAATATGAACTGTCGCCATTCAGAATCAGATTCTTTCTTATGTTTTCAAGCTTGAAGGCTGTTAAAAGAACATAGAAGAAAATAAGTAATGCTCCAGTTCTGTAACCTGCATAATTAGAGGCTCTAAAGAACTTTTCATTGTTCTCCTCTCATTAGGAATACACAATGATAGAACACCTACTACACTGCCTTGGCATTTATTATTATAAGACCTGTGAAACACTGTTTCCTGCCTTTTAAAAATGCTGACTAAAAGTTACCCAACTTCGATTTCAGAACACTTGTTCAATACCTCTCTAAGTGGAAAGCAGAAGCCATTCCTGTTAAGACCATGCATGGTGCTATGACACGGTACGTCAGCAAGCTTTTACAAAACAAATATCATTTAAGATTAACCAGCAGGAAAAAAAAATACAAAACAAACCAAAACACATATTTGATGGTATAGAAGAGTAAGGGCTCGCTGTGCCTCTGCCAGAGTAGACATACCATTGATTGGATCAGAGGCTTTACCGAATCCTTTGCTTTTGCAGTGAAGATGCACATTTAGCACTTCAAAAGAGCCAAGAGGTGCTCACCAAGTAAGGGTGGCTCTTGCATTTCTTAGACCCTGGTCTACCTTTCCCCAGCTGTAGTTTCAGAGGCCAGAAAGGAACAAAATGCTATCTATTCTATCTTAGCTCTTATTGGGTCTGAGGGCTTCTCCGGCTCTTCTGGCAAATAAAAGGCCACCTCATATTAAGACTGTAACATGAAGAAATAAGCTAGCTGCATTCTTTGCCCATTTAATAATCCCAATTCAACACCTAATTTAGCTAACTATTTTCATTTATTCCTATTCAGCAAAACAGTCAGGAGTACACACAGGGCCACTGACTGCAACAATCATGCTTACGTTCCTGACTAAACACGGACAGACTTCAGCACCGACTTAAACATCAATCTATTCATGGGAGCAATTGCTTATCCCCAAGCAAGCAGAATGGAAAAAAAATGCAAACATGTGATTTTTATTAATTCTTTGGTGTGAAATGGATTATAGGGTTCCTTTAAAATACCTCCACAGATGGCAAAACCACCCATTGATACTGCAGCGGGATCTCTGAATCTCAACCATGGGTGGCAGCGAGTAGAGGGCACACATTCCGATTGCCCAGGTGAAAAATAACTGAATTACTGAGACTTCAGAATATTCCGCAAAGTCTTATCTGAGACAGTCAGCTCTTCTCTAAATATAAGAAATGGCTTAAAATAGAATCATCAGATCTGAGCAAGCAGGCAATTGGAGAGGATTTGACAGAAGCACACAAAATCTTAAATAGTTCTGATAATCTAAACTAATTTCAGGCCAACACAGATGACAAGGCAAGTGAGCATGAATTAAAATTACAGATAAACACATTCAGAACAGATGTCAGAAACCATTTTCCCCACACATACACACATAGCCATAAATGTGCACAACAGCCCTTCCAAGTCATTCGAGGTGTTCAAGATACAATTCAGTACTACCAACGGGGGAATTAAATCTTGAAGAGTGTGTTTAGATTTTTGATGGGCCTGATGATGACCTCTGCTCCTTCCCCAAACATTTCTGATATTACTCTCTCCCTTTATCAAGGCTGCTGAAACATTTGTTCCAATTTTTCTTAAGAACATCTGTGTATCTTTTTACTTCTTTCTTCTGTCTGTAGAATGACCATTAATAAATGTACTAAAACAATTATGAAAAAGATCAGATTTCATGCTAGCAGACATACAACTATCATTCTGCAGCATCGGGAACTGTGCAACTGGGTAGGGCTTAGTGGTCTCAAGTCAGATTATCTAAAATTAAACATTTATTCCATTTTGGGACACCTGACTATTGCTCTTATTTTTCTAAGCTTCTTGACATCTTCAGGTTCCAGTTCCCAGAATCCACTTTTCCAAAGCAGCATGCTAAGCTAATTTGTGCTGTCATCTAGTTTCTTAAGCACCTAATATATTTGGTCAATTTGCTTAATTATTGATTGAAGAATATAAGAACTCATTCAAGACTACAGCTGGAATCAAGATATCTTATATCCATATCTGTTCTCCTTTTTTTATGGCCAACACTGATGTGCCTCATTTTTCTGAGGGTTTCCTCATAACATCTGTAATGCCTTCTGTACTACTTACAATATTCCTAGCTGTTCCCTTCAAAACTGTAAAACCCCTGTACTCTTGCTGTTCCAGAAGCTACCCTTCAGCAATCCACATTTCATTTTTCAGAGGCTCCTAAAAAGAACGCTGACGGTGCTTCCATTAATAGCATTAGCAATGTTCAAAAGGTCCAAGGTAATTTCAACCTCAAAGTCTTTACTATTGTTATGATTTAACCCCACACTTACTACATAAATGTGTAAAGTAAATCTGGGGGACAAGTCATAGGAAAAGTCATAAAATTTGCACCAGCAATTATGCTCTTTTGTGATCTGAATCTGTTTTTAATGAGTCATGAGCCATGAAGCACTTTGAACAGCAGCTTTTACGCCTTCAGAGACTCTGGTCCCAGAACTCAGTGGTCTGACATAAAACTCAGTAACTTCATAAATTCTTTCAAGCTGCTATACCAATGTACACCTTATTACATACTGCTTATTTGTGCACATTAGAATAATGGTATTGCACAACCGAATAAGCTTATATTTTTTTTTCAGATATAAAGCTCTTCTAAATCGTAAGTAACATTATGACTATGTTTAGAAATAAACTGATTCATATTTATCAACCTCCATTAAATCTTAATACATCTAAAACCTTGAAATAACTCATACCTCAGGAGTGAATGAGGAACATTCAATTTCTGAAAAAGCAAAACTCAGTTTCACAGCTAGACAGGGAGAGATGAGGAACACACTAACTGAAGAGCCTTCTCATCCTCTAATTAAAAGAATAAAAAACTCCTTAAAACAAAGCAAAGCAATACAAATAAGGGTGGCAGAAGCCCAGTTTTTAGACTTAAGTGATGTTCCCTGCCATAAAACGCACGCTTCAGCTCATCAGTAGGATTCTCCGCTTCCTGCTAACCAGCATCAGCAGCCAATCTAAATCCATCAGGCAAACCATATTACAGGACAGCAAATAAAAACTACTTTCTCCAGAAACCAAACAGTGCTCACTACTTCATTATTTTCTCACACTCTCTCTTTTAAGGAGAGCATGACTGAAACTGCTAGGGCTGTTAAGGCTATTCATACATACTAAAATTGTGAGCACAACAACATAAAAATTCTCTCATGAAACTTTATTTGAATCGCTCATTCAAAAGAGAAAAAATTCACACTTTCAAAATTATACACTGTCTTTGGCAAGGAGAAAAACAGCTAAAGGGAACAATAAAACACTTTTATGACACTATTTTTTGATATTAGATTTGTCCCTGGGCTATAAAATATGTAACAGGCATGCTGTAAGAAAAATGAGTTGAGTCTCAAAAAAAATACTAAAAAAATACATTTTATTACACAACGATTCTTTGTAAAATTGTAAAATTAACCGGAATTTCTATAAGCCTAAAAAGTCAGCTTAATTATACCATATTGTCCTGCTGAAAAGTACAAAATAGCACATAGGTTAAGCAGAAATTTGTATTGAAGCACACAGATGAAGGGAAAAAGTAGGTATACTCTACATGACATTCCGGGATAGATCCTATATACAGATCTGATGAGGTCCATTTTTGCATTCAGCAACAACAAATCAAAAAAAAATAGCTGTCATTGTACAGCAGAGTTCTTCCATACTATGCCTGCCTTGCTGTACACCTTATACAATCATTCTACTGAAATCCTGAAATTGGATTTTAGCAATATATTACCTTTTGCTATACTATAAACTCACATAGCAAACTTGAAGAAGAAAAGGTGCTGTTTACTGTCTTTACTTTTGTAACCATTTATAAACAATAATGACTATCCAGGAAGCCCACCAGCTGTGTACATTACAGTGTTCAACTTGGTCCTTTGCTGACTCACAATTTCCATGACCATAAACATCACAGATTTACTTTCTGCCTTGCACACCCTATTTTATTTTAGGCACTTATCTATTATTGTGGTAGGTATTACAGAGATCCCTGAAGAGGGTACAATCTCATACCACAGCACCATGAAGTTTCCATATTTCTCTGACTTTTTTCCTTCTGTTGATCCCCCACATTTATCCTTTTATTAAATGCAAATTCCTTTGCTGCAGCTAGAAAAACACAAGCTGCAAACCTCCCACCCTTACCCAATTCCTCAGAAGGTATTCTATAATTCTACAAAATATGGAAGTCAGTGGAAGTTTTCTGTTTCCACAGCTAGATATTAAAGCACAAATGGATACAAAACCAGAACCTACCAGTCACTAGTATGCACTGATAAACATTACATAGAATTATTGTTCTCATTTAACATTATTAGTAAATGCTTACTAATCACCTTGTTGACTAACAAAAGGCCTAGCTAAGGGCTAATGCAAAGAATTATCTGTACCATCATACATACAACGTGAAATTTGCACGTGATGTGCAAATGAGCCACGCGGGCTTCCAGTAAATGCTCTGATTACTCAGGACAATATTTACTACAATATCTCTTCCTCACTACTTTTGCTTGAACAGTAAAAGCTGCATACAGTCTCTGAAACAGGTCATTATTGCAAAACAGAGAAGCACTCTATCCTTTCCCAGTAAAGGGCATACTGGCACATGACGGGACCAGAAACTGTGGCCTGCTTGCTGTATCAGAAGGCACCCGTCTGCATGATAAAGCCCATATTAATATGGAATTCTGAACAAATTTCTATTTTTAACACCAGCACTCTACATATGATAAAATTATACGCTACCACTTCGGGTTGCGTGCAACTGAAGCAAAAGTGTCAAGCAGCATATATTCTACTTCAAGAGATCAAAAGCAATTTAGGAGCATGAACTTCAATTTATGCCTTTGTAAAGTTGACAAAATTAATCATATCTTTAAGCATAATTTTCAAAAGAATTTTAAAAAGTAAAGATGAACTACAAGAGGAGGTGGTACTGTTTTAGCAGTCAGCTAAAGCAGAACTGAGGTGGAAGTTTAATGTATCCATTTGAAAGCACCGTGTATCCGAATTCGTAGGAAGTGAAAGTACAATTTCTTCTTTTGCTTCTAGAGACCATCACATAAGTATATATATTCATGTTATTTTATAAATAATAAAAACAGTTTTGGGATTAATAACTAAAAAGATTACCTATCGTTAACAATAATATAGAGCTGAATAATTACAGAACTTTCATCAACTTTGAAGCTTTCAGATTTCTAACGCTTTCAAGAAACGAAGACAATTTTTTCAATACTGCAGCACATCAAACTGGGCCATCTGTTAAGAAGTATCACTAAGACATCGAGCCCTCTGAGGGACAAAGAAACAGCATTTAGTGTTTGCTTAAGTAGCTACAGATGTTTCTAGAAACTGTTTAAAAAAATAAACGGGTATATTCTCAGACCATGATCCAAGCAAGCAGTCTCAAACGTGCTGGCCCCTGCAACCACATGAATATGCTTGCAAGTTCAAGGCCTTAGTAAATATTTAACTATGCATATTTAGTAATTAATATTTACTGGCTAAGGGAGAGATTCAGAGCCCCTTCATTGGCATCTACAATGATACTGGAGGAATTTACATACAGGCAAGACAAGTAGTCCAGCAGGTCCCAATAACCATCTAAACCTGGCAATGTCTAATGCTCATCTGGCACACCTCTCGCTTGAGATTTCTGAAATGCAGCACTAAAGGCTGACACTCAAGTCCTGCTCTGAGACATCAGGCTCCCCTTAAGCTCAGCTGAAACTCAGCACCAAGGGAAAAGTGTGGAACAGAGATGCAATACACAGGGAATAATTAATCTCACATCATTCACCCAACAATTCCCTGATGACAACACACTTGAAGCTTGTTCAAGTTCTCTAGTCTTACGATACCTGCATTCTCCTCATTCAAAGGGATTTCCTCAACTAAGATTTCAACTATAGCTTGTTCAGTCTGGTCCAATATGTAACCAGGATTCACCAGGGCTGAAAGGGAGCAAGCGAGAGGAACCTGCATCTCCACACCCCACTGCAATGAGAAAAAATGGGGTTCCTGGCTCTAGGGTTATTTATTCATTTTTATTCTGTAATTGCCCAGCTTAATTCATAAATGAGTCCTGAGAGAGCTTAGATCTAAATCAACCTCCAAATACTGGAATCTTAACATTATTATTGTGATTTTAAAATAGAGAGCTTGAAAAAGCTTTTCCAAAACCCTGTACATTCGGTGCAGTTGTAAGTTTAAGCAACATAAATTATCTTTTTCAAACATAACTTCTTGCTAACGGGACTTCTTAAGAGATACTGGGCCCTTTCTCTCCCAACTCCTCATTTTCTCCCTCACCCTCTCTAATTCAGAGCAATTACAGCTGTGTAACTGGTAAGTATTCTACCCAAAGGAATATCAGAAACTGGGTTTACATGAACACTAATTATAGACTCAAGGTTTAGAGGTACCTAATATCTCATTAAAAAGGAACTGCTCCTTCCAGTGTATCCATTGAACCACCAGTTTATATTTCTTCCAAACATGCATCATCTCTGGCTTACCTCTACAAACACTGCAGCATTGGTTCTCTGGAAGAACGTGATCTTTTTCTGAGCAGTTCAATGGTGGACAAGTCTCTGTTACTTTTACTAAAACTCCATTCTGAAAATAAACAACATTTTAAAAAATAACTGATGAAACCATGTGTAATGGCATCGATGACATAATTTTCAATCTGTAACTCTGGTAATCTCTAGTAACAATACAGGTAAAAAACTAGCAGGCAGCAAGTTAAATTCATTCTTCATGACATCGTTACGACACCATAACATCAAATATAAAGTAATCTACTTGGACATTTCTACACCCAGAGTTGAGGGAAAGGGGAAAAGCAAAGCAGGGAAAACACACGGACACAAACACACCAAAAAAACAAAACAAAAAAACAAAAAAGACATCCCTCCCCCCAAAAATCCAAACCACTGAAAACACCAAACACCTGAAAAAAAGGAAAAAGAAAAAAAAAAAGGAAAAACATAATAAAAAGAAAAAAGGCACTTAAGCCTAAAATTCTATGGCAGTTTTTCCAAATACTTTGTTTCCAAGTATAGTTGTTTTACTTCCAATTATCTGAAAGAGTTAAAGCATTTCACTCCAGGTTTTTAATAGGACCATCTTACCTGCTTAAACAAGTCAGAGTTTTACTCCTCTCCTACTTACTCTTCATATTCTACACAACTCACCGACAAATTACTCAACCACAGCAGATAGAAGACCAACATTTTCAAGTGTAATGTGTTGTGCTTCTGTGTCCAATTAAGTGTCTGTTCTTTAGAATGAATTACTGATGGCCTAATTTCCAAAATTTAAGTCCTTCAAAGGTATGGCAAAGCAAAAATTCCATCTTATACCCCTATTGGATACCTCCTATTGGAATAGAATCTGCCATATAAAACATAGATCAAGGTCAAGATATTTCCATGATTTTGATTTCTGCTAGATTTAGAGTAAGACTGTGTATAGGTTTAGATGCTGGCAGAAATTTTCTAAAATAATAAAAGCAGAGCCTTTCTGGGGAGATTTTACACGAAGTTTTACTTCATCTTCTTCCCATCTAGGATGTCAGCTTCATCACCCCTCCAACAGCTGTCTTGCTCTTCAGTTAGTTGTTTTTTAACATCTTGTCCCAAAATAGCTTCCTCTTTTCCCTTGTCCCCCTCCAGCCTTCCTCATACCATAGCTTACTTCTTCAGCATCCCTTGTGCAGCTGTGCCATCACTGTGAACTGGCCAGTGGACCACAGATTAACAACCAGGATTTTCACTCAGTAGGAGCTATAGTAACTATCACGCAGGACTGTCCACACCTGAGTAATCCAATTTCCAAAGGACTGTGAAACTCCACTAAGAAAGCAGGCAGCCTGCTATGTGAATACACCTTTTTAATATAAATCTAGTCCCCACTCCTCCCAAAATATTTTTCAGGATGTCTCAGATGGTGGAACAAAAAGACTGAACAAGAATTTATCTTTCTTCAAAGACATAAATTACATTTTCTAACTATCATGACTGCAGAGAAAAGTTTAAAAATATGATCCAAACACATCTAGGGCTGAGAAAACCGAGGAAAATCAATGCTCAAAAAAAAAAGACAAAATATGTTATTAAAGCCACCATTCTCATAATCTTAGTGATCAGATCCATGACTTCGAACAGAGGATATTAAAAATATGTATGTGTCTACGCTGTATGAACAAACACCCCTATACAGAGACACACCTGCTAGCCAGAATCTTGCTTTCATACCTACAGGACACTGTGCCACACCATGCCAAAAGACTAGCTCAGATGCCAGAACCAGTTGAGGTAAAACTCTGCTGGTAATTAGCCCCACCAGCCATGCCACACTGATTCAGCTGTGTTTCTTCAGGCTCCAGAATTAGCTCTCACAGAGCATCAAGCTGCCCTACACAGCTATGAACATGGAAATGCCTGCTGAATCAACAAGGGGCACATGAAGCATGAGGTGCCCAGCAGCTAGCGGGACTTACAATTGAGAAGTGCAGCAGACATAGGGAATGCAAAACAGACCGTTCTACAATCACTGAGATTGCAATCTTAAAGCTAAGCAGGGACAAGTCTCTTCTTTCTTTTCCCAATTGTCTTTAGTGGCAAACTACATCAGTTTCTGTCATGAAAAATAATATTAAAAAACCCAAAAGCATCTTTTTTTTAAAAAAAAAAAAAAAAAAAAAAAAGCAGCTCCCTACAGCATCACATACAGCATGCATCATTGAAGCAAATGCCCACACAAGAGCAGTGAAGTTAATGGAGATATTAGGTCTCCTTCTGATCTCACTTCCGTAAGTGAAAGGGAGGAATCCCCCACGGTTGCCTGTGCCACTGCAGCAGCAAAGGTGATAAAAGAACCAGACACACTGAGCCGTCATTTACTATCACATTATCAAGCTACCAGCTGGAAAATCTCTGACTATAACTCATCACCTATTCAAGCTCAGACAAGACAACTGCAGCAGGAAGGGTACAGTGTGTCAACAGATGGACAAAAAACACTGACTGATGATAAAACTGGGCAAAAAGATGGCAAGGAATCAAGAAATTGTATGAAAGTCAAAACAGTTACAGGGATGAGTCAAAAAGCTAAAAACAAATTCAATTCAAGCTCACATCTTCTTTAATGAATCATAAAGAGATTAAAAAACCCACAAATTCAGAATTCCATTAATTTAACGACAGTAAGATTTTATTACCCTAAGTTTCCCATTTTCTCCAGAATTTGCATCTTGGAAAAAGATCGAACATATTTGTAATTAAGTTTTAAAACAATTAAAATACTTCCATGTTGAGTATTCTTTGGATTAAAATCAATTTGTTATAAACTAGTACAGATCCAATTATAAGAATTATCATCATTAGATTTCAGATTTTATCCACTAAGATAAGTAAGAATAGTTCACGCTTCAGAATTATTGCTTCGGGCAGCCTTAGAAAAATTACTAACTTTTTATACACAATTCACATATGTAGTCATCGAATGTGGACAAAAATAGATGTCAAAAAGATGTTCTTCTGAAATAAATAGGTCAAGCTCCAACTGTGACATAAAACCCACAAAGAATGAGATCTGGAGTCAAACATTTACAAGATGATTAAATGTCTTGTAATTACAAAGGTAAGTACACAAAAAAAAAGAATTGGCTATAAGCCTAATCAGTGACATGCAGTGAAAATCTGAACCACAAACAGCTCATCTCAGATGATCAGCTTTGGAAAATAATGGCAAGATTTCAGATAAGGTTATTTTGGGGTTTTTTTGCTGTTTGTGGGGTTTTTTTCCCCTCTTGTTTTAACTGTTACTGATCAGCCTTTCAGAAGAAAGTTCCAAATGGCATCCTTAATTGTCACTCTAGGAACCACATTGTTCCTTATGAAAAACTTTTTAGTCAAGCTTCCTGAAAGTCCATGGAGCCCTGTCCATCTTGCCAGCATTTGTATGCCACTCTAGCTTCCTGCTCCCATTGTTAATGAAGAGGAATTTCTTCTTGCACCCTTTTCTGTCGAACACATCTTCTGGTTATGAACAGGCATCGTGCCATTCGCTGGCATTAACCCACAAGTCAGCTGATCAGCAGTAAACTCCCAATCCAACAAAAGTTACAGAGTTCCTTCCATTGACTGCAAATAAACCACAACAGCATATTGGAGAAATCCACAAACAGAAATAGCCACTTATTGAATGCAGAAAGGTGCAGTTTTCTAAAACACAAACACAACTTTTTTAGAGGGAAAAAAGGGTCAAGAGGACCCTCAAGGAGTTTAACAAGGAGAAGTGCAAAGCCCTGCACTTGGGGAGGAACAACCGCACGCACCAGTGTGTGCTGAGGTCACCCAGCTAGAAAGCAGCTTTGCAGAAAAGGACCTGGGGTTCCTGGCAGACACCAACTTGAAGATGAGCCAGCCATGTACCCTTGCAGCAAAAAAAGCTAAATATAACTTGGGCTGCATTAGGCAAAGTATTGCCAGCAGGTCAAGAGAGGTGATCCTTCCCCTCTGCTCAGCACTGGTGTGCTGGGTTTGTGTGTGCCGTGGGGTTTTGGTGGGAGGGAACGGGGCTACAGCCATGGCCCCTGCGAGTAGCTTCTCAAAGCTCCCCCAGCTCCAACTCAGACCCGCCTCTGACCAAAGCCGAGCCATTTAGTGACAGTGGCTGCACCTCTGCAATAACATATTTAAGAAGGGGGACCTAGGAGGAGGAACTGGAGTTGTGGGGAGGAGTTGTAGGGAGGACAGCTATAGGAACTCCGAGGTCAGTGGAAGAAAAGAGGAGGAAAGGGGGGAGGTGCGTTGGAGCAGAGACCCCCCCCCTGCAGCCCATGGTGAGGTTGCACCCCATGGACGTCACTGGGGGAGCAGATGCCAACCTGCAGCCCACGGATGGCCCCATGTCAGAGCAGGTGCCCGAAAAAGGCCAGGACTCTATGGGAAGAAGCCCCCACTGTTGTAGTTCAGTGCTGAATTGCAAAATGCAGAGGGTGAGGAACCTCTGCTGAAGCATCTCAGAAAGAATTGCATCACGTGTGAAGGACACACGCCAGAGAAAGTTCCTGGAGGACCGTCTCCCATGAGAGGACATCATTCTGGAGTAGGGGAAGAGTGTAAGGAGTCCCCACCCTGAGGAGGAAGGAGCAGCAGGTCTGACCACACCTCCCATTCCCTTGCCCCTCTGCACCACTCGGGTGGGAAGGTAGAGAAACTGGGGATAAAACTGAGCCTGGGAAGAAGGGAGGGGTGGGAAAGGTCTTTTTAAGATGTGTTAATGCTTTTCACTGTCCTACTCTGTTTGTTAAGTGTTGTTGTTAGCATCTGAATTAAATTATGTTGTTGTTCTTACCCTGAGGAGTCTTTTTCCTGTGACCATAATGTGTGAGTCATCCCACTCTGTCCTTATCTCAATTCCTGAGCCTTTAGCTTTATTGCTCCTTCCCAGTCCTGAGGGGGGAAGGGGTGAGTGAGAAGCTGAGTTGGTGCTCAGTTTCCCTCTGGGCTCAAGCCACAGACAGCTGGTGAGGCCACACCTGCTGGGTCCAGTTCTGGCCTCCCCAGTATGTGAGAGTGATGGAACAACTGGAGACAGACCAGCCATGGACCATGAGGATACGTAAGGGACTGGAGCACATCACATATGAGGAAAGGCTGAGAGAGCCGGGACTGTTTAGCCTGGAGAGGAGAACACTCAGAGGAATCCTACCAGTGCATATAAATACTTGAAGGGAGGGTGCAAAGAAGATAGAGCCAGGCTCTTTTCAGAGGTGCCCAGCGACAGGACCAGAGGCAGTGGGCACAAACTGAAACACAGGAGGGTCTGTCTGAACACCAGGAAACACTTCTTCAGTGTGAGAATGACCAAGCACTGGCAAAGGTTGCCCAAGGAGACTGTGAAGTCTCCATCCTTGGGGATATTCAAAAGCTTCTGGACATGTTCTGGGCAACTGGCTCTAGGTGGCCCTGGTCAAGCAGGGGAACTAGACATGATGACCTCCAGAGGTCACTTCCAACCACAACGATTCTGTGATTCTTAGGAACATCTGTGCATTAATTTTGTCATTTTGTCACTGTAGATTAATGTAGACAGTGTTTGAGGGCAGGATTCCAGCTGGGAATGGCTGTCCATCAGTAACATCTGTGCTTATGGTTAAGAGGATGTGCATCATAAATACATTTTTAGTCTGGATTAGTTTTCAGAAATTAAAAAAATCTGCTCACAGCCTGATAAAGAACATCTTTGATCTATCTGGATCCATCAGTATTATTATTTTTTTCATTAGATGGAAAAAATATAAAAGTTAAAAGCCTCTTAAGCTTGGATCAGTACCAATGCAAAGAATAACTATCTTCAAATAAAAATCGAAATGTGAAATTTCAACTTTATCTTTTTAATGTTACCCCACCTACAAATACATCCTCCTTTACAGACACAAGAGCTACTCCTCAAGATTTTTAAGTCAACTTTATCAACACTAATAAACTGACAGTTGATGTCTACCCTCTATTGTATTCCTTCGTGGATCAACAGCTTTTGAAACTTGATGTCTGTTTTCCAAATCTGGAAAATTCAACCATATTAAATTTTTTACCGTCCTTTCCCTAGCACAAAGTCCTTCCCCTTTATTCATATAACACCTTGTGCACCAGTAGACCTGCACTGAATAAAAAACAATGACTACAGCCACAGTTTGACTCGTCACCATTCATCCTTTATCTAGTGAGAATTCCTAATTGAGGCAGTAAATAAGTAGTTGTTTTGCTTACAGCTTTATGAGGTCATGCTGAAGACACACTGAATGAACTTCTTGTCTGGAGACACATCATCTCACAAAAGCAGAGGTAAGCACCCACTTAAAAACTCCCCCAAGTCAGAATGACAAGGTTTGCCAGTGAGCTTGAATGTCTTCTTTAAACACAGCTGTGGAAATACCTTTTTTCCCCCCCAGACATCGACCCATTTATTTCATGGTATTGCATCCGCAGATGCAGTTTCAAATTATTCAAGTTATCAATATTCTCCATTAAGACGTAAGTAATACAAACTGCAACATTACTGTAATTAGCATTGTCATATCAATTTCCCTTAACAATAAGTAAAATGCCAAAGCTCTTTTCACTATTATTTTAGTCAATTCTAATATGACAGATATTTGATGGTCAGTATTTGCTTTTAATCTTCACGAATGTATTATCATACTCATAACAATGAATAGAAGGCTCTTATTTATAGCACAGAGATGTTCCACAGACATAATTCAGATCACTCTCTCTGGTTTCACTTTAATGCGAAAATCCTCCTGTTCTCATCTTATTTGATACAGGCACTTTCCTTTCCAAACAAACATTCTGTGTCATATTATAAATAACAGGCACCTTAGCCTGTCTTCAAGGCAACGACCTTGCCCACGTATTTGTATATACAATGTTGAGCACCTCTATACAGCTAAATACTAACAACAGCAAAGTAATTCTGCATAACAAGCTGCTTTCACAACATCTGCAACCAGTTATTGTCCATTTCCATTAGTGAACATAAAATTGCTACTCTGTACACTCAGCCACAAGCACAATAACTAGATCATTGTAATCTTTTCCAAATGTTTTTCATAATTGTTCTAGCATACTGATCTGTCAATAACATTTGTAAGCCTCCCATTTATCACCTTCCCCCTCTACGAATTCAGCAAGATGTAAAGCCAAAAATACTTGAAAATTACATGTGAGAGCAAATATGTTTAAAATAGCTGCGCCTTTCTGAAGTGATAAATCATATTTAAAGCATACACATACTCACAACAAATACATGTCTCAGCAAAGCAATGGGCCTTTTGTAATCATCTACTACCCCTCTCTCCTCCTTCTATGGCTAGTCTTGACAACAGCTGATTTCTGCCACACTTACACAACACAAAGCACCCATACCCTCACTAACACTCCCGGAACGTTCCTATCATTTACAGCCCCCATTTACCTGTGTTCTTAAGTATTGAATGTAGTTGTCTAAGCGTTACGAACTTGCCAAAAAAGACTCCAATCCAGTCCAATACTTAGTAATTTACCGCAATTATTAGCAGGGCTACATATAGTCTAATACTAGAGAAAATCTAGATTAACTCGGACTATAACACATTGCTTCAAATTGCAGCAATTTGCAGGAAATTAGTAACTGGCTCAAGATGCTGTTGCATTTTTCTAGAGCTCAACAAAGCAGAGATGAAAGGGAAAACATCCCTCCAAGTCATTTTGCCTGTGTTTTTATTACCCCGCAAGGGTCGTATTCCTGCCTTGTTTTCATATTTGTGGCTTACACTGACTTCAAGGTCACCTTTTCAAGACAACAGATGTCACATTTGCATGAAGAAAGCCTGAAGAAATGCACTAACTTACTGTCACTTCTGAACACCACACATACTTTTAAAAATCAGGAAAAGTTGATACAACTGAAACTTACTCGACATTCCCTGCAGCTCTTGGTTAATACTCGTTGACCTTCTGCTAGCACTTTGCCTCCATAGATACACTTTGCTGTAATTTGAGAGAAGGAGGGACATTAAAAATAAAGACATTAAATCACTATTTAAGTAGTAAACAAACGCAAAGTATAACACAAAAGTAAAACCAGTATTCACATACACTGAAAAAATATGAATGTTAAAAATACGATACCTTTTGCTTTCATTAGAAGTCAGTATTATATATAATTATACAAATAAAACAGCTAACAATAAATTCATTTTAAGAGCAAGTAATTTTTTTACCCAAACTAAAGAGAAAGAGTGAGAGCAGAAGACAATATGTACTGGACCAAATTCAGTAGTATTCAGCAGAAAATATCTTCATTACTGACATTTCGTAGATTAGCTACACTATTTGTGTTACTAGACATCTTCATGACTCAGCACAAGAACATTTAAGGAGTTTTCCCATATATGGAGACATTTATTAGCATACTGTTCAAGACAATAATACAAGCACAGATTTCAATTAAACCTTCATATTTTTAGTGTGCACAAAGGTGAACTCTTAACTTGCTAGAGCACTGCAAAAATGCTGCATCTGATCCAAACGACTGTACTGAATCAACAAACTGTAAAAAACTATTTCAGAAAAATATTCTTAAAGCACAAATGAAATAAGCAAATTTCCCAGGAAACTGAAAGCTCCTACTAAAAAAAAAAAAAAAATCTCGTCTGAAGTTTTTGTCCTTCTTCTAAAGATGAGCAGCTGCACAACCAAACCAACAGACTAGAACACATGAGCACTCCTCATTCATTTCATGGCAAAGTCAACTAGCTTAAGCTTAGGACTACTGCCACCGTGAAGGAGGTCACCTCCAGCAAGGCCACAGTAGCAGACTACTCAGTCAAGTATTACCATAACTATCACAGTCCTCCTGGAACTAGACGTCTGAATTTCAATTCCAGAGGGGAATAGTAAATGCATTAAAGAGAATAGTTGAACTATTATGATCTTACAAAAATCCAACATCCATCAAGAAGGCACTCTATATTACTAACAAGATGGATGCTAAACACTGGTAAAATAACTTTTTGTTGTGGTGTTCCAGCTCTCTGCACTCAACCAATAACAGTTTGACCCATGGCACTGAAAGGATATCTAAAACATATGAATCCTATGTTGCAACTGAACAAAGCTATAGAAGTCTCCTGAGTCAAGGCTAATGCAGAGTGAAGTTCAAAGTACTCGGTCCTCAAAAGAAGTCACAGATATCTAGTAACTGTTTCACCTCAATTTCTCTCCTGAATATCCAGGTAAAGGAACCAGGCACTTACAGGTGCATGTGTGTACCCCTTACAGGTGATACCCACAGGGGTAGTATTCCACAGCACCAACTGTCATAGACACCGATTCCCCAGTTTTAAACATAAAAGACTAATAGATCAATTTTCATAAGCTTTCAGTCATAAATTTGCTTCTAAGGGCTTTTTGTTTAAACTTTCACTCCTGAAAATGCTCAATCTTTAAAAAAAGAAATAAAGAGTGCTCAGAGTTTTCAGAAGTACTCAGTTTTCTTTATCAACACTGCATTGTAAAAACAGGCTTCTTCCTTTTGGTATCCTAGTTTTCTTCACTCTTCTAAAGCTGCCCTAGTTTTTATGCCTGAGTTGTTGTGATCTCACTTACGAAGAAAACTTCAGATCAGGAAGCTTTGTTTAAATTAGGAATCCCAGTAACTATTTCTGGGAGAAGATGAATTGAAGAAATTCCTTTTTCTTTCAGTCTCTTTGCCTGACATGACTGCTTTTAACAAAAGAAAGGACACACCAGAAAGCAAGTTAACATACAAATGAGAACAATAATGAGATTTTAAAACAAAATTATAGCCTTTTGTCATATATTAGTTGAAAGGCTAACACAAGATGGCAGGGATCAAAACAGAACAGCCTCAATTTTAAAACTCTTAACATATCAGACGTTAGAGCTACTTTGTTCGTTAACCCTCAACTAAAACAGGAAACTGTTCAATAATCCAGCCATTCAATAATCCCTAGGGACAGCAAATTATAACTGATGATTCTATCAGAGCTAAATAGGAAAAGCATGGAGAAATTAACACCTGTGGAGAAGCTCTTTGGAAAGCCTCCACAATTATTCCTATCTACCCAAAAGTCACTGACTGTGGCCCTAGCACATCATTCTGTCAAGGAGCTGGCATTTACAATCAATTTCAATCAACCTTCATACATCTCTTCCCATTGACTGACACACTGAGTTCTTGTCAGTATAACGAGTCAAGTTTGTGCCAATCACTGACAAAAGGCAAGTTTGATTGTTCATCTTCCCATTACAAATAACAGAAACACAGTTTACTCATGGGGATGTACGTTGAAACTACAATTTTGTGCTTACAATTCCTTTGTGTCAGATTTTGACCACTGTACATACATGCATGTCAGCAAAGGAGTGTCAAGAGAAGCATCCATCTTTGTGGAAGAACTTTCTAGACTCTGAATGTTACAAATACAAACGTTCTAAGGCAAAAAAATACAGGCCAAAGTGGCTGTTTTACCACCCAATTACTCTGTTCACAAACATCTTTTAGTAAGCAAAATACACATGCCAACATACAGCTGAGAAAGTAAGATGACATGAGTAAACGAGAGCAAGTGCAAGATGACAGCTAAAGGACATCTGTGCATGGGACTAAAATTCAATGACTGAAGAAGGGTGACGATGGAATGCTAGAAAAAGTGTTATTATTTTCCTAATAAATCTTAAAATAATTCAACATCCCTGTCTTAATGAATTATTGAAAAACTAAACTGAAAAGTTTACTAGTCTCCAAGAACAGAGGAGGAAAAGAAGAAAACGTAATTTGTGCTCCTTAAGGTAAGATTGGCATCAGTATTCAGCTAAAATTTCTGTGTATTAATTGGTTTCGTCCTTTGTACTACTATTAAGGCAACAAATACTGAATATTCCTTCCAGAAATGTTACATACAGCTTTTATTTCCAGAAGAAACAGAAAGCTGACAATAGCACCGAATGAAATAAACTTTTTTGTCTTTCCTCTCATGAATTTATTTTGAAATTAATTACAGCAAACTATCATTCCACATAGTGATACCAACCCAGGGTCTGAAATTATGTCATGTTTATTTTAAAGAACAACACCTTCCAACCCAAAATAAAAAATATCCAAAATGGACAACAGCTCAGTTTATTACCCATCACTACAGAAGTTTGGACCATGGGCCTGATGCTCCTCAACATCAACAGGAGATACAAGCTGAAGCCAAGTAAGGCTTCACAGCGCCAAACAAGTACATGAATAATTTTACACTGATGATAGGTGAAAAGAGAATGTTAGAAATTTGCAATGCTTGTTCATTTCTCAGCAGTTATTTATTTCCTTCTTAAATCAACTTTGTCACTGTGACTCATGTTACCTGAATTACCAGGACCTATGGAAGTCATAAAATGCTCTTGCTTTCAGGACAAATTTAACGCTGCTTAGAGGGTGAAACTAAAAGGTCCATGTGATGTACTTACCCTTGCATATTTTGCAGCACTGGCTTTCCACATGCACTGGGAGAGCATCAGGAGGACAGTCAAGAGGGGGACAGGACATCCTTCGGCACTCCACAATTCCACTCTAAGCAAAGGTTTTAAACACAAAATTCAACTACAACTGTTGCTATTAGTGAGTATTTTATACAAAACATAGAATAAATTAAGTAAATGAAAAAAGCATTGTGGATTACAGAGCCATCCTTCAGTAAGAAGTTTAATCCTGTCCAACTACGAACTTGAATCAAAATGCATCTAAAGGTCAACCACCCCATTTGGATAGATATTACTGGTTTTACCCCGCTTTCCCTGAGCAAAGCATGTTAAGTGGAAAACATAAGCCCATATTTACAAGAACATAAGCACCGCTTTCTGTAGGTTGTGCCAATCATCTTTGAGATTTTTAACAATCAGTTTTCTATTTTCTTGAGCAAACAAAGACTCTCTTCAGATATTTATCAAATAATTTCAATGGGACAAGATTTACATACTAATTCTCTTCTGTTCCTTGTTTTTTCAGAGTGATAAACACTGAAAACAGAATCTGCATGTTGTTACCATGCAAGATGCAACTAAGCATCTATGAATACTATTAAGATAATGCTTCCTTTTTGAAAAAATTACTGCAGTGAAAACAATTCCAAACCAAACACAGACAATGCCACACTTTCACCCCAAAACCGTTAAGTCCTCACAGATATAATTAGAACAAATAAGAAAGCACTGCCAAGGGAAAGTAGAATTTATTTATGAAGCTTGCACATAACCAATGTCAAATTTTTATTTATTTTACCAATTTCCCTCCCTATTGTTCATACTGCCACTAGATGCATACTAAAAACATAATAATTGTCAGAGTTAACATTATGTATTCAAGGACCATTTTCACATTTTAATTAGGTCCTACTCCTTAAACTCTTTAGAAATTCTTACTTTGCATGTGCAGTTCCTGCAGTGATCATCTTCAACCCATGAGTCTTTGTCTCTATAGATCAATCCATTTACTTGACAAGTCTTCTCACAATGACAGTCTTCCAATTGACTCAGTCTTGTTTCTGCATAATTTAACTATAAATGAAAGTAACTTGATAAGATTTCTGCAATTCAAACACACGGTTTAAAAAAGCAAATATGAGAAAGCAGTATACTTATTTTTAGCCAAACCAAGTTTGACTACAACCTTTGAAACACTGCACCAGGATGTCAGCAGGTATAAACTAACCCTACTCCTCAGACTTTGATGGAGCTATCCATGCTGACAACAGTTTTTGACTCAATCAACTGCCTCTTGTACTGTAACAAACTCCACTAAGAGCCCTTCGGGAATGTCCAGGCACTACCAAAAATAGACAGACTACAATCGTTTTTCTAAAAAATAAATAAATAAAAAATATCTTAATTCTTCATCAACCCAATTATAAATCTAAAAGCATGAAGATTAACAAGCTCATTTTTTCTACTCATCCCCATCTCAGCATTGTTAAGCATCAGCCACTTCAGAAAGGTCTTAACCTTATAAGAGCAAGTGAGATTTAGAGGGGAAAGAAAGTATTTTTAATCAGTGTAGAACAAAATATTCCCAGAGTGTGATTAATGGAGAAGCCATGCTCCTGGAGTAAACCCTGGGGTGGTGGCTAGCTCTTAACACTCCTTGGTGTTCCCATTACAGCCCCAATTCCAGCTACTAAAATGTGTATCAAGAAGCTAAACCTGATGCATCCTTTCCCAGTATTAGATCTGCATGCTAGCAATTGCTGTTTACTGACGAGATGCTATGCAATAAGAAGTGCTAATTCATGTAGCAACAGCAAAGGACAAGGCTTTTTGGAACCACCCTCTCCTAAGCCATATCACAGATCTCCCCTTCATACAAGGTACCATCTTATCATCCTCCAGAGAGGAACAGCCCCTATCTATGCACACCCTGTACCCAGTGCCATCATCTCTAATCCATAAAACCACTCAGAAAGACTTTCTCATTTACTAATACTAAAAATAATGAAATATATAGAAACAATATTTAGAAGTAAATATTTGCTACTTTCAGGCCCCAGAACTGCCATTGCTCTAAGAACTGGTGCCAGTTGGATAGGAGTTTCTCAAGGTCTTGATTTTTAACATTCACATTTGTCTTATGCATATAACCATCACACTGAAGCCATTGTAAACAGCAAAGCTACCAAAATCTGGCACCAGACAAGATGGATGCATACTCTGTTGTGCTATAAACATGATGCTATTATCCTACATTATAGGCTGTTATATTTTAATAGCAGCAAATTTTATTAAAAAAAAAAAAAAAAGAAATGCACAGTGCTATAGTATTTTTTACATAATGCAATACCCCTGAATTTCATATATTTCCATCCACTTTCATTGGAAGTATTCTAATATGTCCCTTTTCACTGCTGCCAGTAAAAAAGCAACTTATTTAAGGGGAAGAAAAAGAAAGTAAATACTAGGCCAATTTCTGCGGTTTATTTTTTCCTCTCCAGTCCTCATGAGAGAAAGCACTGAATAAAAGCTCTTAATTTTTTTAAGTTGTTATTTTGGGATTGGTACTCATCTCCTCCAGATTCAGAATGATCTGGTGACTTCAAAACTGCTCTTTTCACATTTTAGAGGCAAAACTATCCTCTTATTGAGCTGCTTGTTTTCAGCACAAACCCTTTTCAGGTCATTATATTTAGTCATTATATTTACAGTATATAAAATATATTCAGTCTTGTTAAAACAGTGTTTGTCTTACACTTCTACTTTATTTACACATCTTGTATTTCATTTTTGTAAATGAACATCCCCATATAAATGGGCCATATAAATTTTAGAGAGAAAGGACTTCAGAAATATCCAGATTTGAAAGTGGCACTTGACGTTGTCTTTTGTCTGTCCTAGAAATTATTCCATAGAAAAAGACAGCTCTAAGAGAATGCATAGTTTCAATTTATTAACTTCTTCTGTCATTTGCAGTATCTTGATAAACTTTATTTACTTAAAAATTGTTTACCTCCTGTTGTAAGAAATATCTTTAAATACAATAAATCAGTCAAGAAGATCACCAGAAGGCAGGCAGACAACAACAAACCCTCCAAAACACAGAAATCAATTAATGCATCACAGCCCACAGAATCTGTCCAGAAACAACATTTAACTGTTAGCAGCTACACTAGAGTGACCAGAAACTTTGTTTGTTTCTCAACTTCAATCCTTAATTGAAAGGCTTCGATTGAGCATAATAAAAAAAATTCCTTAAAATCCGCTGAAATACTCTTCCAAATCATGTCAAATGCATAGAACTAGATTTAATGAACATTTAAAACATCCATAAAAAATTCTCAAGCTTCAAGCATTTTTTAGGTTATGAATAGAAATAAACTAATGAGGGAGAAGCAGCCCACACCATACCAAGCATTTTCTATATATTAACCACATCCTAAATTCTTAACCTTCAGGAATATTTGGCTAGCTATTATTCACAAAACTTATTTAACACTTCCCTTGCTTCTCCTCTGTCCATACAAATAACTGGAAGATGACAGACTTCTGTTAAAAACCCATTGTTTCTGGCAAAATGAACAGCAAAAATATTGTTATTCATACAAGTATTCATGCCCATATACATCCATGATATAAACAAACCAGATTAACTAGTCCATCAATGAACTCGAGCACTTGATTTTTCTTATTTTAATTCAAGCTTCAACCTTTCTGACCTCAACCAAGGAAAGATTCAGCAGAAAGTTTTGTGCTGGAAGTCTTCACGTAACAAGCACATCTGAATACAAAGCACACCCAAGTACAGGCCCATAATTTACCAAAAAGAAATCACATTCCACTCAAAGAAATGCAGGAGATGCCCATACCGATTTCAGTAGGTGGTTAAAGTTGCATGAATTATTTTAGCCATTATATTTAAAGAGGAGTTAACAGTATTCCAGCATGGCAGTTGGGAATGCTGAAATATAACGCAATCCTTTTCTCCTGCAGCAAATTAGCATTTTAGACAGATTTCTAACACTCTGACCTACGGTGTCTCTCTATTTAAGGACACAAGATTAAATCAATTAAACATATCTACTGTAAAGATTCAGAATTAATTCAAATTTCGATAAAAATTAAATAGGCTTTAAAAGGTAGCATTTATTCATCTTTAAAAGCTATGTCTTCACAAGACATAGGTAAGAAGAGGACATAATGGTGGTTAGCTTGTTACAGGTCATGATCAAATGCTCCTGCACACTCCATGACAATCTGCTATAGACAACGCTCTGCTGGGCCCCTTAAACAACCTCCGTGTCCCATCCTGAGCCAGCACTAGACTCATGGAACCCTGAGGTCAAGTCCAAGCAAGGGAGTACTATCTCCTCCCGCCTACATACTGCATAATTTGCACTGCCATCAAAATTATTGGAGTTTTACGTTACATAATCTGCACGTACACATTCATTGCAAACAACACTCACTGGTCTATTCAGCGCTGTAATACAGCTGTAACCAAACACAGACTGAGGGAAGAAACTGAAATCCTAGATAACAGCAGAGCAACAATTGGACATCAAACCACAAGGCCCGCTTCTCCAAAACGTCATGTTCATGCTCTGCATCTCTTGGTGCAGGACCAGGAGCCGGGGTTCATTGTTCACGTGCATTAGCGAGCCGTTCTCTGACCACCTGCCCTGCTAAGTGGGAGCTCTGTAGGCAGCTCCACAGCCCTTCTAATCCTTGCTCTTTACCTTGTCATACATCATCCCCATACGATATACTTATATCTACATTAGTACCACTTGTGGCTATTGTGGCCAGGACTGAAAAAGCAGATACAAGCCTTAATGCTTCCCTCCAGTCCCTCTATTTTTAACTTACATTTGTCTACCAAATTAACTCCCTTTCCTGCTGCATGCATTTTTCCTGGACGACAGTATTTCTGTAACAACTGCAACAAAACAATCAGTTCACTGCTATAACAGAAAATGAACTCACAGCAAAGGATTATCCCAGTACCACTTTACAGGAGCACAGTCTCTGCAGCACAAATACTGTGTTATTTGCTTCCCCTCATAAAGTACTAGCAAGCAAAAATATAATTAACAGCAGAGAAAGCAAGTTACTGAGTACGGTGTGTAATTGGAACTTGCTCATACCACCAGCAGGGCTCAAAATAATTGCCTCTCTTTTCACAGTACAAGCAGCAAACTGAACTAAAAACTTCACATTTCATATTCGGAGTCAGCCTGTCCAAAGCATGTCAGCTGAGTAAGTGGATTGTCAGTATAATGCCCACACTCTCTAAAAACAGTTTTGCCTTTCCTATTAGGAAGGAAAAGAATACTTAAATGCAGCACAGTAAAAAGTTGAATGTTTTCATGCTAGTAGCACTACTATGCAAATCCTAGTTTTGAAATTCCTGTTCGGTAGCTACACTGAGATTAAAGGCATCTACAGGTCGGTGGTAGTTGCATTTCAATCTGTAAGTAATTAAAACATAAGTGCTGTTTCAGATGAGACAATTAATTGCCATTTACCAACATTATTGCCCTTTAACCAAAACTGACCTCAAAAAGAGTTTACAGGTTGCCCTTTAATACACATCAGGGGGTTCAATCACCTCTAAAACACAGCTTCCCATCCCAAAACCATCATCCTTAGCTGAAGGACCTTGCCTAACACTGAGGTTGACTGTGTATTGTTGGAGTCTAAATAAAATCCCCAAAATCCTAAACAAAAATAAACCCACTACAGCTTCTTATTCCTCCTATTCACAATCTAAACCAAGGCGGGTGCGCGTGTGTGCAAAAAAAACCACAAACCCAGCACGCAGCACACCAGCTGGAACTGGGTTAACTTTTACACTGGTAAAAACCATTGATCAAAGGTGATGTCAAGCTTGTCACAGCCAGCAGCTTCACAGGCATTCCCATTTTGATGACTCATTTCAGTTCCCAGGAAGGAGACTATGCCAGTCCTGAAGACTTCACAGGCTTTCCCACAGGCAAACACACACCCTTCGACAGCATCACATGGTGAGGAAATTGCTAAGGGATTTCACTCCTTTGTTTCTCTAGTTCTCCCTCAGCATGAACAGGGAAATCATGCTAAGGCTTCTTATTTAAAAAAAAATAAATAAATAAATAAATAAAAAAATCAAACCCTGGGCATTTTGTCACTATCTTACAAATAATAAGGCAGACAATAGAAACTGTATAAGGCTTAAGCAACATCTGTGAAGCAATATCCATAACGTCAATGCAGATAGGGCTACAGGCAGAAGAAAAAAAAAAAAAAAAAAAAAAAAAAAGGCTCTACCATGAAAATGTAGAATAATTGCAAAAGAAATAAATACTCTCATGTTGGTCTTAGCAAAGAAGGAATGGGCAACTGACAAAGCAGCTTAGGTACCTACTTTTGCAGTCATTTTTGCCAGGAGTTCTTGCAAATCCATGATTCCTTGCACCAGACTTAAGAAATCACTGCAGGTTGGGCATGCTCAATAAAGGAAGAGTAAAAAGAAACAGAAAGGAAGACAAGGAAAGACACAATAACCCATAAATAACCAACAGTATATCAGACTTGATTTATCTGAACATAAAATGCAATCTGTTTACACTGAATTTTTGCTTTCTGGAAGTCTGCACATGCAAAAATTACAAGCCTGAAAATATTATTTTTAAAATAAAATTAATTTGTATGAAAAATCTAAAACAGAATAAAGAAATTGCTACTTACTGCGATTCAGATTAGGACACTGCGTTATATATCCATTAGGTATAAAGATGACTTTCACATCTTGAATAACACCCTTTGAAAAAGAAGAGAAAACTGGTAATACAGATTGTAAACATTCCCTTAGATCTGTACAAGCTGTTTCACTAGTCATTTCTTAAGTGGGTACAAAAAATTGACCAGCTTACTCATGAGGAAAATAACTGAAGATGGACAAAATACAACTCCTCCTCCTACCTTCCTGTGTGTTTGGATATTAATTTTTATAAAACACAGAAATAATACTGTTTTGTCTTTTGCAATCACCAAATATAAGCTGCTTAAATGTCTTAAAATGGAATGAGACTGGTGAAAAAGCAGTGAAATAATATCCATATTCAAGCCTATGACACACTTTTCCAAAAGACAAAAAGAAAACACAGCGATACTCTTTAGTGGTTTAGGCAAATAAGACTGTGAAATCAAACCTTATGAAAAGAGATGTGCATATAGTGCAAGAGGTAAGTGAGAGTCAGTTGTTTGGTTTAATTTAGCCTACTAGCTTTGCATCTCAACTGGCAGTCCATGTAATCGTGCTATCAGTTAGAATTAAATCCTCTTTCTGATCCAGACAGATGGAAAGATGCCCTGTGCAGGACTGGCAGAAGTCAGGGCTCCAAGGTCAGAGCCAGCTAGTGCAGGTTCTATGAGGCCCGGGAACTGAACTTGGCAGGACAGGAGAGAGGAAGGTCCAAAAGGTGCAGTGCCAGCTGCATCCTCTGTTGTCCCTGACTTGCAAGGATATCCCTGACAGAAGCAGCAGACACGAAGGGTTGTCCCATATCCCTGCACACCTGGGCCTCAAGAACTCGAGATCCTTCAAATCGCCTAGAAAATGCCAAAGCTTGTGTTTGCTCTTTTAAGCTCAGTACAAAGCTCTTGCTCCATCTTTATGTAACACACTTACTCCACAAGATCTAACTTGAATAACATCATGGTCACTCAGGGAGAGGAGCAAGGCAAAGCAAGGGACTTCCAGTGCTGCTATCTGCACTCTCCCTGACTATTAATTGGATGTTGTGACATGGCTCTATCTCCTCCCAGACACAGAAGAATTTATTTAATTTGAAAGGAAATTTATCATCGTGACAGTTCTCTAATTAAATTACTCATTTGTAAGACTGTATTTTAATTTTCAGTTAAATTGCAATAGAGTGAATTTAGTGGACTGAGGACATAGTCACTTGCTCAAAATGTTGAACTCCATCCATAAATAAAATATAGGTTTCAGACAGTCCTCAAAGCCTGGCAAGTATAGTAACATTTAACATTTATGTGTTTATTTGATAAAACAGCAGAAGGTAATCAGCAAGCACAGTTTCCTGCTTACTGTTTCATGCTCAAATATTAACTGAAAATATTAATAGACATAATCAGATCACACTGTCTTTCTTGCAGAAGTATATACATTTATTAACCTTTTCATCTATGAGAATAATGAAATCATCATAATAATGAGAAGTAATACTGTCACTGGAAATGGAACATCCTGAAAGCCATTTTACATACTTTCTGCTAGCAGTCATCAGCAAGAAATTAGAAGGTGAGGCACAAAAATATATTTCAGCGCTTAAGCCCCTCCAGTGAAAAGCTCAACCAAGAGTAAATGAGATTACAAAGTTTCACCAGAGCATATCACACAGCTAATAAGCCATCATCCAGAGAGCAGTGATGTCTTCCTCAGCCTTTTTTTTTTTAAACTTCATATTAAACTTCTATTATGTTTGTTGCATCAGAGCCCCACTGCTCAGTTGTCTTTGGGGTAGATATACATTTAAATACAACCTGAAGTGGAAACACAATTATTTTGTGTGTCTTAATTTCTGGCTACATGAAAGCATGTTACCATGGAAAAACGTATGAACTTCAAGTCACCAATATAGATGCCTTCTAAGTCTATAAACCCTCTGAAACAGAATTAATACGATCAAATATAGAAGTGAACCTTCAAAGAGCAGAAATTTTGCTGATGTATTTTTTTAATAGAAAGACTTCATTATAGCAAACAGTTATTAGAGCCATAATTATTGTAATACATATGAACAAACTTGGACTATTCCTCCTTCAGCATTAAGTCGAGGTTGCCAAGAGCTTTCTACAACCACAGCTAGCAGGAGAATGAGGCATGCACAGCTCCCCTGGGGAAGCCCCGGGCCCTGGTCCACTTTGGCACAGGGTGTTCTTCCATCACATTCTGTGAAAGGATGTCAGGATTCAGCCTTGACGGGGAGATGACAGTGGTCAAAACCTCTCTAGTTTTTCCCCTTCCCAAGCAGACATCACCTTTATGTTATCATTAAAACATTTAGCTAGTTAGAACCAAAGCTTCAGTTCAGCATCAGGACCCCACTAGCTTGAAGAGCCTTCATCTGTGCAGGCAGATTACCAGCTATAAAATTAAATTCAGGCTGTATGCACTAAATATCAAGCCCATGCCAGGAGGATGCAGTACAAAAGCCCTGTTTATTGCGCTTCTCATGTCTTTATTAAATAGAGGACTCCTCCCACGTTCTGCGAAAAGGCTCATATGTTCCATGAGCTCCCGACTTCTGCATTTTCATTTCCTCCACTGCTTTTCACCCTCTATAAAACCTACTTCTCCCACAGAAATAATGGGGAGCACACAGCTGTGCAAGTTGCATCGGCCAGGGCTGGTGAAAGGCTTTTCACAGAGGCACCAGCAACGTGCCCAAAACACTGCGTCCCAGCAGTGCTACACCAACACCAGGAGATCTCCAGCAGATGAGCGCCGTGCTCCTCCCCATGCCAGGCACTGAACAGCTCTCCCAGCACTGTATTTACCTCACCTTAGTCTGTACGACTCCGAGACCAAAATGACTACAGAGGCCCGAGTAAGATATGATGCTGTGCAGTAAAACACCAACATACTTCTCAAGCACCTCCTATACAACGCCCATATAGAGCAGCAGGATCAATAGAGCCTGCTATAGCAGATATGAAAATTACCATCTTTCAATATGAATCACCTAGTCAGCAATGCATTAATAAGCTCGTTTCTGCAGCAGCTCTTTGGATGGACCCTTAGGGGGAAGGGTTATCCCCAGCGATAAAATGAATTTTGCAGGTAATTCTGATCCTGACAGAAATCAGATCCATCCTAGAGTGAGAGGATTCCCTTGATGTCTGGTATCGCTCTCTTCCTCCTTTCAGTTGCAGTTACTTCGGTTTCCTAATCTGATTATAATGGTATTCTCTAGCCCTAAAACAAATCATGTGTTTGGACCACACAAAGAAACCTGAAGGATCAGCATGTATTTTTCAAAGGAAGTAATTCATGAGATTCTCTTTAAAGCAAACAGACAAAGCTATCTTAAGTCTGCTCCACATTAGCACATGCCACTGCTGTGCTAAAACCATTTCATCTTGTCTGAACTCCAAATCCTTGGTCATAGCAGGTAAGTTACAACTAGTAAGAGATACTAGTTGTAAGTGGTGAGACTCCAATTCCCTTGATTACGCCACAGAGCACTTCATTCCCCAGCAAGGCCACAGACACAGCAGGGCTACTTGTGGAATAATCACTGTAAGGAAGGATGTGGAACAAAAGCATAAATAAGAAAAACTGCAGCAACTGGCTACAGTGAATAGCATATGAATATCATATCCGTTCCTTCCTCGTCTGATCTGCTGAAGAATTACAACCTAAAATAGGCATGAGAATATGGTTCAACATGTGCTTTAGTGCTATTCATTTATGGAGAGACACAGCAGTGGATTAACTACCATTGAAATTAAGAAAATTATTGCAACAGCAAACATGATGCTTAAAATAGTATCCAGTGCTAGTTACATGCGTTAACATGGCTCCAACACACATAGAAAAATGTTATTTCTTTTTTATTGCTCTTATTTCCCTGCAGATCTCTGTTTACATTAAGGAAAATAGATCTATTTTATTATATGCTAAAACAGTGAAACAAATTGCACTGAAAAAGAAAGGGAGGTCCTGCTGAGCATGTAAATATATGGAAAGAGATGTGTACTCTTTACAAACTGGCAAAATCCCAAGAAAAAAAAAAAAAAAAAAAAAAGCAAGATTTCTGAAACTCTCAAGCAGGATTAAAAAAATATAACCAATTATATTTCTGCCCTGAAGAAAGTTAGTAAAATATTCAAGCTTGCATAAAGCAAAGGAAGGCACTTGTCGACTTTCATTATGATCAATAAAAACTGTCAGCTCATTAGCATATCATTAGCTACCCTGCTGTTTCCAAAGTGTTAACGTGTAGAAATATTAATTTACAAACATATAATATCGCAGAGTTCTGAGGCTCTGACTGCCTGCATAAAATAAGAATTTAAGATGGGCGAATCCAATATAACTTCTTTTTTTTCCTATGTAGCTATAAACATATGTTTACCATCTGTGGAATTATGGGAAGCAGCTGAGGTAAAAAAACAACAGCTGTAGAATGAAATAATACTATCAATTTCAGTTCACAGTGACAGCTCAGCTGCTGGAGGATGACATGTACTCTAGGTTCAGAATAACTCTCGGACAGTCATTTAAGTTAAAAGTTAGCTCTTGCCTCCGCTTCACAGAATTGCTACAACAATCTTACCATAAATAGTTTCAGGATAAAATAATTGTCCTAGTTTGCTGAAATCTAGGGACTTTGACTGAAGGTCCTCAGAAAAACAGCAACTTGTAAAATTGTCTCATGAACTGACAGCTTCAAAGGGAAACTGAGTGGGTGGTAAATCACCCTGGCAACAAATCCACACCGATATCGAAGATAGGCAGATTGCCCTATCCACTACAGACTCTCTCACTGATAAACACTTGCACTGTGGCTTGTGATACAAAACTGAAAGAAATATCAGAAACTTTGCCATTGCTTGCTTACAAAATAAAAGAATTAATTTTCAGTTGGGGGGGGTGGGGGTCATCTGTTGGTGGATTTTGTTGGTTCAGCAATTCAGCCTCAACTGGAAAATCACAGAGCCCCACCCAGGGGTCATAAAAAGCTGAAAGAAAACATAGGAGAGGGCTTTTCCAGTTGTAGGTCATTTCTTCGTCCTTTGCCATTTTGGAAATACATTGCCATTACTTGAATCCTCTTTTTGCTCTGAGAAGTTCCTCATGCCCATACTGGCCTACTTAATGATGATGTCTTGGGGAGCCTCATAAATGGAAGATGGGCTTTCCAGGTAGAAGGTAGGAGCAGCCTGAGTCCTGCCAGCCAGCCAGCCTTTCAGCCTGGGCCATTTGGAAGCAATGGAAGCTCCAAAGGACAAAGAAGCTCTTGAACAAAACTCAGTGACCCACTATTCACACTCTGTTGAGAAACAGAGGGACACGCTTAGTTGAGAAAAATAGAAAGGAAGCTACTCCAGAATAGAAAAATCTTCTGTTTTGCAGCAAGGCAAATGCACTGCACAAAACAGCCAGTATCCACCAAAGCCAGAAGGATCACAGGCCAGAAGATGAAAGTCAAAACAGACACAGCCTGTGCAGTCTCACTCTGTCCCCAGGAGCAGCAAGGCAGAATGCAGCAGGTAGACAAAACCTAAAGTAAAGAAACAAAGCAAAGCCCCCAGATACTGGGCACTGTAGCCAGTGACTGCGATACTCTGCCCTGCAGGAAGAGACCCTTTTCTCCAAGTACTGGACCTGCCTCAAATGCCGAGTCCACAGTTTCTACTAAAATTCATAAAATTAGATTTCAGGAGTGTATGACAATTTATCAGAAATGTATTGTTGACTATTTATTAATTTTCTTCTTCATGTGCCATTTCATATCTGCTTACCTTAAAGAAACCATGTTTCCTGTTTCTCTGTCCCAGCCATAAATTACTTTCAGGTGTCAAATTCGTTTCTGGGGGATCAATGATGCGTTCATAAATCCTGTAGAGGGAATACATTGCTGTTACTTGAATTCAATTTCTCCTCTAAAAACTTCCTAGTCAAAATAAGTTAACAGTAGAAGATAGAAAAAAGAATAAAAACAAAAAAACATTTAATTCAACCAAATATTTATCACTGATAGTTATGAAGGTATATTATAACTTTCAAAGACAAAAAAACCCACACAAACAACAACAAACAGAAAAAAAACTATTAAAAACACTAACATATGAAGACTGCACAAGATTGAAACTCCCCTTGTGCAACCGTGCAGCACTAGGCTAAAGAAACACAAAGCCAGAACCTACCATAGTAGGGAAAACACTCGAGTGAGACCATCCTGGCCTAGGGGTGTCCTTCAAACTCAACTACACCTTCCAGGGAAAAAGTGCAGTCACACACAAGATCCAACCAACCCTTTGGGATTTTCAGACTGTTTAGAATTTTGAATAGACTTCACAAAGAAACTTTATTCCACCCCTACTCCCATGGCCGATTTGTCTCTATTTTTGTGTTATTCATCCTTCCTTGCGTCCACTTCTCCCCTGTTTACTGCCGTTACTGAATTCACTGGGCTTGCATGCTCACATGTGCTGCCACTACTGCACGTCCAGCTTGGCCCTGTCACAGGTCTGGACAGAATGGGACCTCTTTGTATATGTCTGGTACCTAGCACAACAAGGTCATTTTCTTGGTTATTCTTCAAAGAACTAGAAGTAATAGCAGTAAGAAATAACAGTGACAACAAGTAACATGAGGTCCATAAGCAAACTTTATGTACCGCATAAACTTGCCCATGAATGCAGTCATTTACATACCAAATTTCTAAAATTAATTCATGAAAAATTGCTGTAACAGCATTTTTAAATTCACAACAAACAGGAGTTTTAAAAGGTTTTGCTTGGGGGTTTTTTTATTTGTTTATTTTTAGGAAAGCTGTAATGAAGTTTCCTTAACACCTTTTTCAGGAACTGAGACCACTACAATGACACTATCATTTTAGAACATGAAAAATTCACGACCAAAGATACTGACCCTGGATTCTCATATTGCCATGTCACATTGGTGGAAGCCATGAACTTATTGCTTCATAACAAAAACAGCAAGCCTAATAAGGATTATTGGGAATCTGATGAAATATATTTCCATTACTGTCCAGCTCACAGAAAGTATGTATTGCTGTGCAATCACACCAACGTGACAGCCAATATAGAAGACAGAATGTGTCAAGACCTGTAGCTTAAAAGGGTGAAATTATCTGTATGTTTAAAAGGGGTGGAATTATTTTTCTTCCTTCTGTAAAGCTATGGCTTTAAAATGAACATGAAAAATGAACACCAAAGCAAAATACAAGGCAATCAGCACAACTCATTGCAGTTACCTCTTCCTATTTTACACCCCAGGTGTTTCTAGCACAGGATCATTGATTTTTGTGTTGTAAGTTGCCAGAGGTATTGAGTTTGCATGGCAAAGTTTTAGTGGCAGGGGGGCTACAAGGGTGGTTTCTGTGAGGAGATGCTAGAAGCTTCTCCCAAGTCTGATGGAGCCAGTGACAGCCGGCTCCAGGACAGACCCACCACTGGCCAAGGCTGAGCCCATCAGCGACCGTGGCAGCACCTCCGGGATAATGTATTTGAGAAGGGGGAAAAACAACCTGCTGCATGACAGCAGCCTGAGAGAGCAGTATGAGACAGAACCACTGCAGAGCCCGAGGTCAGCAAGGCAGGAGGTGCTCCAGGCCCAGAGCAGAGGTTCCCCCACAGCCCCTGGGCAGCCCCTGGGGAGGCAGCTGTGCCCTGCACCCAGGGAGCCCCACGGGGGAGCAGGGGGACGCCCCAAGGAGGCTGTGACCCTGCGGGAAGCCCGCGCTGAGCAGGCTTCTGGCAGGACCTGAGGACCCATGGAGAGAGGAGCCCAGGCTGGAGCAGGTTTGCTGGCAGGACTGGTGACCCCGCGGGGGACCCAGCCTGGAGCAGGGTGTGAAGAGCTGCACCCCGTGGGAAGGACTCACACCAGAGAAGTTTGTGGAGGACTGTGTCCCGTGGGAGGGACCCCACGCTGGAGCAGGGCAAGAGTGGGAGAAGGAAAGAGCAGCAGAGATAACATGGGATCTACTGACCACAACCCCCAGTCCCAGTCCCACTGAGCCACTGGGGGGAGAAGGTAGAGAAATCAGGAGTGAACTGAGCCCAGGAAGAAGGGAGGGGTGAGGGGAAGGTTTTTTTAAGATTTGGTCTTATTTCTCATTACCCTTCTCTGATTTAATTGGTAATAAATTAAACTAATTTCCGCAAGTGGAGTCTGTTTTGCCTGTGATGGTAACTGGTGAGTGGTCTCTCCCTGTCCTTATCTCAACCCACAAGCCTTTTCTCTCCCCTGCCCAGCTGAGGAGGGGGAATGATAGAGTAGCTTTGGTGGGCACCTGGCATCCAGCCAAGGTCAAACCACCTTACCATGTTACTGGAAAATTCATACATTTGCAGAAGGCTAGAATAACCTCCAATTATTAAGGAACCTCAAGAAAGCTCTAGAAAGTTTTTTATGTCAAAGTACAGAGTCACCCACTTTTGCTTATTCAGAAAAGAACAAATGGAAGCAATCTAAAAAACTAGAGGCAAACTCAACAATAACAACAAAAATCTCAAACCTAACAACAAAATAGTTACATGAAAATTCCAGCTTAAGAATGTGAGTACAGGAATCAGAAGACTTCTAATACTCATTAATTTTATTGCTCAAGTTTATTATAGTTACTATCGGCCCTAATTCATCACATTTCATCAACATAATACATTCAAAGCTCTAGGAAATTTCTGCCTCCGCTAGTTAACTACATCTTACTATCTATAAAATTACCATGCTGAGCTGTTTTACCTGCTCTAACAGCAAAACAAGACGATATTCTTTTAAACCACCTTTCAAAAATTACAGGAATTTTGCAGGCACCACCTCTATCAATATTTTAAAGTGTAAGTAGACCCCTTCTGCCATACCTCATGCAATATTGAAGACTCACTCAAATGCAAAACTGCTGCAAAACGCTGAATGAGGAACAAAGAATTGACATGCTCCTTGAGAAAACTAATCACCGAATTGCACTATCACATTAGGAATTTCACTTTGGATATATAACACATCTTTATTCATGACTTAGGTTAATAATGTCCTCATCAGAAAATTTCTAATCTTGTAAAAAGACTAGGCTATACTCCATAAGGAACTCCATTTCTGTTAACAGATAAAATCCCAATGTTGACCAGGTTCAACAACGCTACTTACTGAAGAATATTTGATTTTTATTCACCTGACCTAGTTAAAGTTTATAAAGGAATACTGTAATATATGTCTGCAATTACATATAAAAAAACCCAAAAACCTAACTGACATTATTATATGACAGTTCAAGAATAGCAAGTAAGGAAGACAAATCAGAGACAGGCTAAAACAGTTTGTCTTTTCTGATATTTAACAAAGACTTTCAACCTATGTGGAAAAGGCTATAGGGACAATCCTTCCAGAGTCTCTTCAGAAAGTGCCATTCATAAGACACATGTTCAAGATTTCCTATATTCCTCTACTGTTCTACTCTAATTCCATTTCTGAAGCAGGAACTAACTTAAGGGATTAATTAAAGGTTGGCTGGTGCCTTGTATGTCTAAGAGACTGGTTGGTTTTCTTCTCCATAGATCTGCCCATGGAGTAACAGGTTTAGGATTCAAGAGAAAGCATAAGATTTAGATCAGTCCTTGCTTATCTTTCCATGTAAAAATATGTTTTGGTTGACACTATTTGTTTTGCGAACAATGAGAGTTTATTCCTGCATACCATTAAACGTCAGCAAAAAAGCCCCAGCAAGCATACACAAAGTTTATCACTGCTCCTACAATGCCCTCTATACTCTTGGGAAATGAAAATGTCAAAAATCACATCTGAATTTGTAACAGTCAAAAACAGAATCACAAGGAACATGGTTCACTCTATACTACCTGTCTAATGAAGAAGAATTTTTTAAATAAATAAATAAAACAAACAAGAGCCCTGTGACTCCTGACCAAAAGGAAAAGTGATACCAAAAAATAAATAAATCCAAGGGACATTTCCAGAAAGACTGGAAGCTGCCTCACAATGGTAAAACAATATACAAAGAAAAACTGGAACCACGTGGAAGAAGTTTTTGAATCAATATGAGCAAAGAAACATGACAGAATTCCTAACTCTCAATCAGTGGATTTAATAAAGCCAAAAACAAAGCTTTTCAAATATCAGGGAACAAAGTTTCACCAGCTACATGCACTGGTGGCTGATAGCCAGCAGAGTTGACTGACCTGCAGCTGGCGTACAGCCTGGGACGGGGCATGGCTCCTGGGCACCACGTTATGGTTTAAGTCACAAGAACATGGTAAGTGGTGCAGCCTTCTTAGAGCAGGTTTTTCAGAAGGAGAGAGACCTCATTCGTATTGAAGACACCTTGTCCATACAAAATGGTTAAGGCAACACTTGTGTAAATAGTTGGGAATATGGTTTCACCCAGATATTAGGATTACCCACATATGTATGCCACTTACAAATCTATCAAATATTACTGATTATTCCGGTCATTTTTCAGGGGTCTTCTACACTTAGATAAACCCACAAAGCATGAACATATTGCCACATATCTCAAAGTGCACCGAGAAAATTTACTACTTAGACGTAAAATTCTCTTCTAACTATTGCTTGTGAAGTGGAAAAAACCCTTGCTCTGCTCCCCTTCCTGTATTGGTTTTCTTTTAGAAGAAAAGAGGTGGTTTTCAGGCTGAAAAACTACTGTTGCTGAATAGACACAAAAGGATTCTTCTTTTTTTTTACAGCTACGTTAAGCTTCCACATCATTCTCATTCCCTTTGCTTGATTTTCTGGGCTGAGATGTGTCACCTTCTATGGCTTTATCCACACTTGACCAATACTTTGTATTTGGCATATGAATAGCTAAATTATATCTACTACACTTCCAGTTTATGAAGTGCTGGTCTAGAGCTCCTTGGAGATCAGTTTCCAATATATTTGGCTTTGATACCCACACAGAGAAATGTGCAATACACTTCACAAGAACAGAAATGCTTAGAAAGAGGACTCCAGGGAACTGTGGTCTCTAAAATTACTGCAGACTGAATATGCCCTGCAGCATGAGGAGACCCAGGTCTCTAGGTTAATGGAAGCTCTACTCCATACTTCAGACTTTCAGATTTATGATTACTGGATCCACTTTCCAAGAGAAAGCTTGATTTGCCCCTACTTTATGCTGACATATTTCAAAGAAGCTAAACCATAAACCTGGAGTAACACAACCATGAGCCAATTGTTCTTTCTTCAAATTTTCATGCTAAGAATACATTCACTAACCACTGACCCATTTTAGATAAACATAGTAAGAAAAACACCTGTTAATTGACAAAGACCCATGATATCCTTGTGGTTTGTATCTCTATCTCTACCTTATCTGCAGACTTTGATTTATTAAGCATTCTTATGCAATCTTCCAAAACACCTTTTTCAAGGACGTGTTCCAAACAGGCATCTGTGACATAATGAATACAATGTGCAGAAAACAGAAAATCTATAGAGTAATCAGTGGATTCCTGAAAGGAAGCACATCTAAAATATTTGCACACAAATAAACATACATACACCTCTGCGTAGAGAAAGAGCCTCTCTAGAAATCAAGCTCTGTTGGACAAGGAGACAGTTTTCTTCCATGCACTCAATCCAAAATTACCTTTCTCATCTTTATAATGTCCTGGTAAAATAGGGAAATATCCTCATTTTACATGTGTGCAAACTGAACCACAGAAAGACTCACTGATTAACCAAGATCACAAAGAGAGTCAGGGAGGGACACTGCACAAGATCTAAGCCACTAGACTGAGCACAACTGAGGTTTAACTGCCTCATGCACTGGGCCACATTCCCTCCGGAAAAAAAGGGGACATGGAATTTTCTCTTGCAGCAAAGAAGATTTCTTACATGCAACTTCAAGCAAAAGTTAACACTTGGAGACTATTTCCACTTTTGTGGAGATGCAGCTCTACTTCATACATACAGTATTTGCCACACCAAAAGCATTTTGGAAATAGCTGAAATATTTAGCAGAACATGAAAATAAACTTTGTGTCTGTTTGCATTAGAATACATCAGCCAACATGGACTGATCAGGAGATGCAACAGTCTAAAATTCTGAACAATAAAATAGACTACAAGAGTTACTACAACGCAGAGTACCAAATCATGAAAATTCCAAATACTTTCAAGTCTAAACTATGAGTAGTTTGCTAAAATAGGAACATGCCCTCTCAAATTTGCTGCCTAGATATGAACTGGAGAGAATTATTTTGTTAGCAGTACAATTAGGAAACAAATAGCTGCAGTCTAAACATGATTGTGACTGATGCACGGGAAACTCATTTCTCAATCCCTGGTCTCTGCTAATCCAACAACAGGCTTTTTGCTTCCTGTTACTGCTGACATACTTACTCTGCTGAAGGTATAAATTTCCATGTAGGGATGAGATGTTGTATTCATAGCACCCAAGTTTAGATATCTCAAAAGTTTATATTATAGTGGAGCATCCTCTAGCTTCATCTAATGAAGAGACATAAGTGTTTCTAGGGTGTGATTCATCTTACAGTAAATGAATCACTCTCTGAAGGCACCTCCAATGACTGCACAGGAGCCCTTGCTGACATCAGGGTGAATCATCAAAACAGATTTTTGCAATTCAAAACCTGATCCTCAGAACTGACATTCTCTTGCAACCATTCGTTACCCTGCATACATCCATCTGGATCTTCAGGTCCTTTAAATAAACTGAAGGGGAGAGAAGTCCCACAAAATAACGCACTGTTCAGGGCAAAGTCTCTGAAATAGCACTCTCAACTATTCTAATAGAAAGTCAGAGGAAAGATGGAGGTTTCCCTCATTTTTTGCATCTGTTTTTCTCCCAATCTAATTTGCAGAGGTGTTGACCACCTTGACCATTGTTACCATCTCCAGCTGGAGCTGCAAAAACTCAGTGCATCTGAAATAGCAAATGTCAGGCCTCCTAACACAGCCCAGGGCACAAAAATATTCAGCTGCTTCACAAAGTTTGTCCAACATGTTTTCTGAATCCCAACTGTATAAAGAAACTGATGATTGTTTCAGTCCCTAGCTTTAAGATACAATACTGGCATTTGTCTTTATGTCTATTCTTCCAAAGGGATTAAGAACTGATTTTAAAAAGAAATACTAGGATATCTTTACATATTTCTCTTTCAAACCTTTTCCTATACGCTTCCCAGTGAAAATGTGTCAATACCAACATGATTGGATTTTCTTGATAGTGTTTACAGATAGGATGCATTATTTGACACGCATTCAGTTCTGGGGCAACTTTAACTGAATTATTCATTCAGTTTCCAGTGTTCTGTTTCAGAAAAATAATCTTCCTGAGGGAAATTTTGATTTTTCCTGCTATCTCCTCTGTCATAGTATAGGAGTGCACAATCACTTAACAGAGGAAAGCAATTTAGATTAAAATCTCAGGTTTTGAGGGAAGCCTTTTGTTATTAAATTTTGAATATACAATAGTAACTGGCAACTATTCAATCAAAAGTTATTGTTCAGTCTGGGAGAAAAAAAAAAAAAAAAATAGAAGGTGTCCAGTAATAGGATATGTCAGGTAAAAGACTCAAAGTGCACGGCTCAGTTTTCAAGCTGTCTTCAAATTCTGTCACCCAAACAATTTCATTGATTCTCCTGTATAATCACAGAGATAAAGCTAATGTACTCTACTTTTCAGTGTAATTATTCCAACTACAAATCTAAATTTAAAAAATAAAAATAGATCTAAATAAAACTCTACAAGCAATCTCTTTTCATTCAAGAGAAAGGAAAATTAACTTTCAAGACCATCTAACAAACATGAAGAAATTAAACAAATGCAAGAAAAGATGTTAGAAGAGTATGTTTCACTGTCAGGTTTGGGGGTTTATCCTCCACACATAAACTGAGTAAGGGTAAATTCACAGAGATATTATCTGCCTGTGTGGGGCTTTCTTTACAAAACACATTAGGTTTTTCAGTTTCCTACAAACTTATTGATGAATTTTAGCAGTTGGGCATTAAACTAAAATCAATCATTGCTATTGTTTCAAAGTAGAAGACAGGACCCACTAAAGAATATGACATTGGCCACATGAATGGTAGAAATCCATCTTTCTCAGAGTACGGCACCCATATGGTATCCTTCATCTGGAGATCCTGAATTCGAACACCCTTACAGACCAGGTCAATATTATTAACTTTACTTTGCAAATGACAAACCTGATACAATTGGCTTCTGATAACAGTCTTAAAAGTGTCTAAGCCCTAGGCTAACAGCTTGTTTACAAGGCTGCAGTGTTTACCCATCTTCATATAACCAATGTAGCACTCCTGAAAATGCAAGAAACCTAGAAAATAGTTTGAGTCAGACTCTAGGCAGAAATAGAAATTTGGCCATTTGCTTAGGATTTTCAAGAGCTGTGGAAAAAAAAAATTATTACAAACTACGAAGTCAACAGTATCTTACACGTGATGTATCAAGAGCACTTTGCACTTTACTGCATATGCACTATGCATAATTTTTTGGACAGAAATACAAGATTTTCAGTAAGAAGCCAGCTAGTTTGATATCCAAATGGTTATTGCACATTTCAACTTTGACAGCTGTCCTGCTTTTGACTAAAAGCGAGTTAATTTTCTTCAAAGCAGCTCACATGGTGCTATGTTTAGGATGTGGGATCAAAACAGTGTTGCTAAGACACCCATATTTTAGCTAATATTGAACACTGTTTGCACAGTGTCAAGACCTTTCTGTTTTCCCAACTGCCCTGCCAGCGAGTAGACTGGGGGTACACCTGAAGCTGGGAGGGGACAGGGCCAGGACAGTTTATGTCAACGGACCTACAGGATATCCCATGCCCTATGACACTGTACTCAGCAGTACAAGCTGGAAGAAAGGAGAAAGAGGGGGGGGAATGTTTGGAGTTACAGCATTTGTATTCCCAAGTAGCCATTATGTGAGATAAGCCCTGTTTTTCCTGGAAACAGCTAAATGCCTGCCAGCCAACGGAAGGTAGTGAATTCCTTATTTTTCTTTGCTTGTACACACAGCTTTTGCTTTACCTCTTAAAATGTCTTTAACTCAACTCACTTTCCCCACATACGCACTTTCATCCTTTCGATTCTCTTCCCCATCCCACTGTGGGGTCAGCAGCTGGGCAGTGCTTAGCTGCCTACCGACATTAAACCACAGCAGCAACTTTTTGCTTTTAATAGTGTTCCTAAAGCTCCATTTTGGCCTGGTAAATCCAAGGTAAATAGCATGTGGTTCGTGGTCCTGGCATCGCCCATAAAACTTTCACATATTGTACAGGTAGCAAGAGCACAAAGAGGAACATAGTTGTCACTGTTCGTGGTGAAGATGCCAACTTTTACCATATTTGGTCTGTTTGACTACATCAGTGCTTAAGGTGGCATCTGGGTAAAAAGAATGCATCCTCTCAAGTGCTGAGAGAGGTGTCATCTATATACACAGTCCTTTCTTATAAAAATCATTGTCCACAACCCTTATAAATTAATGTGAATTTAGGTACTTCTCTTTAAACATCTCAATATAGAGTGGAGAGCCATATACCTCAAATCCCACTTTTCAAATAAGTATCTAACTCACCAAATGTATTTTGACGTCTTTTTACCACGTTTGAGCAGCTATCACTATCCAAGTACCTGAGCATAAAACACAAAGCAGTAGGTTTTTATATGAGGCACACAAGTATTCGCTACAGACAGGGAGACAAATCCACTTACAAATGAAGACAACACTAAAATTCACAGGGTCACTAAATGCCACCCTTTAACCTCGGCAAACTTAGAATCCGTTTCTAAACCAGAACACTGAATAAAGCAAACTGTTAACAAGCTAAAAGCACACCATGCTCTCTTGTTACCACACCAAACATCATACCAAAAGCCCATCTCAGATGAATCAAATGTTCAGAGTACATCCCAGATGCCAAATATCAGCAAACCAAGACCGAGAAATTAAAAACAGATTGTAGAAATAAGGGAGAAATTAACTCAGTGAGTTCTTCCAAAAAGAAGAAAAGCTCTTCTCCCACAAATTAAACAAGAAGCCCTTAGAGCGAGATGGATATGAGATTAAAAAAAAACTCTATTAAAGTATCTGTGAAAGAAATAGTAAACAATCAAGCCTATCTTACAGCAGGAAGCAAGAGGGCAAAAATGTGCATCATAACAATAACACAAAGCAGCATTAGTACTTCAGGTCTTGCATCAAAACTAACCCCAAAATAAAATTCTACCAGAACAAAGAGATAAAACCATGATTGTGGTTTATGTCATCTCCATTTTGTCATATAAAGATATCTAAAATTACTGTTTGCTGTTTGTCACAAGAGATTTGTTGAGTGAGAACTGGCAGTGTTGAAACTTTGCTTCTATTACATCTACCTGCATTTCACAGGGCCATGCTGATCCCGGGGCCAAGAACTGTAGCACATGGGTCTTCACAAGTGGCAGTTACCGCAGAACTTGAAGGACAGTAAGCTTACAGCTTAGAGCCCATTAACTCAAAATATATGCAGCCTTCCTTTTCTGTCTCATGTTAATCTCAGCCCCAAAGTCTCTTTACCTAGACAGGTGCAACTGCAAGAAGAATCAGACTTTTGATTCCAACTCCCTCCTGCACTGCTAAAAAAACAAATTTAAAAGGAAGCCAGCCACAAGCAACCTTTCTACTAAACAGATTCTTTCCCCCCCTCCAAAAAATCATCTGCTGAGAAGTTAATTGCCTTACAGTGTATCTTGTCACAGGATCACCTCATCGAAGGGTTCATGTCATCACTAAATGATTTGTGTATAATCATAAAATAATCTCATCCATATTCCAGAGCCAGTTTCCTTTTGTGACTGAAGGTACCTGCAGGCTGAGGACCACAGGCTTTCCCTGTTAACACCCTGCCTTTGCTGCCATGCTCCCGCCCAGAGCCCTCCCATTAGCGTGGTCTCAGCAGAGCGCGATGGCCCTCGGCTCTCCCGGAGCTGCCACTCCTCCCAATTAGCCACCGACTCTGTAACCCCACGGAGGGCTGACTCCTTCAGCCTTCCTCAGTTCCTACTGCAGGTTCATCAGATAACTCGCATCTCCATTTTCCCACAGTATTTTTCAACTGCCCATTTTAGCCTTGGTGGTTTGAAAGATAACATTGCACTCTCTCCATAATAACTAATTGGCCATGACTGAGGAGGTGTATGAAACATAGAGTAAACATAGAACAAGCCATTACAGTGGTTCTAAAATTAAGTTTTGATGGAAACTGCCAGGCAGACAGACAGAAAAGCACTCTCCAGGGACAGCACTCAGGTTTGGAGCTCATTTCTCACAACATCTGACATGCTCGGGAGGTGAGAGCACGGCTCACCTGAAGTCAATGACAGTTTTCACTGCAGACTTCACTGGGGCCAGGATTTCACCCCAGGGATACTGCACAGCACATCTTTCAGCTGAGTTTAAGTGGCTGGCGTGACACAGAAGGATTCAGCTAGGGCTGAGGAAGTCCTTCTAGTTGCATTAGTTGACAAAGTGTTAGTCGTTTGCTTTCACTTTTGACATGCTGAAGGGAATGCCTCTAAAATTGCAGTTCAATTAAGTAATGCCGCTCCTGCTGATTCTTCCATTACTGACTGGTCTCAGATATGAAAACAACTTACAGGACTGGAAATTGCATGTTATCTTACTCTACGCTGAGGATCAAACTACCATCTTTCACCTTACTGCTCCTTCAATGTATCATTACATTGATAATACAGATCACAACAATGGTTTTACATATCATTGAAATATTTAAACTAGAAGCAGTGGCCAATATCTGATTATTTTGTTTTAAATTAAAAATAAATAAAAACACCAGCACCAAAAAACATTATCAACCAGCTCACTAAAGACTTATCTGTGTAGAAATGGAGCACTTGCCGTGGCTTTGCAGGACACATGAAGTGAGAGAGAACACTACACCGCTGCTGTAGCAAGACCCCTGCCACCACCCACCACCCCAGAGCCATGACAGCCACGCTCACAGCGTTTCCAAACCGTGACACCTTCTACCTCTGAGCACCCCCACACCCAAGGAACAAAGCGACTGCTCCTGCACCACTGTCTGCCATTAAGAGTGTTGCAGGTTTACTCTGTCACCCAGTGGTGGAATGATGGGGACTGTCATGTTTTGGGTAGTAATATATGCAAGCCAAGCAGTCTCCCCCTCTCCCTGCATTCAACTTGATGATTTTGACAAGACTGCATTTCTAAAAAGAACTTTTGGGGAATTATTGTTATTCTAAACTGTCAAAGACAGACTCTCCAAATACTAAACCACTTCATAAAATTCTGGACCAGTTTCACAGACTTCAGCAGCTTCAGTCCTGTTTGCTCAGTTGCCCTCTCACACCCCACCACACTCAGGAGGTTCCAGATCAGTTGGAAAGACTTGGTAATATTTGCTATATGGAGACTCAGATCTCAAGTCAGCTTCTGAATAGTTCAGAAGGGTTCTCATCTGCTCTTTGGCAAAGGTCCAATGCTTTTATAAAAGTATTTAACTAAAATTATACTACCATTTTTCAGTTCAGCTCCAGTATTACTCTATGTTACTTCCAGTTCTAAACTTCATAGTTTAGGTAACCACTTCAAACAGAAGAGTTAATTTATGTTTTGGATCTCAGTTAAACTACCTGGCTGGAGCAAGATAAATGTTTTAAAACCCAAAAGGAAAAAAAAATCAAAACATTTGCTCTTTCTGGTTGATTCTCAAATCACCACAATCACCTGTCTGTCCATATAACCCCCATCAGCACTCCAACAAATGAAAACGGAACCAAGTAACAGGAGATTTCCCCTGAAAAAATTCCACAGAAACAAATATCCAGATACATTTCAAACTATGCAGGCTAAATTTTCAGAGACTGCTCTTGTAAGTAATCACTTCAATTTAAGGGTTTATGGCTTTGACATTAAAAAAAAAAGTCTAAATGTATATTGGACCAATGTAAAAAACATTTGAGAATGGGATAATACACCTATTCACACACTTTAGGAAATGACTAAATCATTTGAGGCTTGCCGGTCTTGATTTAAGATTATTTCCTGAACCATTATCCATCCTCTCTCTCTGACACACCCACAGCATACAAATACGAAGAATGCAAGATGCCGACGGTAAAGCATAACACATTATTCCTGCTCTGTTCAAGTCATCAACCTGTCTATCAGAATTTTCAGTTCACTGGCAAGGACTGAAAGAACCCAGATCTAAATCAAAAAGAAAAAACACTGTTAAGCCTATACTCAGCAGTAGTTGGGCTTTGCAGCTACCAAACTTGGGCTCCACAGGTCACTAAGCCTCGGGGGACTGCCACAAGCTCCTATTCAAGACCCTTAACTGAACTTCTGGAGGCTGACTTCTACTCCTTAGTAACGGACATCAGCAGGACTTGGATCAACTCCTGGGAGAAACCAAAGCAGATGCCTGCTCCCGACTGAGCAGGGGCTGGGTGAGGCCTCTCCTGCAGCCCTGCACCCCAAAGACGTGTGTAAGTGGTTGCTGCCTTCTAGGGGTGGTCAAAGGATCCAAGTCAGGCAGGCGCAGGTACTGATTGCTACGATTTGTTTTCTACAGTACTTTTTCAGCGCTTTCATAAATACTCACAGCAACTCTCAATTCTATCAATGCAGTATACAAAAAAAGTTCAACTGTTTTTTCTAGGATGAAAAAAAATACATTTTCATCATAATTAGGGACAGGGTTAAGACATACCATCATTCAGTCTTTGGTCACACCCATACTACCATTTGGCTGATGCACAGCCATTCCATGAAAACTTCTGGCTATTAAAAACTTCTTTAACCAATAAAAAAAAAAAAAAAAAAAAAAAAAAAAAAAAAAAAAAAAAAATAAAAAAAATCTTTTCTCTAGTAATGCTGAATGTGTCCTGGACATTTCCTTGAAGCTTAACTGCAATAACTGTAATAATACAGGCCTGACAACAACTGATGTAATATGCCAGCTGGAGAGGTCTCTTATGCTAAGAAGTTTACAGCCTTTCTGTCAAACAAAAGGGACAATCGGTGGGTGAAAATTAACTTCCAATCCACAACACTACCAATCTGAAGTTGGGTGCACCTGTAATGCACAATTATAGCACTCTACCCAAGTAACCATTTCTCTGACAGCTTCTGCTACAGTTTAAAAGAGCAGAGAAGCAATCTAGGTCACAAATTCATATTCAAATGTTGAGAGTAAATTACCTAGCTGCATAACACTGCCACCATGCCAGCTTCTCTCTCAAAAGAAAGTGTTTTACAGTAAGTAAAGCAGTGAATCCATCTTTTAAATACATCCCTTAACCTTCTTTAAATTTATTACATTTTAATTAAAGTCATAGGACTTCATTTAGGTAAGTTGAAAACCTCAGGTTGTCAGCCAGAATATCTTATTTATGAGAACTCAGAAGTCCTGAATTCCCATATTTGGATTATGTTGCTTTAATTTATTTATTTTTCCAATTAAAAAGTTTTCACTGCTCATGCATTTTTTATTCCCTAATGCGCTATTCTATCAGGAGAAACATAAAAGAAGCAGACAACATGTTTTTTCAGTTGGAGACTACTTCCTAGCCCTGCTCCAGTTTTATAATCTATTCTCTTATGCTCTTACCAACCCCCTCCATCAAACAGCCACAAGTATCCATCAAAACCACAGCCTGTATTCATAGTAAAAGGCACTCCAGCACATATTTTCACTGGAAAGCATTAATTTTTGCAGCAAAGTGCCTTTCTCCCTTTTATGCCTGCAGACAGAGTTCAAGTAAAGGAATACTGATACTGCTGAACATGGGAGTACCTCTAGCAATATGGTTGATGAGAAATAAAACAGTAAAAATACAAAGCAAGCACCTTTCACACTTACCTCCCCAGATTAATTAGAGACACTGAGAACAATTTGGAATTTATATTTCTTAAATAAATTGCCAATAAATATATTACGATACAGTACCTGCCACCTCAAGGCTCTGTGCTATTCCCACACTCTTCACACTGCTAAGTGTCACATCTTCCCATGGTGTTACTGCTGTAGGGGGCAAGCATGGCAGTGGGCACTCGGGTACCATGGGCAACATCATAGACTCTACAGCTGAAACTAATTCCCAGTGAAGACAAACACCAGCTCTTGTAGGCCTGTGACAGTCTCCTGGGGTTGTAAATCTCCTAACAACACAGCTATGAACAGCAGGACCCTTTACCTCTGTCCCCCAAAGAGGCCAAATGCTGGAAGGCGCATGGCAGAGTTTATTTCTTTATATATTAACCCTTCGGTTCCACGGGTTAAGGACCCTCTGAAAACGATAGTTGCTCTAGTTCAACTAAACACTCACCACAAAGCCCCTGACAACTCCTGAGAGTAGGGGAGCACAGATCCTACATAACCAATATTTTGAAACAGGATTTGTTCACCACTAGTGGACATGGCACTGGAGACAGAACAAAATTAAGAGCAGTGTATGTAATTTCCATGCTACTTTCAGCATGGGTTTTACTTGTGCATCAGCTGTACATTCATAATTAATGTAGTCTTTTCATTTTTCTAGGCTTTCAGAGCCTTACTAAAACGTTAAAAGCATGTTAGCAAGTACACCCGCTGCTTATTATGCCAGTTGCCTGAGATGTATCCCTGGCTAGAGGTTACTGCCTAAGCCCAGCACAAAGGCTCTCCAAGCCAGCGAGAGGAGTCCAGTGACAGTCAACAGGTTTTTAGTCTGGACTCTAATGTACCTTCCTGTGTCAGCAGCTCCAAGCTCTAGCATCAAGCTCTGCTACAATACTCACTCCTTGTTCTTGGAGGAGCACCAAAAGAAGCAAATAAGATGCAGGAAGATCTGATTTCAAAAGGACACGTACTTGTGAAATCTACCTCCTTTGATGCGGATGCCTCCCCTGCCATATTACATCTCACTAGAACAGAGGTGATTGCACTGTTTTAAAGATAACTCTTAAAAGCACTAAAGGCTTTTACTAGTTCTCAAGTACTTTTCCCTAACCTATCCATCTCTAAAAAACAAAGTCAGCTTTGAATTCGATCCAAAAGACAATCAAGTACCAAATGTCAAAGCAATTTTAGGAATCAGAGTAACGTGCGTGATAAGGCTGGGAAGAATAAAAGTAGATTCAACTATCTGTTTACAAATTAATAAGTTTCATCTCCAGTGCTTTCCGACCTACTGCAGTTTCTGGAGAGCAGAAACTAGCTTTGGGTATCAATACAAATCCTGTAGCAAAACTAGGTTGTGGCTGGATATTTTTCCTAATGCAAACACTTGCAATAGACTCTCAGATACACGTTAACTTTTAATAACACTGCAATCACAAATCACTCAAAACAGCCTTCTAAATGTGTAACCCATCAACATAGCCTTAAAAAAAAAAAAGGGAAAAAAAAAAAAAAGGAGTAATGCATTTATAGAAATTCATGCATATCTGTAAGGAAGCAATGTTGCAACACCCTTAAAGAAATCCAGTAGGAACCAAAGGGATTAGTTTTGTTGGTCTGTCTTTTCTTTTTCCTTTTTACTTAGTTTTTAATTTTACAGGGGAGAGAACACTAAGGAAGAAACACAGAACTTCTTTAACTAGACAGGTACACTTCAGGCTAAATTCTTACTCTGATGACACCGAAGCCCTGCAGGAGATGGGAAAGGGGAATCTATTGACTGCAGTCATATTCTCTTTCCCTGTGACTTGCTTGTTCAATTAAATCCATAGAAGTATTGCTTCTCATTAGGCATCCTGAACTCTGCTGAGAGCCACTGACACCACACTAGCCTAAAATGGTGACATTTACATGTTAAGTCTGCAGCTCTTAACACTAGATTCTGGGCAGACTTTCCTCTGCAGCCTTCCTAACACTAACATGAGGAAGGCTTAGGATTTTCAGCAGTGCTCAGCAGTACCATTCACGGGATTGCTCTTCATTTTCTATCTTTTAACATTAATTGTAGTGTCATCAGGAAATGCTAGTGCAAAGATGAACAAGATGTTGACTCATCTTCTGAGTGCAAAAATGTAGACGGTTAAGATATAATAAAGGAAACTATAACACCAAATTCTCTAATTAACTGAGCAGAGATGGTACAGCTGAGTCAGGAGCTTAAAGACTCCTTTCTTTTTTTTTTTTTTTTTCCTCCTCATTTAAACTTCTACTATGATCTGCCCTCAAGTCATGCTTTCAGAACTATTCCTATTACTTTTCCAGAAGAGTTGTCATAAAATACCACAAATACACAGCCAGAGGCATTCAGGTATGGATTTATGCTGGGAGCAGCCTTGAGATGTACCACCTTAAGGGATGCTCTTAGATGGATCAGCCCTGTTTAGGGCTGCCTGACAGACAGCTATACACATTTATCACCTCATACGACAGCACAGCTCATTCCATAATTGTATTTATCTATTTCTGTCTGTTGCTGTAAAGAAAATCAGGTCACAGCCATGACTCCATGAAGCTCTTGTCCCTGGATAGACTCCTGTACCATGTAGGCATTTTGTGTTGTCTTCCTTTCACATTGTGAGCAAGAAGGCAGCCAGCAAAACAATCTGCTAAAAAGGGTCTTTCTAAAACACATTTGCTGCTCATAAAAAAAAAAAAAAAAATCATAGCAGATAATGAAGAACCTGTACCAAAACCCAGTACATGGATAAACAAACAAGAAAGTATACTGTTGTAAGCAAAATAATATAACAGATAAACAAATAACGGTAAGATAAATAAATCAGACTGAAATGAAGACAATCTTTAGAAATTGTAGATTTCATGACTCAATTAAATTAAATTTGCTCTAAGCATTTAATTGCTTCTAGGGTCCAAATGAAAGGATTCAATAAGCACCCCTCCTTCAGATTAGATTTTTACTGTCAGTAGTTAATGCAGTTGCAGAAAACGGTTGCAACCTTCTTCTCAAACGAGTATCTCATAATTACTTTGGTCAAAATTTAAACTTTTCAAATGTTCCAATAACTGCATACTCCTATAATACCCATGTAACTTTATTCTGCCCACCTGAAGAAAATTAAGACTTCAGAAAAACATATCTGCTACCATCACACTATCCCTTTAAGTGCCACAATTCCAAAAATGCATATGCTGATCCTCTCACTGAAGGCAAAGGATACTTATACATTAGTTTTGGTGCAAGACGACATGAAAGTAACGGTTCATTTTCCTCATTGCTAAAGATTATTTTGAAGGTCCTGATTTCAAGTTTTCGGTGTTTTCTCATCAACCACTAAGCTAGCAAAAGCCAAAGTCTTCAATACATGGTGAAAGCAAATGTCAAGTAAAGAGAGATTCTAGGTTTGCTGCTTTTTATTCCTTGAAATCCTGAAAGTCTGCCATCTTGCAGTCCTCACAGCTTTTAAAAGTAAAAACATGTCGTGGCAGAGAGAATACCCCTCAGAAAATAAAAAGCACCAGTTCTAGACCTGCAGAAAGAAGGTTCCAGGTTTCTCAGGAGTTTCCAAGTTGGGCAGCAGGTGGGAAAATCAGTAAAAAGCGCATTGCTTCATTATGTAAAATAAAATTTAAATGCCTCTGACACATCTATCTATTCTTCAAGTTTTCAGGTATGCTGAGTGAAGCAGAACAGACTCCACACTAATCTATCACACTTAAATGCAATCACGGTTAAATGTAACATCAGCTAGTGCCTAAACTACAGAGATGCATTTAATACTCCCCAGTCAGCAATCAACCTTTTCCACATTTGTTCATAATCACAATGAATCGTTTCATTTTAATGCTTTGTTTTCCTTTTCTTATCCCATGGCAGTTCATCGTGCTTTTTAAATTAGATATTTGGAAAAAAATCCTCATCTTCCAATTTTATTCCCGTGTTTAAGTAAAGAGCATTTTTTAATGAAATATACATCACTGAACTATTTTCTTACCTGTTGCAGTCCACATGGAGCAGAAGGTGGGATGCACTAAGTGACACGGCAATCTTATGCCACTGTCCATCTGCCAGACGGTATGGGAACACCTCTGTTCTTGACTTCCCATTAAACCTGTAGTGATATCTAATCTCATCGCGTAGGCCACTGCTCTCCAGTTCAAAATAGCTGTATTTAAGACATGAAGAAGAGTCAGTTCCATTTTTTGGTTTATTCATTGCTTCTGTCACTTTCTTCTTAAGCAAACACCACATGGAAGGTCGCAGTCTAAAGAGGTTACTCAGCATGGATTAGCTACTAGTTCATTTTTTAAAAGAGGTAGAGAGACAAGACTATTCATTCAGTGCATTACAAAAACAGCAATACAAATTATGCAAAAACAGCTCACGTTCAAAACACCATTTGATAGCCCTGGAAACTGAAGTAATCTTTTTACCCATAGAACAGGTTCGACTACAAGAAAATGATCCCTATTCTTTTCACCAAAATATTTCGTATGAACACAGAGTTTGTAGGAAATGCAAAAAAAAAGAACAATGCATATCGTTACCAACGAATAAACAAAAAGCCATTAAGGTAAGAAACCACCAAGTAATCATTAAATTTGCATTTACTATTCACAAATCCACTTTAAGAACAGTTTACTTTTAGGACTCCCCTACACGCAATTGTGCTTAACTCATTTTCTGATTTTTATTGTTACAGCTATAATTGTTCAGCTTTATAAGCGAACAAAGCCCCATGACTGGATTAGGTGTCTCAACACCTGGCACAAACAGTCAAACCCTTCAGACAGTTGTTACAGTCATAGAAGAACCCACGAACTACAGCTATTAATTAACTTCATACCAGTGAGGCAAGCCGATTCTTTTTCTAGGGTGAATTTAGCCCTTCCTGGTGGTGGCAGATTGACAGTGTTAATAGTGAAGTCTTCTCTTGGACCTCAGATTGTACAGAGTATTTACAGTATCTCTCATCAAGGCTCTCTTTTTCCTGCTAAAATGAAGCCCTGGATATACAAACAAGTTGATGCAGACCTCCTTTTATAGTAGAAATAACTCTACAACTAAGTGCAGATATTAGGTTGTCCAGCTAGTCCCTACCACATCTACCACCACAGTGTCATCTTTCTCCTTACTGGACAATGCCAGTTTAACATGGCAGTTGAAAAATGGGTGCTGGTTTGGGGTAAAAATAATTTTTTTTGAAAATTACAGTAAATGAAATCCACTTCCAAAAATTAAATCCAACATGAAATAATAAATATGCAGGTGCCAATTTTCATTTTCACACAAGCTTTTTATGCTGTTTGGTTGTACACAGACCTTAACAGCCAGTGTGCACAAGCATCACATGAGGTGTGTACTACCAAGCACATGATCAATGAGCTATCAAGAATAGCTCTTACCAGTGAAGTGAAAGCATTTTAGGACATAACTGAAAAAGAGTTCTTTGGGAAGAACTTAGTCATGAGGTAAAACACTAGCTTGAAACATGTGCAAAAGATCACAACAAACTGGGAAGGGGACCACCAAGCTAGGAAGAGCAACTCAAGCCCTCCTCCATCTTGCCAATGCCTTGCCATTTCATTTTTCATGCAACATGTGAGCATTAACAAATCAAAGACTGAAGCGGCAAAGTAAAAAACACAAGCAGAGAAAAGCAAAACCAAAACTGAATGAAAACACAGCATGAATAAGTACAAAGAAAATACATGCAATACAGACTGCAAAAAAAAAAAAAAATAAGGCAGGCTGGTGTTGTGAAGGAACTGGCCTGCTTCGTGCACATAAAGGCACAAGGAGGGCACGGAAACAGGCGTCTTCTATATGGTGGAGCAGAATGGTAATTAACTACTGCCACCACCAACCCCCATGAAAATACCTAAATTACATTCATGAGAAATCTGGAGATGGTTTTTTTTATTATTTTATTTTGATGCTTAGTAACAGCACCGTCAATATACAGAAGATAACTGCTGCTGGTGTTTCCAAGCCAGGAAAGCACTAGGACAGGTGCTCTCAGTGATGCCATACCAAGTTAAATGTTTCATAATTGCCATCTGCCTTCAAAGCACAAAGGGAAGTCATTAAAGATACTTTCTCTCTTCTTCAGACAAGCAGCAGTGAGGCAGAAAACTCGGAAAAAAAAAAAAAAAAAGGAGAGCTACATAACATTCTAGTATCTCTCTCATACACAAAGTATTTGCATATATATATATTTACAGTTGATCATAGAAGCTTAAGAGCCTGAGAGCAAGACAAGCTCCTGTTGCAAGCAGCACACCGCTTCCCACAATCACTCTTCATAATCTCCCATAGCCACAGAGCTAATCGCTTACCACACAACGTTTTGTTTGTTAATAAAAAGACAACAGTCCAGCCCTGGAAAGGTCAGTCAGATACTGTACTTAATCACATCTGTGCTCTATTATTTGAAGAGCATAGGGAATTGCAAAGCACCGTCGTTTCTTATCTGACAAGCTTTAGTGTCAATAGTTACTTCGGGACTAAAAACAGCTTGTTGCTCAGGCACTGAGTTTGTTGTCAATCTCCTGACTAATTTATAAAATACAGAAGTGTCTAGTTAAAATTTACTGTAACAGCCAGTGCTAACATTTTTATATATGTACACTTAATGCACTACTAAGTGCCACAGGACTGTATAAAACACCATGTTTTACCTCTTTGGTGACAGGAAAGGAGGATAACAGACAAATCCTGCACCTATTTTTCACCACCCTTCAACAAGTGCAAATCAGAAACAGTAACACTCAGACAAACATCACTCAACAACAGTCAACAAAATCACAACAGCACAAACTGGCTGCATTAGCCCAACATACATCTATCTCAAGTATTTTAAAAAATGCAAGCTAATGGAAACCCATTGATTTTTTTTTTTTTTTTTGGAAGATGCACAAACATTGACATCTTGACTACACACACGCTTCACCACGTTCACAATTTAGAAGATGTAGCTGTCTTTTCCTCTACCAGAATATAATTCATGTGCAAATAGCTCTCTCAATAGCACACATCAACTTTTCTTTCCTCCTCCCACCAGACTCTGGAGGAAAGCCTCTTCAAAAGCAATGACATAAAGGCCATTTACTCCTGGAAATAAATGCACCTGCTCTGTGTTCAAGTTCTAATCTGCAAATTGTGGAATGGAAGACAAATGAGTGAAAAAACATACACCTCACAAGAAACCATCAACCTCTGAGAAAACAATTAGTAAAGCCAGAGAAAATACCTTGGGGTGATTTTTTTTATATCTGTCTCATCTTTGAGTTGAAATACCATCGCACACATTTTTACCTACTGTAAACCAACAGGTAAATAATGAAGGAAAATTAACACAAGCTACCATACAGAAGGCAAGAAAATGAACTCATCTCTATCTGGTGTGCATTATTTTAAGTACCTCCCAGTATTTTGCAAGGAGAAAGAAAACAGAGGAACAGAACAAATCAGGGTTCCTAAAAAGATTGCAGCATCTGGGACTGCCTGAATTAATATATTATCAATAGGCAAGTGTGAACTTTCAGTGTTGCCATGAGATCTATATCAAAAGTCAAAGGGAGATCCCCAAGTACTAAAACTAGTTCTGCTTCTGTATTACATCTGCATGAAGCCTGTGTGTCAATTTGCCACTATAGTCAGCCCCCACTGCCCTCCTCAAGACCTTTTCAAAGTAGGAGAGATTTGAGACAATAATCTACTTGTCAATCTGTTAGCACCAAGTGATGGTTTCTTGTATTTGCTATTTCTCAATGAGGATTTTTTTTTTTTTAGATAGACATGGTCAAAAGTAACATACATTTTGACAGATTAAATTCTCAGAACACATGTACTAATAAAGCTCTCTGTTTATGGAATATTATGAATACAGTATGACTCTGGCTGAAATTTTCCTGCTACGAAAATACATGCTTAGCAAATATGGGAAAGGTGGCTTCTTTTATACAACTACAAAATTAAAATGTTTTTCATAGGTCTGTCCACAGTCTCTCATTCAAATCTCAATGTGTAAGAAGAATAAAAAAGGAAAAACATGTTGCTAAGTTCAGATTAATTTTATGGTCATCAAAAAATTTGGGATATTTTAAGATCATGCAATGTGCTTTAAAGAAGGACAATAGTATTCCACAGTCAACTCAAGATGCTTTACAATTCTTTCTGATAACTTTTGTAACCCCTATTCACCTCACACGTTAATAGTGTTGTGAGAGTATAAAGCTTGACTCAGTGATATTTAATGCCTGGCTTTTCCTTTTTTTTTTTTTTCTTTTAGTCACAACCATGGTGAATATGTAACTGCATTTGACAGCTCATTTCACTTCCAGATAGGGAGAAAAAGGCATCTAAAAGTATACTGTAAAGTTAGAATCAGATGCTGTGGATGTAATGATCAAAAAAATTTGAAAAGTCATTATCAACATTAAATAAGAGCATGTGAGACACCTGAAGCAGAGAAACCAAAGTATTTCTATAAGGTGAGTTGGCATAATCCACCACCCGCATTAAAGAAACGTACTCATCTATTCATCATATCTACCACAGCAGTGATCTTAATCTGTAACAAATGATACCATGTTCCATTCAAAGATTTTACTGCTGTCAGGTTGTGGAAGTGGCCAAAGGCGGGAGGGCTCATGGACTCCAAATAAGACAAAACCCCAGGAGAAACTCTGGGATATATGTATTTCTGAATATCCTTAGCGTATACAGCACTTTTTGTTCTGATCTTTACGATGCTAACACCTATCAGAAGACACTAAAATATCTCAGAGTGAAGACAGAGTACCATCTGGTAAACACAATACTGATTAAATGCTCTGCAAGAGCTCTAAGAACTAAAACAAAACTACTTTTTGCATTCAATTCTGGAAATCTTCCCCTTTATCACGTTCAAACATAAATAAAGCAGAGTTATCATTCTGGTTTTACAACTTCCGTCATCCCTGATCAAGTGCCAAATGAAGCCCCACAGCCTCCTTCAAGGAGCAGCACCAGCACTTAGAGCAGATGCTCTCAGAGCTACTGAACAGATGTCCCAGGGCAAGGCAGCAGGCACAGATGGCATCCCTGCGAATATGTACAAACTTGGGGTTGCCATCTAGTCAAAACACTTGTGCATCTGCTTAGCATTGTGTGGGAGAAGGTCATGAAACCACAGGAGTTCAAGGATGGAAGCACCGTTCACCTTGCACGTGCTGCAGCACCACTATGATGTCAGTCTCTCAACTGCTGGGAAAAAAAATCACTGCTATAATAAGGATCAGGCTGTTAATCAACAGAAGCTTCTGGAAAGTACTGTCAGACTGGTCAAGGCACAATTTCTTTTTTTTTTCTTTTCTTTTTTTTTCTTTTTTTTTTTTTTTTTTTTTTTTTTTTTTTTTTTCTTTTTTTTTTTTTTTCTTCTTTCTTGTAGCAAATTCATAGCAAGTTCAGAGACCAGCCCATTTGATGTCATCTGCTAGAAGTTCAGGAAGCTTCTGCACAGATTCTCCTGTTTGGACGTATTTGTGCACATAGCTTTTTCATTTCACAATAACATCATGCCAGCAGAATATCAGAACATGTAATGATAAAAATGGCTTTAGGCAAGACTGTGCTTTAGCATCTCTGCAGAAATACTTCTTGATGTATTCAGAGACAAACAGCCAATGAATCTGCATCTGTTATCACACAGATTTCAGGATTTTGAATCTACAGAGATTCGGTGATGAATCACAGATCATTACACTTGTGGCCTTTCACTGTTCCTTACCATGATTGAGCCTGTGTGCACAGTGGTACACACAGCACATTGTTATTTCAGTTGTGCTGCCAAGTGGCTCAGCCTGGACAGCAACATAAAAGCAACTGAGATCTTGTTCTAACGCTCCCTGGTGGAAAGCAAGTCAGGCCAAGAGCAAGCACTGGCTACAGGATGCTGCAGATAAGCTGGCAAGCCCAAAACCATCTCCACTGCCAAGGAAGCCATAGAGAGCAAAAGCAATGCCTCTGAAACAAGAGGTGCATCTCTTCAAACAAAAGTAAATGCTCACCTTGCAGCTGTCACCACGGTTCTCTATGGATGCAAAACTAGAACAAGTTACAGCTGTCAAGGCAAATATTTCAGTCACTTTCACAGGTAACGTTCTTGTACCCTAGTTACTATGAAGTGACAGAGTAAGATCCCAAGCTCTTGGGATTGTCAAAACACTGGATTTTGAAGAAATGCTCTTACACGCTCAAGTGTACGGATCTAGTCCTCTGCTACATATGCATATGTACACACCATACAAAGCTACTTTTTACAGCTAGTTTAAATACAGGCAGATTGAAAGGCTGCACAGCAAAATCATACATGGCAAATCTTCAGTTGTGTGGCATTAAAAATTTACTACTCTAACAGACATTATGTACTGATATTATCAGAGCTCACGAGCAAAATCAGACTGACATCAAGTAGCACAAAAGGTGTCATGAATAGAAAAATAATCATCTGTGGCAAAGAAGGTATCTTGCTGAAAAATCTGATTAACTTCTACAAAAGAAAATGTGAACACTGAATCCCATACATTGCACAGACTAAGACTTTATCATCGCCTACTATGTTCCAAAGTATTCCTTCCATACAAGCAAATCCAAACTAAGCCAAAACAATAGTAAATTCTTTCAAACCTCTCAAGTAAAATTCTGAAAGTTCAACTTCACTGCACTGCTGGCTACCTGAACGAGATTCTTTCAAACCTTTGTATCCTTTCAGTTCAAACAAAAGGAACTAAATCCAGTCAATTAAACAACTTTATTTTTCCATTCAGACCACTCTGAGGGCAACAGGGATCATGTCATATCAGCTTTGCTTGAAACACTTAGCAATAAAAACACCCACACTGACATTTTCTATAATAAACATTTTGTCTTTTGTTCTACAAATCTTCTACATGGCAGCTGGGCACACAAGCTGCAAGGCATTAAGCATTTATGATGCTCAAAATATGCATTTGTGTACCTACAACTAGGCAAAGGTCATCCAAATACAAATTTACTTTCTTCTTTGATCATATAAATAAAAAAGTAACCCCCAACATCTGCCCGCCAGCTAAAAGACAACTGGAGCCAGAGATGGTACAAAGCAGCTAATGCTCTAAGGATTGACCTTAAGTATTTTTGTTTCCATTTCATATATCTAAAAACCTATCTTCACTGTGGCTGCTACCTGCCTAATATCTGAAAAAGACCTGGTGTCTCTCCTATTCATAGTAACCAAGTAGGTAGTACCACACTGCACCTAAAAATAGTACAGCATCTTAGCAAGGCTTCAGAGCTAGCAGTCAGCAGGACAGAAAAGTCTATCATTTGAAGAAAGGTGAAGTCATGACTCCTCAGCTGCTACCTCTAAAACAAAACAAACAACAAAATTCAAAAAACAACCCCATCACTGTCTTTATACACATACAGACACAAACTCCTACCAGAACCAAGACATCTCTACTAAAGGCAAGAAGTGGTCAAGTAATGGGAGATATTTTACTTTATTCCCTCATTAAATGCAGAGGTTGATCTCACAGTAAGGGATGTGGTCTAGCGTAACCCCTTCTGGAAGAAATGGCCCCACGCTCCTGCCTGCCTATTCCTACCTCATCCTTTGCATCAGATTTAGCCATTTGGTTGCAATAAGGCATGTCAACACAGTGAACTAATCTGACAGAAAAGGAACCTCACTGAAGAAAAGAATAATTCTTTATGTATCATCACTCCAAAACCAAGTCACCTTGTATTCACACGATCACTGTAACTCTAGCAGGGAACACAATCTACAGTTACACTCTGAAGTAGTCCTTGAAGGGCTCGTCACCCACACACAACCCTTGACCAAAGGTTAGTTTCCTCGTTGCACCGTTTTCAGTCCACAAAGCATTCATAGCTGAGGACTTTTTCAATGGGGGCTGTCACCTTCTAAGGCTAACGTGGGACTCCGAGCTGGCATTAGCTCAGGGATCACTGTGGGTACGCAGAAGCCTGGAGCTGCCAGTATGACCAGAGAGTCCCCAGCAGAGCTGTAACCTAAGAAGAGCACAGCCCCAGTTCAGTCCCTTCCTTCTGCCCTCATGCTCATCACTGCAGCAAGAACTCAGCTCAGGGGATCCACAAATCCACAATCTCTAAATACCAGGTTTTAATAAAACAAAAGAGGATAACATAGCCTTTTAAACTAATGAGGTCTGCTACCTGAGTTAAACTACAATATTTGAAAACAAATTACCCTAAGTGCTGTGTCCTTACAAGAAAGGTTCTTCCCTCTGAACTTGCTCTCAAATTTAGCAGCTTTTCAGTGATTTCTTATGTTATGACAAATTCCACACATTTCTGCTAGATTCCCAGGAAAACTTAAAAAAAAAAAAAATCCTTCCCACTGTCTTAAGGCCCAACCACACATCTGCTCTGAGCAACTCTCTCTGGATGCCCTCAAGCCTCCTCCTTCCCCCCACGGAGCAGTGGCAGCTTTCTGCAGCTGGCAGTCACTGGGACAGGCCCTGCCACCCCCTTTTCCCTTTCCAAAGACAGTGCTGAGGGCAAGGAAAGCACACAGGCATCCTTACTAAACTGCAAATAAAACCCAGACACGTCGCCCGGCCTAACGTCCTACCAAGCAAATGACCGTTTATGAATAACACGTTGCAAATCTCTAACCGCCGTATTAACTAGGAGAGTTACATCCTTAACAAATTCAGCAGACACAGCTTTCAGAAACTTGCCTTCAGTCTAAGTTTAAGACATTTTGGTACTTTGCCTATATCAGAGGATCATAAACCAAGGAAATAGAATAACTCAGCATGTTGGAGAAGACTCCTGGGGGACTCACACATCCTGCTCCTGGCTGACCACAACATTTCTGCACCATCCAAATCCAGTTTTAAAGCGTTTCTAACTGTCAGCCATTTTGCTCCAATTGCCAACAAGGTCCAATCAATGTGTTTCAACAGCTGGTTATCAGCAGCATGTTAATGCTTCAGAGAGACAACAATTGTCAGCCTAGTGTACATAAAACACCTGCTCTCAGCAGGAAGCCCCAAGACGGAAGGTAGCTCCTCAAGCACTAACTCCTCTTTCGTAACACTTAAATCAGTGGAAGATGTATAGACTATAACAGCTCTTCCTCGCTGTCCTCTTTTGCATACTTTAACCCCAAGCCCAGAGGCAGGTGAGCTCAATTATATTTGCATTTGCATCTCTAAAAACCCCTTGCAAGGGGGGGGGGGGAGAGAAAAAATTCCTGGAAGAAACAAAGCTCACCTGCTTCTTCCACTACAGGGAAAAAAAAATGTGTAGATGCGTACATTACATTAAGGGTAGATCTTTATATTTTCTGTACAGCTTTGCAGTTTAGCAATTCTACATCTAAATATTAATGAAGATGTGACCTTTACCCTAAAAGAAAAAGGTTAATTGATAGATTTGCAGAGTTTTTCCTTCTCTTTATGAATACTGGGCATCTCAGAATCCAATACAGAATCACAGAATGGTTTGGATTGGAAAGGACCTTTATAGATCATTTAGTTCCAACCCCCTGCCATGTGCAGGGACACCTTCCACCAAACCAGGCTGCTCAAAACCCCATCCAATGTGGACCTGAACCCTTCCAGGGAGGGGACAGCCACAGCTTCTCTGGGCAACCTGTGCCAGTGTCTCACCACACTCACAGTAAAGATATGATGCTATACACAACTTGCAGAGAATAATCTAAAATGTAGCATGAAGTAAATTCCATCTTTCAGGTTTACAACTAGGGTCAGAAGTCACTTGCATAGGTTTTGTTTCATTAATTATGTTTCAGTGTTTATTTTAACTAGCTGACTACCCTTTTGTGTTTTTAACCAAAGCAACTGACATCATCTACCTGGACTTCTGCAAAGCATCTGACACTATCACATGACATCCTTGTATCTAAATTGAGTTACACAGATTTGACAAATGGACCACTCAGTGGATAAGGAATTGGCTGGATGATCACACTCGAAGAGTTGCGGTCAATGGCTCAATGTCCAAGTGGAGAGCAGTGACAAGTGCTGTTCCTCAGGGGTTGGTAATGGGCCTACTGCCATTTAACATCTTTGTTGCTGATGTGGACAGTGGGATCGAGGCACCCTCAGCAAGTTTGCCAACAACACCGAGCTGTGTGGTGCTGTCGACAGGCTGGAAGGAAGGGATGTGCCATCCAGGGGGACCTGGACAGGCTCGAGAGATGGGACCGTGTGAACCTCATGGAGTTCAACGGGTGCTAGGTCCTGCACATCGGTCAGGACAATCCCAAGCAGAAATACAGCCTAGGCAATAAGTGGGTTGAGAGCAGCACCGCAGAGAAGGACTTGGGGGTATTACTGGATAAAAACTGACTGTGAGACAGCAATGTGCGCTTAGAGCCCAGAAAGCCAAATGTGTCCTGGGCTGCATCAAGAGAAGTGTGGCCAGCAAGGTGAGGGAAGGGATTCTCCCCATCTACTCCGCTCTCGTGAGACCCCCCTGCAGTGCTGTGTCCAGCTCTGGGCCCCCAACATCAGAAGGACACGGACCTGCTCGATCAGGTGCAGAGGAGGACACAAAGATGCTCAGGGGCTGGAGTACATCCCACGTGAGGACAGGCTGAGACAGTTGGGGGTGTTCAGCCTGGAAAAGGAGAAGGCTCCAGGGAGACCTTACAGTGGTTTTCCAGGTCTTAAAGGGGGCCTACAAGAAAGCTGGTGAGGGATTCTTTCTCAGGGAGGGTAGGGATAGGATGAATAATGACTTTAAGCTGAAAGAGGGGAGATTTAGATTAAATGTAAGGCTACTGTGAGGGTGGTGAGACACTGGAACAAGTTGCCCAGAGAAGCTGCGGCTGCGCCCTCCCTGGAAGGGTTCCAGGCCAGGTTGGATGGGGCTTTGGGCAAGCTGGGCTAGTGGAAGGTGTCTCTGCACATAGCAGGGGAGTTGGGACTAGATAATATTTAAGGCCCCTTCCAACCCAAATCATTCTATGATTCCACGATATTATGGCCTGGTAGCCTTCCAAGCATTGTTTGTGAACATACAGCTTTCTATCTACTCTTCAACAGACACAGAAGCTGTTCATGGTGTCACAGGGGGTAAGTATTCAACAATGGACTAGTCCCATGCCTGTTTCCCCTCTCCACCCAAATCTAACTTGCTAGAAATAATCTTTCAATAGAGCCCTGACACATTCATCAGAATCCCCCTGAATATTTATATCAACACAGCTTGCTGTCACATAGTGAAGGGCCAAATTCTCCACTCAAGAAATCCACCATAGCAGTACAATTAGTTTACAAGTTTCCAAATATTTGGCATGGCATAAATTTTCTGAAGTCCAGGCCCTAGACACAGGTTACAAACACAAAAACAAAGTTAAAAAAAAAATCTCAGAAAATTTAGGAAAAATAAGGTTTTTAGTGGGCCCTGTAAGAAAATCTTAGAAATATTAATCATATGACTTGCTCCCCAGTTCTATCATGGTGACATCTATTTTGAAACGCTCTTCAGAAAGAATGGCAACAAATGGATAGAAAGTTAGTACTAATAAACATGAATCAAAGAGAGAAGACAGACACTACACACACAGAACAGTAGGGAGGAATAAGCAACTTGACATTTTACAAAACAGTTTTTCACCCTACCTTTTTAGTAACCAGTAAGAGTAACAAAAGCAACAATGACTTCTTTGGGAAGGAAAGGCTGGGGGAAGAAGGGGGGAATGATAAACACAAGACTCCGGGACCTTGAAAAATGCACATAAGGAGACCTTGAGGAGAAGGTCAACAAGGGTATTATCCTATTTCTTATGGGTAATGGCTCCTCTACTTATTATTTAGTTTTGTGTATTCTGCATTACAATGCCCAATTTCTCTGCTTTCCACAAAAATAAAATCTTTCTTTGGAGGGCAGCTTGTTACAGAGCAAGTAATTACCCAACAGGTTACTTTCAGAAAGTCAAAGAGAATTTTGGCTGCTGAAAGATTAGAAAACCTGGAGTTATTACCTCCCATGTCATGAGCAGACATCAGCCCGGCAGCCAGCTGCCAGCTGCATGTGACATATTGTAAAGATTGTATTTCCTCTTACTTCCTTTCAGAAGTACCAGAGTCCCAGGTGATGTGTTCCTGTGCTACTCGTCTGATCTGAGGAGGTTCAGATTTGTACGTTAACAGAAAAATCATTCTGGACTCTATACTTCTTGGTACCTTAGGCCTACATTTCTTAGACACGAGCAGTGATTCAATGGGGGCAACCTCCCAAAAAAATTCCCAGCAATTAAAAGGTCATTATTGGCATTAAATGATTTGAAAATGTTATAACCTAGTCAGTGGGGTGATCACTCACCACAAGAATGCTTGCCACTCTTTTCCAGGTGCCTTACCGATTGTTTCCAAGCACCAAAACCCTTAGAATGCATTTCAAGTACACAGATGCTTTCCCTCCCCACTCACTGTAATTCACTGCTTTTATAGACAAAGTACAGGAAGTGTTTATGGCTTTTGAGGTGGTTTTTTGGGGGGGCAAGTCGGGTGGGGAGGGCACGATTTTCACATCAACAAGAAAAGAAAATATTACAACAGTCAGTTGCTTTTAAATTGTGCCCCAGAGTAGTGAGGAAATCATAGCTGGGTCCTTTAGTGAAAGCCAGTATTTCAAAGAACATTAGCCAGGTACCTGAACCTCCTTGACTAATTGTCCAGATACTGATCTTGTCCAGCAGCAGGAAGGAAACACCAATATACCTCCAAGCCAGTGAGTAAACAGCACAAAGGCAATGCTGACTCCATCTAATTTATGTTCTTGGGCTTTGGACCATGCAAGGCCAGAGGAGGTAAGGAGCAGGCAGACATCATCAGATGAAACTGCATTAAATCACTGTTGAAATAAGGATTCATTATGGGTGGGATTTTAAGTATCTTGATGGCCTTTTCCAAGTATCTTGGTGGTCTGAACAGTCAAAGGTTGCGAACAAAATAGCTCAAAGATCTTCTAGGAAGAACTGGCTAATGTTATTCTCCAATAAAGAAAATAGTTTTCACCTTCCGCATCCCCAAGTAACAAGTATCTGTCCAACCTGTATTACATTGTTATCTACAATTTAGAAAAAAATTATAATCTTCAGATTTACCCCTGTATTCCAGATAACTATGTACACAGTCTGCACATACTATCAGGCTGTTCAATTAGACTTAATCTGTGTTAATTAAGATTTCCATTTTCCAAGTTGTATTTTAATACATTTGGATCATGAAAACAAAGTCTTTATCATCATTAAGCTGATTCAACAAGATAAAATATTAGCGCATTGTAGTATAAATCCTGTCCATCAAATGATGATACAAATTAACAGCAAATCTCTAATTGTTGCAAAATATCTATTGAGTAAAACAAAACAGCATATCTGAATTACTGACTTCAAGAAAAGTTGTATTCATCTTAAATACATTTAGTTTCAGAGTTCAGTGCTATGAATGGAAACTAAAATCCTGCTAAAATTGTGTTACTACCTTACAGCAAACATCTCCACTACCTACATCATGCAAAACTGCCTTTTGAGCTAGTTATGCTCTTATGTTGGCATATGTAACTTAAAATATATACGTGTGTGTGTGTGTTTGTGTGTGTACGTACACGCACCCTTTTGTTGCTTGGAATAAAACCTATTTGTCAAGTATTAAATCTGTGCACAACAGACATCTCCCATAAAGATACAAACTCTTGTACCGACAGCTAACAGAGCTTCTTTTATTCAGGTGTTGTTGACCTCCTGCATGTTCTGAAGTCTCGAACTTCTAACTTTAACACTTCTGATATGCCAGCAAGTTAAAAAAACATAAGGTCCTTATTTACAATATCTCCTATTTTGTGCATAAAGGAGGAGTTCTTGGCTTTTCCATACTCAAAATCCATACTGGTTAGGTAATAAATGTACTTGTTCCCATAGGTCTTAATCACACTGAAACATAATGATGTCTCCTTGCATTGTCTATTTTCATAGTGATGTGGAAGGTTGAAAAATGCTTGACAAAAACACCTGAATGTCACCAGAACAAAACCATGATAATTTTCAAAAGCTTTGGGAGCAAGTTTTAAAGGCATCCCCAGTGTCAAGGGCCTGCACCTATTTCAGTTCACATGAAAAGCTGAAGACTAGAGCGACCTGAGCAGTTGGAGCAACATCAAAAAGTATCAAGCTGAAATTTCTGCTATTACATTGACCATAACGTAAGTAGGGTCCTCTTCAGTAGTGCCCCAAATCTTTGCTCTCTACTCCTCAACAGTATTAAAAAGTATTTTCTCCACTTGCATCTAGTTTATTGATTTCTGTCATCACAGACCTAAGGTTGAAAGCACTATCCTTATCAAGGAGCAAGTAGTAACTTGAGAAACTAGATAAACAAGCTGTGAGACTGTTTTAAGTGATACACAATGATTCCAGAAAAAGAAGGCTAATTGCAGCAATTGATCTGACATTCATAATGTAACAGTAGACATTAACCACGCCTGTTTCGACTCTTACATAACTATACAGACTGAAATTATCTTGGTTACTACACAGGCTTCCTACAAAGGTTTAAGTGAGACTAGCACTCAATCCTTCAACTATATATATTTTTATTTTATTGATTTGAAATACTAGAGACAACCTCAGTGCCAAGGAGGACATCAGCAGGGCATTTTATTCTATCCAGCATAGCACATCTCTCTACAAGCCTCTGTCTCTGCTTGTCAAGATAGAGGAGTTAAGTAGCTAAATTCAGAAGAAGCCATATCTAAAAATCCACGTGCTTTGCACTGTATAATCATCACTGCCTATTTTGACCTTGGATTTTGCCAAGTGCATGGCTGTGTCCCTACACGTAACAGTGTTCCTCTGTCAATGGCTCTCCTCAATGTCCTCTTTCTGAAATTAAAAAAAGAGAAAGAAATCCCTTAACATGACAAACTGATAGTGTTAACTCTCACTTGAGAGAACTACAATGGCCTGGAAAAGCTTGGAGATATTAAAATGCAATGACAAAAGGAACAATAGAGAGAAAGAAAACAGGAAGAGTTGGAGGGGCAGATCCTTGTGTAATATAAAACAATATTATATAGTGAGACAGCGGCCTGGAAAATGAAAAAAAGAATAAAGTAGAAGAAAGAGACCAATAAGAAAGTAGAGGTGACAGAAAAGTATGATGATGGACTAAGGAAGTAGCAATGTCCTGCCCTTAGCTCTCCTTGTCCGGACATCTCTGCTGTTGCTCTGGAAAAAGGCATCATTGATGATTTGGTCATAATAAAGCCACCGCCTTCTCCTTCACATACTTTCTCAACAGAAGGTTAGAAATTGGGCTAACATTGTTTGTCATGTACATGATTAACAAAACTAAATACCAATAGGATTTCTTCTTTTTTTTTTTTCAGGATTTCTTTTTTGCAGGAGACTATTTGACACAATTAACACTGAAACATCAAAACACCACTGGAATTGTATTAGGGGCTGTAACACAAGGTACACTTTCTTTTTTTAATGTCTGCTACTGTAATAGCTAATGAAAGAGACCTCTTTTTTTCCTCCTACACTGACAACAAGGAGACACACAGGTGAAATAAGAATATACTGTATTTATGCCAGGAAGAAAACATACGCATCACCATACAGAAGCCCAAGTAGTGTAATTGCTTAATAGCTTAATTACTGAATCTCAAAACAGTAAACATTATTTTAAAATGTTATAAAACATAGTGAAGCAGGAAACATGTGAGTTTAACTTTTATGAAAAAGTGAACACCAAAGTACATACGATAAACTAGTAAGGGAAATTGCATTACAAGGTCTGTAACTTCCCAAGTGCACTATATCTATACTACATTGGTTTTGATCCTTTCACTTAGGTTATTTTACAGACCAGGATACATAAGTGATACATCCCTCCTATAACAAAAAAAAACCACAACCAGCAAAAAGTAGCAAATTGCGAACTATGAAGAAAGGCTTTATCTTACACGTCAGATTTTACATCTACCGTTTCAACACATTGTCAAAATGGACCGCTGAGCGCTCTGTATCTTTTATGTTGCTACTGCTGTAAGAGAGAAACAATTTCCTCTTACCTGTGCTCTAACTCTCGGATGGACAGTATAACTCCCGAAGTCGATGCCTTCTGTTGCAGGGTGGCCAGAAATGTGAATTCGCTTTTATTCCGGAAGAGCTGAATTAACTTCTCACTCACATGGGGCGCTGCATGGATTTCTCTTTCTATATCTAAGAATTTTATTTGAAAAAGAAGAAAAAGAGGGAAACGACAGTCCAGTAAAAATGTTAAGTCAGAAAGATTCAAATTACATTTTTCAATTTCCCATCAATATTTTCCATTTTTGAGACTCATCTACCATGCTCCACCACTGCATTTGTTCAGTGAAAAAAACCAAATGCCATCTCTGTCAGCATGCCCACTTGTCACTTTGACAAGTTCACAACTGGTCAGCTACTGATTTTCTGACAGAATTTTTAACAGGATGCTGAGCCATTTGTGTCTGCTGTGAGCAGATTAAGTTGCTGTAAATAAGGTGTGCTGCAGTCAGATAAATAGGCTCCTAAATTCTGAGAAATTTCAAGCACTGCCTCTCCCAACACAATTCACCAAGCTCCAATTTCAGTTTTTACCACTGACTCTGCTACCACCTCTCCATCGTACATCAGAGGAAACCTGTCCTTGCACTGTGTAAGGCAGAGATGTATTATTGCTAATAATGCTATATGGCTATGCTTCTGCCCGAGAAATAAATACAAGACACGCTTGCAATCCACTATCGTTTCAGGGATTTCTCAGTTTAAACAAGCAAAGCATGACAGCTCATACAATATTTATTAAACTACAATCTGACCAGAAATATTTCAGTCTCGCTAATCCTGCTGATGTCCAAACAGCAGCATGCCTTCTCATTTCTGATCTTCTAAGATTCAAATGAGCCATCTCCCACCACATTCAATTTTATCTCATCCTTTTATTCACAATATATCGTCACTACGAAAGACGATTAACAACAAAAGGGAGAAATCATGGCATTTCACCTTCCCGCCCCTTGCCATGTCTCTCATGCTGGGCCTTTGTCACACGTTTTGCAAGACCTGTGTCACTTCCAGCTCCTGGATGTCACAACCAATTAGAAGCCTGGTGCACTTCCTTTCAAAAGGTGTACTTTGAAGCCAAAAATGCCAGCACATATTCTCAGCTGGTAGAAAACCATATTAACTCTGCTGAATCCTGAGAATCTGGCCCAGCATGAATGCTGTAACACACAAAGGAGTGATGAGATTTACAATTCAGAATTTCACTGCAGGGAAAAAAAAAAACACCCAACCAAAACGTTGTGTCATTAAATGAGGCTTTGCAGACAGAAAGAGGAAGAGACTGGCTTGAAAAACAACCTGAGACTCAAAAACACAAGGGAATACCATGGAGTGAAACCAAACTCCAAGGAAAAAGTATTCAAGCATGTTTTGTAATTGGGTGTCTCAATTTTTCCTGTGCAGCTTAAAGCCCTCCAAATAAGCCTACACAGTCAGAATCCATAACACATTTGCACTCTGAAAAGCTCACCTCTGGAAGTTCTGCAAATGAGACATCAAAAATGACTAGTCATCATTTAAGAATCTTTGCCAGAGACTCAAATTCACCTGATAAATAAATATAATGCCCACTATGCAGCATCAAACTATTTGTCTGTCCAATCCTACTTTTATCATAGCAGAGGATAAAGCTTCAAAGAACAGAACTTGTTTCCAGTGCCTTCAGAAAGGGGAATGGAGGAATAAACAATCCAGCACAGAAGACAAGATCTTGTCTTTATCTATAAGATTTCATTATCTGTACTGTTATCTTCACCTAGCAGGTGTTATTACTGGTCATAAAAACTATCTAGTTTCTTTAAAAAAAGCTGATGCGGGAGACACAAAACTGTGTCCCATACGTAAATTCTCCGATATCCAGTTTGCTATCTACACAGACAGACAATCCACTGGCACTAAGTTCCAAGGCACAAGTAAGACTTAGAGATAAAATGTCCAAGAGCTGACAGTTGAAGATAATTATCCTTGTTTTGAAGGTTAAGAACCTTAGTATCTTACAAAATTTTTTTTAAAGGTGTCACAAATGCCAAAATTAAAATATGACTTATCAAAGCTTTCACATGAAAGCATAGGCGGTGCTGTCAGTGGAACATGTATGTTAAAATTTCAGTCAAGCCTTGCAAAGTCCAAAATTTTCTCATTATAGGGGGGACCCAGATATAAAGACACATCCCACCATCTACTCACCAAATTTTATACAAAAATATAGGACTTCTTAGCCAGAATCATGAATGGGTAATCAATGCACTGAGTATCTCAGTTAGAAATATATTTTGAAATATTGTGCTGTACTCTACCACCTCTTCCTAGTCATGAAAACACCAAAGCCACATGCAACACCTTATATTCATTCTCTGTGGATTAACATCAATGAGATCCAAAGTTCTACAATTTCAGAATCTTGGATTCAAACTACTAACTAGATAGCACACGGTATTTACATACTGCTTTGTAACACTATTCTAGTTTAATTCCTACAAAGAAAGTTATATAAGTAGGCTTTTAAAAATTAACCCACCTCTAAGTATTTATCTGGAGTTGATCTACTCATGACCAGTGCCTAATAACACCTCCTACCGCCAAACAACTGAAAAACGTACTTGCAGATGCAGAAATGTCTACAGAAATGCTGTTCTTCATAACTCAACCTCAGTAGCTCCAACAAGGGGACCTCTCCACCAATTCTGTGGAGAGATGGTAAATGCGACACGATAGCCTGCAACTGGACTCGTAAGCTGAGGAGCCCACCAAGGCCTGTGAGGATCCAGAGGGCACACAACCCAGCATTTTTGCAATGATAAGCCTGTCGGGGTGCTGAGCACAGCTCTGGGTTGGCAACCTGGGGCCCAACGATGGGAAGGAGCCGCATGATGCCTCGTTGAGGGCACGGCCCAGCCGGCACTGCATCACGCCAGCTCCTGTGCCCCACAGGAGAGCCCCCCTGCACCTCCCTGGCACTGCCCCTCCACATACCATGCGGTCACTGGGCATGTCGTCTATTTGTGTTCTTCCTGATTTCTGCAGAAAGTACCATACAAATGACCAGGGAGTACGATCCATTTAGAATAAGAGCTTTCTATTTTCAGGTTGATTTTCACACTTCAAAAAAAAAGAAAAATTGAGAATACATACACCCCCTCACCGCAGGTGCCTGAAAGGGAAAATACTTTTTATGTTCTCTATAAAAATAACTGTCTGCTTGTAATGAAATGTCGTATTTCCTACATAATATAGAACAATATAGGTTTATACAGTAATCTTCAGTGAAACATCGCTTCACGCTTGAATGATAATGCAATCTCAGCAAAATAAATAAATAAACAAACACAGATACGACTTTCATATGCCCTTCTATGTGATTATATTTTCTTAATTTGAAATACTGACTGTCTGGAGGGGTTTTTTTAAACATACCAGAGTGTTTCTAAAAGTAAACAAGCAAAAACAGCAAACACACACATTTATCTGAAAGCACAACAGATACAAATCATCTCTGAGCATCAAGTAAAAGCAACTTTCTACCTTCAGAAGACACACCTATGCCAGAGAGAGAGCATATTTGTTGCTTGATTTTCATTCCTTTTTAAGCTGCAGGTCCAAGGAAGAAATGCCAAACACAAAGCAGTGGTGTAAGTCTGCCAGAACAGCCAAACCCATTTAGCTGCTGCCATCCCGCATCTCCCCACCTGGTACCATCATCCCCACTCCCAGGGATGCCACCTTGCCTTCTCCTGGTCACCTTGTCCCGCATGAGCCCGTTCAGCCCCTCACGAGCACAGCCCCACCAAGCTGAAAAGAACTACAAGAGGAACCAGCACCCAGGACTACCCTCATGCAGGGGCTCAGCAGCCATGGCACGACTGGCCAGTATCTGCAGAGGAAGGCCACAGCACCCTTACACACTCAGCCACCTTGATAAATTTTACCCACAAGTGTGATTACTCACAATATGCACTTTTAGCACCTTCAATATAAGTCTCAAATTTTTATTTTAGCATGGCTTTGGTTTCACTTCATCATAAGACCAGTCCAGAAGAATGGTAACACCGCTCTGGGACCAAAAAATCAGGGCAAGCTTTACTTTGTACTTATGTAATGTGTAAGTATTTGGTACATACTAACCCTACATGACAAATGGAATTAAGGTGGTACAATGACTCGGGGTTAGTATCAGTCCTTACAAACCTGATTAAGGGCCTCAAGTCATGTCTTCCTGTGTGGATCCACTACTCTATGCATCATCTGCTCTGACAACTAAACATTAAAACCTCAGGCTTTCGCCACTTGTGGCCCAGAACATATTCAAGGCCACAATTAAGAGGAAGGGAGAAGTTGGCTTCAGCTCTATTACAAACAGTGTAAGAAAATTATCACATCACCACACAGAAGCAGACAAAATTAGTTAGAGGAAAAGGATAACGCTAGAAAAGCAGGCAAAGTTCTTTCCAAACATACTTTGATGACAGTGTCAACAATCCATGGTACAAAGGAAAGTACATGACCATTTGGACTGCAATTTTAAGCAATAAATATGTGCACCAGTTCTTACAAGCCATCCCAAATCCACCTCGGAAATAATTTCTCTTTAATAGATACTTCCATTAGAGGAAAAATATTAAAATTCAATTCCGAATCATCTCGTTTTTTCTAAAGTAACAGATATGTTTCATCATTCACTAGCCTGCCTGAATACCTTTTCTTTCCACTTCCTTACTTTGGTAGAGTACACACTACAGAACACATTGCTTTATTGGTACCTTCAATCATTTTAAAGCCATTTGTTTCAACATTCTTTCAGGAGAACCTTTGCACAGTCACTCTGGACAAGCAAGTAGAAATTAACCCTGCAACAACAGAGACTCTGGATTTCAAATACAGCAATTAAATAATCGAATATTGCAGCATATTGTCTTTTACCTTGCTATGGGCAAAATCCAATAAAACTGAAATCTCTATTAAAAAACAAAACAAAACACAGTACTGATTTTTTTAAGTCATCAGCTTTCCAAAAATGGAACCAAAAGTAGAAGGAGGACCAAAACTAGCAACTCTCAGTGTAGACAGTCCCTAAAACATGCTCAGGACTAAAATACACAACAGCATCACAAACCCCTTCTTGCTAACTGAAGGCAGGTGCTTCATGAAAGCCTCTGAATTCAGGTGGGATCCAGTGCACAGACTTCTTTCTGCACACTGATCCCACAAGTTATCTTCCAAAGAAGTGGTTAAAAAAACAAAACAAACACACAACCCAAAATACTACTGGCAATAGATGCCCACTCCTTCCTGCTCCTCTAAAACCATTCCTGAGTCCATACAAGTCACAAACAGATACAAAAGTTGACGGAAGGATGCTAACACCAGCCATGATGATCTTTTCCAAGAAGAAGTTATTTCACTGCCAAGCAGGGAAACAACACCTGATGTAGTTGTCCCTCCCCACCTAACAAGGGCAAAATGTGGTTATCTGTAGATAGCACCAATTTTTTATTTTAAGCTGTAGGGAGAAAATTCACATGGATTTCTCCTTATATGCAAATGAAATAAGACTTTACAACATGCTTCTGTCACAGGAATAGGCACAGAGCCATGTATATCCCTCAGAGCACTTTGGGTGCTCAATTCGGCTGCCAGTACTAAGGCTTAAGACAGCCCCCACCACTCTGCAGAGCGCCACCAGCCAAGGAACAGCACACCAGCACAGACCCAGATTCACCCACCATGCCTGCCACTCACCTACGCTGCCTCCAAGCCAGGCTAAAGCACGAGTCTGAGCAAGCTGTGGGGTACTACCAAGGGAAAACAAACACAAGCTTACATTAAGGTGCTGAGCAGGCACCGCGCTGCTCCAGGCACCCTGCACTGGCACAGACGGGACCAGCACCTCCTGTCTGACCTGCCAGCAACCCAGAGAGAGGCCTGAAAACCCTTCGCCCTTCTCTTTAAAACCATGCTACCAGGGAGGACTAAAGGCAGCACAACGTTTTCTCATAAGCACATATCTGCTCCTAGGTATTTTCACCAATACAAAAAGACACTGTAAATGCTTTTGCCTTCCTAGCTCCACTCGGCACCAGTAATAAACAGTAGGAAATCATGTTCAACAGCACAGCTTTCTAAATTACGATTATTCATTATAAATCACTCTTTACATGTTGCTTCAGACACTGTTTCTCAAGAATAAGATCCGTTTGCAGTGAAATGCTTGGTGATTTTAATATGCAAACCTCCTACAGAGATGATGTCTCATTTTAATTATTGTTTCGGTTTAATGGGTTTTCATTAAATTAGAGGATGGAGCAATTACCAGGGTGAATAGCTAATGTTACAAAGGTAAGTTCCCATGACTATACAGCAAAAGCAGTTCTGCTAGAGAAGGTGGAAAAATAGTATAATTCAATGTAAACTCTCCTTTTGCATGATGCAAAACTACCATGGCAATAAGTGTTCGTATATTGCTGGCATTTTGATATACATGCTGGTAAACTAGTTTACAACTAGGTCTCTCCCAACAAAATTAATCTAGCATTTAAAATTACATATAAATTTCATTCCTTTCAGGAAGCTACTGCAAACCCAATCCTAAAACTCCAGATGCCAGGGACAGCAGAATTTTGAGTCGCTAAAGGAATCAAAGAGAGACTATTTATCAAATGACAGTTTCTCCCCAACCAATAATTTAGTTGATTTAGTGGCTTAATGTCAGACTCTTCACTTCTTGAAAATTGGCCTGACTTGAGCACTAGCTAGAATGACCACACTCATGTTAATTAAGTAGTTGTCAGAGAGTCTAAGTCCTTTGTTTATCAGCGGTTCAAACTGAACCACAGAAATTGAGTAGTCTGGAACAAACAGAGCAGCAGATATCGCATAAGACTTGGAAGTGAACATGGGCCAAAAGAGAAGGTGACCACCTATATTCCTCAAGCCCCAGCCAGCAAAGGTCCCCTGAATGACAGAGAAAGCACGGTGGCAGAAAGCTGTAGCAAAGCCTACGCTGAGAAACTGCCCCTCTTCCACTGCATACGGGTTTTGTATCTCCAGGGCCCTGCCTTGTCCTTTCCACCCAAACGGACAGAACAACCAAGGAAAGCACTGGAGTCATCTCTCCGGCAGCAGAAGGATGAGTGGCAGGCCTGGGCACACGCGTAGTGCCACGGCTGACGCCGTCTTCAAACCATCTGCCATTACGGAGCAAACTCAGAAAACTGGAGTAAGCCAAATGGCTTTGCAACAAGCTTCCTGCTGAGAACAACGGTGACCGCCTTGCTGAGGCTACGGATCACCTGTTACTCAAGGCAGCCACTTTAACTTGTTTCAAATATTTTAAGTGGCTGCCAAGCTCAGGCTTGCCTTCTCAAGTAGGTTCTGTTGTTTCCTCAAGGCTGGAAATCAAGACTATTTACAAACAGTTGATCCCTTCAATTAAATGCTTGGTAGAAATGCTCCAGAAGTTACACTACCACTAAAAGCACATAATCTGTTCTTAAATCATGCGAGTTAATCAAATTACATGTGTTGTTAGTTAATTAGCTCAGGAGTCACTGATTATAACATCTTTTCCACTGTGTCTCTATACTAGATAAGTTAGCGCATCATTGTGACTATAAAGATTGCTATTTGCAAATTTGGGAAATAGTAACAATGTTTTGACAGAATGAGCATGGGCTACAACAGCAACAGCATCATGTTTGAACAGGGCCAGCGGCAATGTACGCAACACTGGGAAACAGCAGTAATTGCTAAGAATCATTACCGATATGCTGTCCATTTTGCAGGAGTAACGTCCACTTCAGAGATCTATTTTAAGAGTATATTAAATGCTAATGTCACACAAAATAATGAGCCACCCAAAAATACTGTTTCTGTTCGGGCTTCATGCAAAAGCAAGCTAAGCAATCTTTTCCTCCCCTTCTACAAAATATTTTCAGGTATGCTCAAAGTCACAGACCCAAAAGATTAGAAATTACTTTTTTTTAAATGATAACATATACTGAACCTGACAAACACATTCTTCAGACACGCTTGTTTAAAAGAAACTTAAGATGGTACCAGAAGGTGAGGAACATCCAAAACCAAAAATCAGATCTAGAAGCCAAGTTTTTCAAATAACTACTAACTGTAGTTTAGACTTTCTCCCACAATAACCCTTCGTATGTTTGTAATCTAGAAACCAAATTTAAACTTTCTCAACAGAGCATGCAGAGACACTGATCCATTTGTATTTTTAAGCAGTGCGTAGTAATTCTGATTTCTCATTTAGCACTCCTCCTTCTTACAGGTGGCAATAAATGCTGCTCATACTTTATGGCAACAGTATTAAAAATGAACATCAAGTAGTTCTGAAGTGCTTTAGGATTCCTAAGTTTAACACAAATGTGACAGATATAGTCAACAAGTAACCCATAACCTGGATTTTCAATGAAATTTCAAGTACCAGATCCCACAGAAGCACGACAGAAGCGGAACGCCCAAATTATTTTGGCTGTGTTGAAAATCCAAGTCTAACTTCAGTAAGACCACACAGAAATCAGGATTTGCCTTCCCTGTGAAAATCTGCATTCTTAAATGTGTAAATCAAGATGCTAGTTTTAAATAGTCCATTAACAGGGAAGTTTCAGCAAAAGAGAAACCTCTGACTCAGCTGCTTCACTTGCAGACAGAGGCTATAATGCCTAATGCTACTTATGGCAGCAAATAGACCTAGCTACACCTACACAAAGGTTGTAATTTCCAGTTCAGTAAAGCCTTTTATCACATGAATAATCCAACTAAAGACAATTAAATTATCCGTAAAGTTCAAAGTTAGCATATGCTGAAGTGCTCTCTTGGTTCAAAAACTCCCAATGACTTGACACTCTAAATAGTTTTTAATTACTTTTAAAGCATTTAGCTCATTTATTACTAAAATCTCTTCTTTTTTTTCTTTATTCTCTATGTATGATTTGTACAAGCATTAAACAAATGTGTTTCACGAGCTAATTTTCCCTTCTGTTTTCCTTCCCTCAGAAAAATCACTTCCATGTTATTGCTAAAGCAAATTAAATCCTGGGTGTCTGTTTTATTTATTAACTGCATGATAATAGCATGAGGCATAATACATTTGTCAAAGCCCTTCTCTACTGAAGTAGAATTTCTGCTGTCAGCCTCTTTATGTTTATATTCACCATCCTAGTTGTCTTTGTTTCTTGGAACACACATAAGCACACACTTATATATTCTCCCAAAATACGTATAAATTCTATTCGTGAAGTGTTCCACACACCCCCAACAACGAAACATAAATACAACTAACATAATTAGTCATTCTCCCCAAGTTTTATATGAATTATTTGAGAGATTTAAGAATTTTCCAAAAAAAATGTCACAATAATAACTGCTTTATCTTTTTACACCATAATTATGATTTGGAGCATTGCTTTTCTTATTTCACCCAAGCATACCACAACTCATGAATAAAATATGACAACTTTGATAGCATCCATTGCTGTGGGTTCATCCGTAACAGCAAACGTGCTTGGGGTACTAAGAGCTCCCTTTTGCTCCATCAGTCTTTGTTTCTGAAAATAAGCTTTTATTTAAATAGAACTGCCACATGTGTCCCCCTTTTTTCCATTTCTTGCCATTAGCAATAACACCAGCAATAATGTTTACTTTTTTTTTTTTTTAATGACTACATTTTGAAACAATTAGGATGGCATAAAGCTAGAAAGGCTGAATATCCCATCTGAAGGCTGGTACTCGCAAGACATCAAAAAACATTAAAAGCACTGCCAGCATCAGAGAACAAAAGGCTAACACAGAGGACCATGACTTTTAAATGTGTGGGCAATACTACTATAAAAAAAAACACCCTTGATTTTGTTCTGGCTTCATAATTAATTATGATGAAGTAAACCTAAACAACTTCCACTATTTCCCTAACAACAATACTGCACAGAGTCCTCCTACCACAACTTGTCAGTAGATTCCCTTAAAAGGAAGACTTCAGATAAAAGTGTAGTACATGAGGTCTCCAAATTGTTGGCATTTACCAAATTATTCTACAAACATCATGTTCTAAAGCTGTGCTGCTTCGTTTTCCAAACAGCATGATGAAATATCCATAGAGAGATCCACAAACCAAGAAAAATCACGACACACACGCAAACCCCACTCTCCTCCCACACATCTTGGCTTTGTTATTTTCCCCAGTCCCCAAGAATAGGCTTTAAAATTTCAAGACTGTTATGCACAATGAGCCAAAGTGGAGAGACAGAAGCAGAGGCAGGTCTGAATGCCATATGTAGACAGTCCTTCATCATAGAAGCAGAGAGCATTCAACCTCCAAAGATCCAGTTTTACCCATGTTGCACTCTCAGAGCATCTTTGCTTCCTTCCAGTTTACAAAAGATTTTAAAAATGAAAAATTTAAAGAAAAAGATAAAAGAAAATAAGGGGGGACACAACACAGAACTGAGCTTTACGACACAAACTTGTCTGCTGTAGGTGTCTGTTCCCACTGATGCCAAATGGAGAACTCACAGCTTGAGGGAGGAGCCACCACGCGTGCAAGGGGAAGACAGACTCAGTAAAATAATCCGTGCAGCTGCAGTGATCTTATACTTTTGTGGTTTGGTTTTTTTTTTTCCTTATGGCACAAAGAACCAATGGGAAACTCAGCAGTAACTGTGTAAGAAACATTATCACAGAATGATGGAGGATGGGGGACAAAGACTGTAATGAGAGATTTTTAGGAAACCAAAACATCAGTGCTCAGCTACAGTGTTTATTGCTTCGAAACGGTGATTCACAGATCCCTGTTGTCAGAATTACAGAACCAACTCTGCTCTTTTATCAGGTATGCAGCCCACATAACTAAGGATTTAGCTTAATGTTTTAGTGGACATCAGGTGCCAAAAACAATTTCTTTGCCCTTTCTATTAAAAAAAGAAAATCTAATGTTCTGCATTTTGTATCACTGAATAGGCCACAAAAGGCAAGGCAATCACATGACATAATGCCATAAACCAGCACAGTATGACATGATTACTTCACACCATTTATGTGGCAAAAATGAAAAATAAGAGAAAAAATGTCCCCCTCGTGTCATTTATACACCCACACTGCAGGTGGCAAGATTAATCTAGAATTTGGCATAGAAGAAGTAGGTTGAGGCCTCAAGTAGCGTCTAATTTTTATTCTTGATAGGTAGTTCAAGACAGCAGGGTTTTTCACCACAGGAAATGGTCCATGCCTGGCTCTTGCATTAGGTCTGATTATATCTGCCTTTGTGCACTTTTTTAAAGGTACAAAATCTTTAAAGAAAAAAAAAAACAAAACAAAAAAACATTGTATGTGTTTAAATTCATGTGATAATAATTGCAAATAACACCACTTTCTTTTAGGCAAAAGATGTAGCTCTGCTAGAAAAAATTTAATCAAGTAGGACGTGTGTAAATATTCTTATCAAATGGATATTAACACATTTCTACTAAAATTGATTTAAAGATTAAGGGATCCCTCTTGGGGTCAAAATCAACCATAATGGGCTACTTTGTTTCATTGCCTGCAGTGAGAACCCAATTCTTCAGTATTGGTTTTCCCTCCCTCTGCATTTCAAGCAGTTTTAACTCAGCAGTGCCAGGTAATGCTCCGATTCTGCTCTCCTTTACCCCAGCATCTGCCCAGCAACCCAGACCTGCAGGATCAGGTGCAGGGACCTGCTCCGAGCTGGGAGAGGATTCTCCACCCAGGGATAGTCGGCGCTGGGTGGGGATCGCCTCAGGGCAGCACAACTCGGGTACCAACTCCCCTTCACCTCAGCTTCCCAGGGCTCTAGCACATGGGCCTGTTTGGCAAGATGTTAGAGAATAACGTTCTTATTCCAGTTTAATACTCATTTACTAAACAAGTAGTTAATAAAACCTGATTATGTGCACTATGATATGACTTAAGAGTATCAGTTCACCAAAATCCATTGCAGGAAAAAGACAATTTTTGCTGTATTTCTGCTCTGATGAAGAGACAAGAAAACCAAACTGTTATTCTTACTTTCATCTCTAAATTGACTTACTTCCACTGTAAGGACTTAAATGCTCACTCAGTGTGGAAGGATGCAACACTAGCAGTATCAGAAACTAATTTCTGCATCCCTCTCTCTGCCCACTAAAGATCAGAGACCTTTTGTTTCCTTTCTGCTTATCTTCATTACAAGACCTTGTCAACAGGTTGCCAGAAGCATTGAGGTTTCTAGCATACTACAGAAATACTGAAGTGTTTATCCCACTTCCCCTCTGTCCTTACCACCATGGCAATGAAGACAGACAAGTAGCACAATTATTGTCTCCCAGAAAAGCAAAAATAACTGCCAAGGACAGAGGCAATGTGTGCTCAGAATTCTTTCCTAATCATTACAGACATGATGGGAAACCCAAAAAATGTCAAGTAACAGAAGGCAGCATAACAACATTCAGGATGGGGAAAAAAAAAAAAAAAGGAAAAGTAGAAATTGGTCACTGTCGTATAATGTGACTAGGTTTCTATTTTCGTCTACACTTACTTGGAGCAGATAAGGATGTTTGAAACAAGAGGATATACAACAAGAAACTCTGTGAGAATTTACAAGTTATACCTTCATATCAATACGCTGGATAAATTTTATTCCTAGACAGGGTTCTAACATAATTCAAACATCAAAAGACTGGAAACAGCCAGCACTGATAGGTATATACAAGTATTTTAAAAACTACTGCGGGGAACTGACAAAGTTAACAATAGTTTATCTATCCTCAAAGCACTGTTCAATAATTATGTTCCAAGTCATCTTTAATTTCCTCCATTGAAGATGATTCATCTCACTCATCCCCTTCTAGGTCATTGTATTCCAACTCCAGATCATTCCTCTGTTCTGAAAATGGTCAGTTTTACAAAGGAAAAAAACACTTAGACTAATTATTCCATTGGAAAAAAAAAAAGACATTGTGTATACAAAACACATTAAAACATCAGCTATAGTAAAAAAACAAATATAAATGAGAACTTAAACAGATGTTAGGGTTGAAGTCTCACAGGCAAACCCTGCTCAACCCTCCAGGGATGTACACTTCAACACGATTCCTAATTACAGGATCACACACCAGCTTTCCAGAGGGCCCCTGCCTCAGTCAGTGCACAAAGTAAGGAACAAAGAGCAAAAATATTTAACTAACAAGAATCTGAAGTTTTGCTCTTTTTTTTCTTGTTGTTCAAGGACCACCTTCAACAGCAAATCTACCGTATTCAAATCCTTCTCTGAAGACAGAACAGACCATGACCAAGTTAATTATTCCAGCACAGTATCTGAGACCTCTACAAATATTAATGAATTCTTTTCACACCACTGTTATTACAGGAAAGGGCATCACTACCTCAACTTTACAGGTGAACAACCAAAGCACAGCAAAATTAAGGTTCTAAATCACTAATAAAAAAAATACCACACATTAACCAAGTTGTATACTCCAAAAACATCTGTTAAAAATTAGTGTTAAAAATTAGCACACATCACAGATACTTTACAGCGCTACCTAATCTGAACTCTCAGTGCTTTTCCCTATTACATTGCCTCTACCATATGCAAACCTTCACCCAGTCCTACCCACCCAGTCCGAGACTGGCGTCCTCCGGTGTCCCATCCCGGCCCCAGCCCCTTGCCTCTCTCTCCAGGCTGCCTCTCCCGGCCGCCATCCACGGCTCCCCTTACCGTGCTCTTCATCCCTACACCTCACTGCCTCCCCTTCCAGCCAGAGCCCTTGTACTGTCCTCGCCACAGCAGCTCTGCCAGCCATCACCCGCTCCCTTCCCGCCCTCCAGCCCCTCACAGCCGCCATTTCCCTTCTCTCCCCTCCACCTCCCCGTCGGAGGCCGAGTTTCACTGCCCTGTCCATCACAGTTCAACTCACCTGACTGCTGCTCCCAGGGGAGCATGTTCATCCCAACTCTAACACTGTCACTTCACATTCTCAGTCCTTGCCCCTAAATTTCCAGCTTTATTTCCCTCTCCTTTCCAGCTTCCACAGAGGTCTGGGAAGGAAAAGGGGAAAGCAGGAGAAGCACCCAAAATCCCAAAAAGAGATCAAGACCTCGCTCTCCATCCTGCTGATGGACACAAGCACAGAAACCATCCCCACCAGAGAAGTCACACTTTCCACCATCCTCTTGGGGGCAGCCAGCCCAGCTGTTAGTATCTTATTTAAATTCTTATTTTAGCAGTGCTTTAAAAAGCAGCTTTGGCAAAGGGCTTAAAGCGCTGAGGGAACTCTGACAACTCTCCAGGAAGGCAGGCAGCTCCCAGAGCTCCTAAGGGCCAGGCTGGAGCTCCTAAAAGCGGGTGGACATCCCAAGGGACGAGTGCGGAGGGTGGGTGAGGATCCCACTCCCCTGAGGGATGGGCCGGGGCCTATTTCTCACCACCCCACAAATGGCCGTCACGGGGGAAAGACACACGCGGCCTGGTCCCCACCATCTCCACACAGCCCCAGGTCACGAGCCGCTGCCACGGGCAAGCAGAGGTGCCTGTTGCTGCCTTCAGAGCCCGCAAAACCATGAAAGCCATCAGCTTCAAGTAAACCGCCATTTCTGCTGCCCCCCCCCGTCAGAGGCAGATCTCAGTGGAAGGAGGACAACGGTCAAACTTTAGCACCAAGGAAACAACAACACCTCAAATGTTACCACATGATCGGGGCAAGAGGCTGACCCACACCTCAGGTGTAGGTGCTATTTGTGCTTACCTATACAAAGGGTTTTTTATCTGACGACAGCTGCCCTTCCCTCCTGAGGTCCCAGTAACGCGGGAGAGGTGCCCCACAGGCAACACAGGGTACAACCCCCAGTTCACCCAACCCCTGTGGAAACCAACGCAAACCTGCATGACAGGGCATGGAGCAGGGAAAAAAACCCTCACTCTTCCCTTTTAGGAAAAAAAAAAAAAAAAGTTCACAAGTTGAAGGAGCTTGCAGTTTCCACAAAGATATACCCATACGGTGTGGCAAGATGCAGGGCACCTCTGTGCGGTGAGGTGGGGGCTGCCCTGTGCCAGACACTGCAGTTCCACCCCCCCTCAGGGCACAGCCCCATCCTGGCTGGGGGTGCCTCAGGGACAGAGTATTCTCAAATGGAAAAAAAAAAACCAAAAAACAACTCATCAGTCTGGAGGGAAGCAGCCAGTGCTACACAGGCACCTGGCTGCGAGCCCATGCAGAGAGTGGGAAATACCTGGGAAAAAAAAAAAAAGTTCCTTTCCTCTCCAACAGGGCAAGGGTCATCACCTGCTCTGCTGAACGTGCCTAAGCATGTGGAGGAGCAGGACAACAGCAGCTCAGGGAGGTGAGCCCAGCAGCTCTGCACCACTGCTGCCTCCAAACCAGCAAGACAGGATATTCAGATACCAGTGGGCATGGAAAATATACTAGAGCTACTCTCTTTTGACAGCTGAAGGCAACAAAGATTTCAACCCACCCGTGCTGTGCCTTCCTAATTTTTCTGCTACCGTAAGATTCCTGCTTTGTAAAAATGATACTGCTTACAGTTAGTATTTGCTATAACCATACCAGGAGAGATCACACAGAAAGCAATGACTCTCACTGCATTATCTCTTGTAAAGAGGGACCGACACCCTGAACTCCAAAATTAAAGTTTATCTCTGCTACTCACTGCAGACCTCCCTGACGTCCACCCAGGAAGAGTAATTGCAAGTCTCCTCCTCGAGCTGTTATCTGCTTCCTCTCATTCAGTTCCTGACTCTTTTCTGAGCTCTGCAGCTTGCACACCTTGCACATTATGCTGGCATAACCGAGCTTTAACACTTGAAGTGGATTAAAACCTTAGCCACAGCACACAGGTCACAGACTCAGGTGAGAAGACGTTCAAACACGGATGAATGAAGGCAGCAGCCTACTCACCTAGCATTTGAATTTACTGAGAGTGCCTCAGTACTGACCCGCAGCCCCACACACAGAGGCAAGCGTAACAAGTGTATCCTGAAGACTGTCCTAGCAGAAGCAGAGCTAACGTTCCTGATAGAAAGCCTACGTGTCCACTCCAGACAATCAGATCAACTTACGCATTTTTCCTTATCCACAATCTCAAAGCACAGCAAAGCTGGACAGCAACGAAACCCCTTCAACTTCAGCACCACAAAAGCTGACTTTTAGGACTGGGACTCCTAGAGCAGGATCTGGAAACACCTCTACTCTCTAAGCAAGGAATTAGCAGGTCAAGGAGGAAAGCGTCTAAAAAAAAAAAAAAATCAAAACGAAAAACCAAGGATCCATAACACACTGAGAGGAAACACCGACAGAGGATTGTGCTGCATTTGGAAGCTCAAGCCAGTCTGCCGGGAAGCACCTCAACCCACCTTGGGACTGCAGTTTTGCTCTCTCTTATGGCCTGAAGCAGGACATCCCTTTTGTTTCAACGAGATTCACTCTTTTCTCACAAAAACACTGCCTGTCTCTGTACTTTAAGATACTTGTTGTTCTTCCACCTTTCCTGTTGGATTGTACAGAAAATAACTCAGCAGCCACCAGTACAGACTGGGAAGAACAACTCTGCGCTCCAGGAGCTGTGGGCCAAGGGTTTCTCATATACATCCAGTGGTTGTTTAATACAATAAAGAAACAGTCAAGGAAGAAAGGACTACTTTTAACAGTACTTGGTGGTTTCTTAGTGCTAAACATAGTATACATAGTAAAAAGGCCATTCCTAATTTAAAGACTAAGTTGAAAAATACTCCCAGATTGCTAGGAAAGGCAACAGCAAAGCCTTAATAAACTTCTTGGGGGAACTGCTTTATAAGTAAAGGCTTTAAGCCTCTGTTAGCTCAGAAGAGATGTTGAGAGAAGAAGAATTAAAAACAAATGGGCATAGCTGACAGGTCGTAAAAGAAATAAAATTTTACTTGCCCAACGAGAACTGAGCACAGAACAGAAGTCAGACTGGTTAAGGTAATCACATAACGTAACAGCTAGGCTAAAAATTGGGCTCGGTCTACCTAGAAACAGGATGAGTTAAGCACCTCCTTTTGCCTTATTTATAAGAGCTTTTCTTTGCCACTGAACTGAAGATCCTGCTGAGGTTTCCACCTACAGGGTCAAAACAAGCCCTGCTTCCCTGTGATCTGAAACACAGAACAGGACTGAGCTCCACTAAGCGAGCTGTGACTCAGTGTTTCCTAATGTCCTAAAATTTATACTATAATCCTGTTCTAGAAATTTCATTTTGTCATGTTTGCAAGATACTATTAACAGTTGTCTTTCACTCAATGTTTTAAGATGTTATTGTAATGCATTAGGTGAATGATTAATATTTTCAATACATGTCTTTGAGGTAGACTTCCCACCCACCCCCAGGACTGTTTCCTTGAATACTTTGGACTCCTGGTTGGAAGCGAGGTCAGACACCAGGAACCTGGGTGCTCCATCACTCAAGAATCGACACTCACCCTCCTTTGTCCCTTCATGCTAGAACAACCCATCTGGACACAGAGACTTTTTCCACACGCTCTTGTTTGTATGAAGAAATAAAAGATAAATAATTAAGACACCATAACGTTAGGGATCTTAAGAGTCAGACTGTTTGCAGAATTGCAATTACAAGTGAGATATCTGTATTTCATCTAATTCACACTATCAGCATTTCTACTGCTTTTTGGATTCCTTCTTCCCCATTTCACAGAGAACAGAACTGAAACACACAAGTAATAGAACTGATCAATCAAAACTCCAGCTGAAATACTCTAATAATTGAAGTCCATACCCAATAGGACCACCAAGACCACTACACTTAATTACAGGTTCTATGCTTTTCTGAATTAGGAACAGGTTTGCTTGCCCAAAGGCAACCCACATCTATCAATTGCCACTTTGGTTCTACGCTGTCACACAATTTGCAATGGAGCTGAATTTGTTTCTTTGCCTGTAAAGCTACTTCACACAGAAATCTGAGTTTCAGCTGTTACTACCAATATTATAAAATCAGAATACTCCACTGGCTTAACTGAGGTTGTCTTGGACTGAAATCACCAGCTCTCCGGGGAAAAGAGTCTTTCTGCATCTTCTCCAGGACCATGACAACACTCCCCAGAAACTTTGTAACAAACAGTATGTCATTTATTCTAAGAGAGCTAACATCACTAATCAAAAATCTCATTAAAAATAATACTTTCTCCTTCTTTTGTGCACGTGTTCCCAACACCCTCCTTCTTCATTTCTTCTTCTTGCCTCTAAATGCAACTGAAATTTTGCTTAGGCGAACAATCCATATTTTCACTACAGCTATACACATAACTGTCTGGGTTGGGAAAAAATTACCGTTTCTCTACCTCAAAGATGTAGACTTCCAGGGACACACAAAAGAACACTCTCAGTTTGAACAGCTCTAGTAAAGCCATTTTAGGAAATATATCTTACAAGACAGAAAATGATCCACGGGGAACCTTTGTGTAAGCTCAGAGCCGTGTTACACTGCTATAAGGACACTGCCAAAGGCGGCAGGCAGAACTGTCCCTGTGAAAACCACACGCCAAAGAACACACTCACAAAGTCTCCTCATTTCCTAAACTAGGAAATTCTCAGTGGTGAAGAGGTCTTCTGAAGCGGGTCCTGCCTTGCCCAGAGCCCCAGAGGCAACGCGGGAGCAGCGTGGCGCAGCGAGGCACAGCACGCATTAACTGCTTACAGACACTAACAACTAAACAAAGCAAAGCTTTGCTGAAAGGGCCACATCTTGGAGACTGGAATAGCTGGCCCAAGAGGTTACAGTAATTTTGAAACTAAGCACCAACTTCCAGTCTTCTCTCTCCTCTGGGAGTGTCATGCTGGCTGGGGTTTTTTGTGAATCTCTGTGGAAAAACGTATTACTTCTAACTTAAACACAGCAGTTGCCTATACATCGCCCTGTATCAGGTTTACGGTATGGCAAGATAAAAATCAAAATTAAGTATTTCCTGGTTACAGCCAAGGACCTGGCACACAGCCAACCTGTAGTTGTAAAGCAAGTCACCTCTGTTAGTAAAAGGGAATTCATACAGCTGCTGACACACTGCTGACATTTAACAAATAACGAATACGAACAAGTAGGGAAGCAGCCAACGGGGCAGCCTCAGACTTCCACCCCAACTGACAGCAGCAGCAACAGATCTCTCTCCGAGTGGAGTAATAGACCAAAGGTCTTCAGTCTTCTTCTCCCAGCCCGAGGGCTGATGAGCTTAACTGAAGAGAATCATTTTCCTGAGCCATCTTCCAAGAAGTTTTATACTAGAGGCGATATCCAAGCACAGGGCTATTCCTGTGTGCATTAGCAAAAAGAATTTCTGTTGTGGAAATTAAAAAAGCTTTGTTTATCTAACTACAGAACTTTGAATTGTTTATTCACTTTGTACAGCAAACTTTTGTTCATTGCTTCCCATGAACCTCTGTCGTCCAATGTATTTGTTTATGTGAATTTTACAAGCTCTACATTTTTACACTAGTCTTCTCTAAGTTTGTAAAATACAGCTGGGGTCCTCCAAGGCAAAAGGAACCGAATATCCAAAACATCAGCATCATTAGTCATTCAAAGTTACTTTCACTATCAATGGTTTCAATCGGTGTCCTAAAAAACACATCTCAGTCTTGTTCCCTGCAGCTCTGACCACCAGTCTGTGACAACTCACCATGACAGTTCATCAGTGTGGTTGTGATTAGCTGCATGGAATAGCAATTGGAAACAGTAAAATATTTTAAGTCAGTTAAGCCACTGCAGCCCTTAGAGGAATGGCTGTACTTTAATAGTTTGTCCATAATACACAAACCTGGAATCAAGGTATCGGAAGAAAAACAACTGATATCTTTAAAGGAATAAATTAATGTTGTTGTTCTGGATATTATGCCGGAAATGAGTGAAAATTGTGTTACTCGTATCATAAACGACTAGAAATACAACTAAAATTCTGAGAAGGCTTCAAAAGTCCCTCTGCCCTGGCTCCTAAACTGGCCTTGGCCACATAAAGAATGAACTGAGATCACAGAGCCGCTTCTTTTATTACTTACAATAAAGTCAGTTAGCATTGCAGGTCCAGAACTAAAGCAAAATAAGAATCGTAATCGTTTGCCTCTAAAAAGCACTACAGAGGGCAGATATCAAGGAACGAGACACTAACATGCACACTTCAACACAGAGTAAAGCACAGTAAAGAAAAAAACAAACATAGGAGGTGTCCACAATAAAAATGTTTCCAACTGTGCTTTAAAGTTTGTTAATCTCAACAGATATAAACGCCTTTCTCACCTAATAAGCATATTGTAGCAACTCAGTGCTCCTATCCGATGGGATGCTGTCTCTCAACCTGGGCCTTACTTAGGTCCATGGTAAAACTTGTCAATTCTGAATCCAGAATTTCACTCAGTAAAACTATCCAAAAAACTCCAAACTTCACAAGTATTATCTTAGAATAGTGAATGAAAAAAAAAACACCACAATTCTAAGTGATTTATTCTGTACCTCATACTCAACTTAGACAGTTAGATGCAATACCGTTCAATTTTCTCACTTTAACAGTTTCCGCAAAGTTGATGAAAGACTTGCTACATGTCACTAATCAGTGTCAACACATTAAGTGCTTTCTCATAGTTACATGACTTCAGCTGTGTCTGTCTCTGCATACATACAGCCACAGAGAGAAAGTACACAAGACTACAAGCGAGTTCGTGCCTTGGAACCACTCTGACATATTTAGTTAGAAATAAACCCTGGGGCATGTTGAAAACCTACTCAAAAATACTTTCCCCTAAAGACTGCTAAAAAAAAAAAAAAAAAAAAAAAAAAAAAAAAAAAAGTCAAAATGTCATATGTATTTCAGGAAAGCAACAAGGACCGTTTCCAAAAAATAAAAATAAAGCGACAGTTAAGTAATATCACCATTACAGGGAATCAGTTAGGCATCAAAGCTCTTATAGGTCTAAGGAGCTCATGCAGGCAGAAGTGAGATAAGAGATTAAGAGAATTGAGGATCTTTGTCTCACCTTGGAATAAAAATGCTTTGCTGGCATTGTGTAGTCCTGACACTTGTGTTACCCCAAGGGTTGTATTCACAAGATCCAGTTCTGTGATGACATCAATTTGTAAGTCAGGATCCATTCCAAATCCTACAGCTGTTGGAGGCACAGAGAAAGAGAGAGAGATCAATTTTTATTTCAAATCAGGTAATGAAAAGAATGGAAAAGAATATGTAGTGCAGACATTTCTAGTACCTTCACACACACACACTGTACACAGTAATTACTTATAAGACAGTAAGTCTGCTGCAGGAAAGAGAAGATATTCTTTTCCAATTCTTTCAATTAAACTATATCCTTTCCACAGATTATACTACATGCAAGTTAAAACATTCTAAAATCGATACATTAATCCATATCTTCATAAGGCTAAAGAGTAATAAATAAATAAAAGCATATCCACCTATGCAAAAAGATGAAAGAGATTTGCAGTATTCATCTATTGGCCACAGGATTTCCAGGGAGACGCAAGGACTGAAAATTCCTCTCACATTTCATACCTAGATGCGACTAACAGATCAGGCCCCATCGTTCAGAGTCTAAACGTAGTCCATTTTCCTAAGTGGACAAAATGATGCTGGAGGAGATATGGTAGCAGGGCAAAGGACGCCATCCTGTACGGCAGGAGCCCTGGGTGACTCACCAAACCGTCTCATACTGCTCGGGAAGCACACCTCCGTATCCGAGCACAGCCGGTGCCTGCGAAGCGTGCCAAAGCCTACCTACAAAGAGCAGACATTCGTTCACCTAAACCAGCAGTAGCACCTTCTGGTCTGCAAGAGAATCTACTGGAGAAGCACAAATCTAAACCTAAAATTTAGAAATGGCTTTTGCCCAGGAAAAGACATGTGGTGCTCCTTGAACTAGTAGGGACCCGATGGGATTGACACACACTCAAGCCGTTTGAAGTTGCTATGTTCAAAAGTTCAGGGCAACCTGATGATTATAGCACACCAAGTTCATCAAACGTATCTCCTTTTCCCAGGGACAGGAAGAGGCCAGCCTGACCACGGTGTCTCTCTCAACACAACAGTAAGTGTGGCACAAGATCTCTGCCTGAGACACAGGTCAAATATCTCCTGTGGGATCCAAGCACTTTCCTAATGAAATTTTTCACTATCATCATTAGTAATGGGAACAGGCTCCGAGAATGAAATCCTGACACAGCTGAAGTCAATGGTAAAAATCCCACTGACTTCTGTGGAGCAAGGACATTACCTGTAAAGCACATGCAGATTGATTTCCACTGAGTGGGCTGCACGTTCAAGTCTAAATTGATTCATTTGTTATTCCAGGACTATGCTTCTGGATCAGTTAAGCAGCAAATATTCTAGTTTGATTCTTTGAAAGGCTCTAAGAAATTACTGAGGTGTACAGAACGAACAAGAAGTTACGTATTCTACTCATAAATCATCTGTACCACAGAGCTCTTTCTCCTTTCCTTTACTCAAGGATTATAACTTGTTGGAATAAAGTGTTGCACTCATGCAGAGGATTCTACCGCACAAGGGGCAGAGTAGTAAAAAATATTGAAAAGACAGCGTTAGGAGGTCTCTAGCAACCTTGCTGTACAAGGAAAATTAAGATGTAGAGGCATCTGGCAGAACTGAAGCTTCAGGAGCGCTGACATATCCAAGTGAGTACATACACAATGCTTTCGTAAGGATGTGGGGATAAGTACCTTTTTGCAGAAAATTAAAATTAGAGAATATGAAACCAGATAAAGTTAAAACTTCCCCAATAATCAGCAACATCATCAGGCTTTTAGCACTATCTTTGACTTCAGCCACCCTAGACGCTCAGTCGCTGACCGACCACAACTGACACTGTGCACGCTGACGGGCTGAGATCACCCTCCCCTTCTGAGAGAAACATCAGCATCAGAAACACAGCCTGCCACCTCTGCTGGTCCCAAACCACCTGCACAGAGTCAAAATGCTGCTGAAGAAACATACTCATCCTGCTATAGCCAACATTTGCCAGCAATTGCTTTCCTTTAATGTACTTGTCTGATTGACAAGAGAGAAGTTAGCAACTTTTTGATTCCCAGCCTACAGCAACTCCTCCAGTGCAAGGGCTGCAACCTACAAATTTCAGACACAAAGGCATATATAAATATAAGGAGCAGCCTTTGGG
>NW_020799103.1:7069939-7084143 GCF_003259725.1 Athene cunicularia
GGGGAGAGGCGCCGGCCCTTTGCCCCCCCCACCCCCGAAAAACGCATCCCCCGCGGAGCGGGGGTCCCCGCCACGCTGCCGGCATAAAAATAATCAGAATCAGCCCTTATTAACTATTTAGCCTCAGCAATAATTGATGCCCGGTATGAATAAACAAACAGCAGCTCTGAGATGTAACACGGCGACCGGCACCGTTCCGCTGGAGCCTTGCGTGTCCTTGCTCAACTCACTTAGCTGCTCCCTCCTTTCAGCCTCTGAAGTGTAAAAGAGAGGGAAAGTATTTAAAGATACTTGTGAGTCATCTGAGAATCTGCTCTGATGGCTGTTTTAAAAACCCATCTTCAAATATTTCCTCCTTCCAACCTTTAATTTGGCTCGGTCCTTGGCAAGCAACAGACCACCACCTGGATCAATTCTATGCGTGTAGAACACCTGATTTACATTTGAAGTAGAGATTACAGGCCCCAGATCAAGTTCCCATCCCACCGAACAGGAGCAGAGTGAGATTTCCAGCTGATCTCGCTTTGCTACCGTTCGAATCAAGCCATTTCAGCTGTAAAGCCGGCGGATCCTCCTCTCTGCTGCCTCCCCTCATCACGTTGTGGTCTGGTTCTGCACCACGCGAATTCCAGCCATCTTAAATGTAAAATAATCGGCTGTGCGTTGGGATAAAGTTAGGAGGACGGGAAATAAAATCATGCCCATCTTAGGGGGGAGTTGCATTCGCACACCGTTATGTGAGCAAGAGCAAAGAGTCTAGCTTGGCTGCCTAATGACTTAATTAGTAAGATCTCTGAAAACAGCTGTTCCTGGCTGCCAGCAAGGTAACGCGCTCCAGGAAATCTCTGGGGTGGTCATTCCGAAAGCATCTCACTGATTTATCCCCAGTGTATCAAAAGAGATTTTACTCGCATATACCTTTCTATCTTCTTACTTTTGTTTAGGACACCCTCTGTTATTAGCACCTGTGAGGTATGGGCAGAAGTACAAACACGGTATGCACGTGCGTATACACAGCTATATGACCATAGCAACAAGAAAAAGAGGCAACCATACATCAGCAGGTGACGACGCACCCTTCTATCCCATCCTGATAAAATCATTTTTCCGCATAGAATTTACTCTCTGATTTAAGAAGAGATTTCTTTCGGTGAAATAGGTCTATACATTCAATTCATGTTAGCTTAGCTATGTTTGTGCTTATCTGGTAGTAAAACCAGGGTCTATCTGCACACAAAATTGAATCTAATTCAACTCGTATTTTCCATTTTCCATTCGGTGCAGAGTGTTTATATACAATTTAAACTGGTCATAGATTCTTAAACAGCCCTCTTATTAGCTTCACCTAAATCTGGTTTAAATGCTATTTTAAAAAATTACCGTGGGTACATAACAAAAATTTGCACTGAGTTAACGGCTTTACAGCACAGCTACAAAAACATCTTGAACAATCTCATGGATAAAGAATGCCCTAATCACTCCTGACTTGTTCTCCTGCTGATCAGAAACATCCAAAGAGCCCACAGGTACTGCAAAAAGGAACACGAGCAACTTGGTAAGATGCGCTCTGAAGGGAGCTGATCCCACAGATGTGGGTTATTCCTATAGTTCAGCTCGGTGCCCAAATGGCAGAATCATCAAGGTTGAAAAAGACCTTGAAGATCATCTAGTCCAACCATTAACCTCACACTGACCGTTCTCAACTACACCAGATCCCTAAGTGCACATTGGGAGAGGATTAGTAATCTTACAGGCATTTTCAACTGTTCATATTGGAAAAGGACAGGACAAATGGATGAACAACAACAAAAAAATAATATCACATTCTCCCAGCCAACACTATTCCTACACCTCCTCTAATGGCAACAAATCATCTTCCTTTATCACCAAAAAATCTGATACTCTGATATGATCTTGTTGGAAGTATAAATAGCTGAAAGGCAAGACATTCAGATAAGAATTAAAACTGTGTTCCTGAATGTTCTTAGCAATTAAAAAAAAAAATAATAATAATCTGATGGCACTTTTGCAAGACTGAAGCATTAGTCCTGGCAAGCTAGCTGGATTTCAGCTCAGATACTATTCCCCTGAAAGACTGTTCTTGCACACTTGTTGGACGTTGAATGCTTCTTGATTTTGACCTAAATTATTGTGACGTTGCTAACTGCATGGTGCTAAACTGTTAGTCCTGTCAGACACAAAGCTTGTGGCATTTCGAGGTTTGACAAAGTATTTTTGACTAGGCCCAGCATCTCTCAGAGAAGTTGTAAGGTTGTTTGCATTCCTTGGGTGAAAGGCAATTAAAAGTGCTAAGTATTATTTAAGCATAGCTGAATGCAGGGACTCAGTTGGCAGCTAAATTGCAAATGCTGGAAAACAACAGTGCTTCCACCTGAAAAAAAAAAACAAACCATCCCATAGCTCATGGGACAGAAAATGTCCTCTGCTCACAAATAAGGCTCATGTCCTGGAAAGCCTGCCTCCAAAGGGATACCTGCAATCCACAGGGACAAGATTTCCTTTGCAGACAGCAGAGGGCAAGAACTAAAAACAGCACTTCCAGCTAAATGCTAAGAAAAAGAGTAGATGTAAAAGGAGAGGGAGGGATACTGTATGCCATACCTGTCCTACCAACTGACAGACAGTTGTGAAGGACTATATAATGTATGCCCAACAGGCTGAAGGTATCCACATTAAGATTCACACTTACATAGATAACTAACAAACGCACCAGAATAAGGTCTTCCAGAGAAAAATCATTTGTCTACTTCCACGCTCAGTCACGGAGAGACTCCTGCTTTTTCTTTAATTCCTGAATGCATGGTTAGCTAATGTTTGAAGACTGCAAAGTCTAAATTAAATTTTACAACTGATTACTTGATTAGGTTGGTATAAGATGTGCCCTTCAGTCTACACCCTGACCAGAGGAAATTCAGTGCCTGAAAGTAAAATTATTTCAAACTAAACACATTTGCTTAGTACTGCAATAGAAGATGTGCTATTTTCCAGTCATTTAAGTAACATACATTGGTTTAAAGCACAGCCTGGGTGAATCCATACAACTAAGTTAAAAGGACGTGGATTTTTAGCTGTTCCCATGAGTTTAAAGATTTAAAGCAGTAATGCCTAATGATGACAGCAAAGGACTGTCTCTAGCTCCAAAATCAATGTGTTGTATCATTGACTCACATTGGTTGACTCTGGAGATTTGACAAATTCCGTGTTCCTCAGTTTTTTCCTCCTAAAGAAGGGACTAATGACACTTTACCTGCCCCTTAGGACTTTTACGATGCTCGCTGGTAACTTCAGACTTCTCCAAGATGAAATCTGTTTTATACATACAAAGCATTTCTGTAGTATTCCATCATTAGGTCCTGCCATCTCCTTCATCTGCACATGCACATCTCAGAGAAATGCAAGTTTACAGACAGAAAAAGTACTTTTCGGGGGGGGGAGGCGATTACCAGAACTGCTGAAACTGTCCCTGCCACATACCTATTGAGCTGTCTTCAGGATTAGGCCCTTGCCTGGAATTGCTGTCACACTCCTGGCACCACGCTAGTATCTCCTGTATTACCACATGTGATGCCACGTTGTGATCAGACATCGTTCTTCAGCTGCTGAATTTGGGGAAAGCTTGTCAAAAGCTCTTGTCTGCCAACAGCGAAACAGGCTGGATCGGTGCCATTTCCATAGCAGGCAGCTGGGAAGGGAAGAACCTGCTTCCCACACGGGTGGCGTGGCACACGCCGCTGTCGCTGCCCTCGCCGCACCGCAGGAATTCAGCTTTAAACATACAGTAACACCGGGAACTTTGCCTTTATACTCCCCTTCTCCCCTTGCTCTTCCCTTACATCTCTCATTTTCATCTCTGCTGAAACTCCATTGTTTTTAACAGTTCAACAACCTTTGGGATGATTGAATTGATAGGATAAGAAGGATTTGAGCAAATCCGGTGGTTGGTCCTCTGCTAAGGAATCAATTATTCCACAAGCTACAGAGCACTCAAATAGTTAAGAATCCAGCCATTTAATTGATACTTGTTTCTGCAGCTGTGCAATACCTCCATTTCCCAAGAGGGCTGTTTCCAGTTGCTGCTCAAGGTTTCTAACAATCATATGGATCAATTCTGCAGATACCTTAAGGCTGTGTGTTAAGTAAGAATGATGTTTGTGGTGTGTATTGGGCGGGGAAGGAGGCGGTGGAAAAAGAGACATTTCATACATCAGAAAAACGTTGACGTATTTTCTGTTTTAAACACATTTATTTAGAGTCTTTAGAGCCCATACATTATCGAATAATTTTAATTTATCACATCCAAATATAATAGGCAAATATATAATACAATAAATTGCATTTGTACACATAAATACAAAATTTGAGGTAGGGCCTCAAGAATAATGATTTCTTAAATTAATAACATACAGCATTATAATATGCACTACATGAGATACATATGAAACATTATCTTCTCCACGTACAGCTAATGAAAAAATTATATAATGACTTGGTTAGGGTACAAATCTTTATCCATAGGCAGCAGTACCCCATAGAATGCCTGTAAATATATATATATATATTTATATATGACATTACGCAAGTAATTAAGATTTAACCCATCAGCGATGGGTCCGTAATAAAGTGCCATAGGACACAGGGCGCAAATTCTCAGCTGGTGTAAATTGTCACAGCTCCAGACAAAGCTGTGACAATTTATACCAGCTAAGCATCTACCTTACAAGGTAATACTACATAATATAAATGACAGATAACAACATGTTTTAGTCAATTGATAATTTTCCTAACAATGGAAGATAGCTATAAGGCAAATGGTTACCTGAAGATGTATTTAAACATTATGGGCAAATAATAATATTGCAAGCAATAAGGTCCAGCCCGGTTCTCACGTTACATTAAACCCATCAGGAAAACCTTCTCTCTTTGGCGACAGGCTGCCTGAGGGTGACAAAGGCAGAAACCCCAAATACCCCTACCCTCCCCCCTCGAGTCATCAACCTGAGTCTCTCAGGAATATCAAGCTCTGACCATTTTACAGATACCTTATGTGCACACCATTTAACTACACAAACTAAGAAACGAGTGTTCTCTTCTAACAGTGTTACCAGCAAAACAGAGAAACTTTCTGGGATGCCACTTGCTGAAGCTCTGCAGCCTGCAACCTACAATCCCTACAGGTCTGTCTTAGATTGCAAGAAGTGGAGCTGAAGAATAAGAAACCAATAGGAAACCAATGTATGCCATAAATAAGCAATTGCTTTAACACAGGCAAAAAGAAATCATACAAGCCACACAACTGTACATACATTCGAAAAGACCAAAGGTATTTAAAATAAATCAGGCGTTGGAATTTTGTGGTAAGAGATAGCCACACAGTGTATCGGAAGCAATGATCTTCAGTGCTGAGGCACATCTAACGTGGTCAGTGGAGCAGAACCTAACCAGAAGACTACTTTGACCCAATTGAAACATCATATAAAGACCATCCAAGTCTTTCTCAATTAAAGGTCATTTTGTTAAACCCTTCTTTTGGAAACAAAGTGCTGCCATGACTAGCTGAAACACAGGTTTTGAACATTGCATATTAAAAACACTAGGAAGACCCCAAAGAATTTGAAGATGGCAAGCATTTGCATTAGGTATAATCTTTAATGCCTACAATAATGTATCTCATCTCATCCAGAAATTCAATTTCATTTCAAAGAAAAATTATGCAATGTAAGTAATTTCACCAAATTTGAACATTTTTTACTCACAAGATAGATAGATCTGCAAGTACGTACATCACATTTTTACTAATATGGCTTTTTCCCCTCCTTTTTTTTTTTTAAAGATCTTTACTGGTATTTAATTAGTTACTAAATTTATTTTTAGAAAATTATCAAAGTACATGCAAACTTTTCCTAGAACATGGTAAATGAAGTGCATTCCCAAACTTCAAGGTTACTTCTCATTTAAAGAAGACACTGCTGGTTAATTTAATCTCAACATTCAGATTTGGCCAGAAAATACTTTTTAAAAAGTCTAATGTGGAAAAAAAAATAGATCTGCTTTTAACATACAGTGAAAACTTCACATCTTCTGTGATTTTTGTATGCATTTCTCCCCCTCTCTCTCCATGTTTTTGCAACCCTAGTAATGGAGGTCAAAGCTGAAGACAAACATCAGCTAGAACAAAATCACTATCATCCATTTTCAGAGTTTCAAAGTCAAGTCTAATCCTGAGCTAATGACTTAGCAGGCACAGGAACAACATCTAAATTAAAAGCAAGCAGATTAATTACATAAATCATGGAAAGCAATTCAGTTTTTCATATGCATTCTAGTTTGGTAATCCAAGACAAAGAAAAGATACTGTAGCAGTATTTCTTCAAATGGCATGTCTTTTATACTTAAGGTAGACAGCAACTGACACCCTTACACTGAGGTAATTTTATTGCAGTTAGTTAATAGTTCCAATGCATGTCCTGAGACAAGTTAGTAAGTGAAAGGATTCAGAACTGCTAAGCGATTTGTTTTCTTTTTTTTTTTTAAAAGAGGAACAAACCTACTTTTTTTTTTATTTATTTTTTTTTAATCACAGTAGTAGTGAAGACAAACTGGCCTGGACTTCACAAATCAAATCAAGACGCTAGGTAATATTGGAAAAGAGAGGCCTAAAGCTATTTATCCTGACAAAAATACCTAATTCCCACTAGAGGTGAGGACTTAAGTTCCTTTATTCACCCAAAGAAGGCCCCTCAGCCCCACGTAGCCATGGGGGCCAAATTTCCAGCTTGTCTTTATGGACCTTCATCACATCAAACAGAGCATGGCTTCTCAAACCTGCCTCTGCCGGGAACACAAAAGCCAGAAGTAAAAACAGCAAGCCCCTTATTAAAATAGCAGGCAAAGCTGAAACAAGGGGGCACAGCTTTAAGGCAGAGAAGCTCACAGAAGGGTCCCATCCGCTGCCGTGCGAGACAGGGACCGACAGAGCCTGTGGAGTGGAGACTCAGAGGCCACCACAAAACGTCGCAAAATCTGCCCTCGCTCTGCTCAGTGACAACCCCCGATGGCGCTTTGCTTGTCCTGCATGAGGATTAAAGTTCTCCAGCAGTGCCTAGAACTGGCAACACTAATTGCCCCGTGAAAGAGGAAGTTCAGCAAAATGATTAATATATTTAATATACATATATATATACACACACAGAGAGAAAGTAAGTTAACAATTTGTGGAAGTGTTACAGTAAGGTTCAGTTTTTGTTTTGTTTTCTTCAACGGGATGAAACAACACATCTACTGATCTACAGACACACATTAACTGAAGATTTACCTGAGACCCTGTAATATGAAGACAGACAGACAAAAGAACGGGATAGAAACAGTCCCCTGAAAGGAAAGAACATTTACTGACTACTACAGTAGTGTGTGTGGGGAGGGAAAAAAACGGCTAAACTACTCTAAGCTCACCATCTCTACACTGATTGATAAGATATTTATAGGGACATAAAACATCACTAGTACACACTACATGAACACTGATCACTGTTAAAAAATATCATATATGTATGTATAGGATATAACAAGATAGTAAAGGTTACAGTTTTGCCAATTATTGAAGATATATTTTTCTCCCTCATTCTAGTGCATTTATAATAAATCGGGCTAATTTTCTACTCAGGTAAATAAATGTACTCTTAAAAAGCTCTACTTTTACTCTGCCCAATAGGTAACAAAACTATTGAACTCTAATATTCATATTACCACATATATCTGATTCCTAAACATAATGATTTAGAACGTCCTATTGCTATGCAATGTTAGAACAGCCATCTCCCCCCAGCCCTCGCATTTTGCATATCTACTGTTGCATCCATGTGGGTGACTGCAGTGGTTAATTGTTGTGGGGTTTGGGGTTTTTTATGTAATGAAAATCTTTTAAATGCAAAAAAAAAAAAACCAAAAAAAAAAACCAACCCAAGCCAACCCTATGTACATTTCAGAGAAAATATCGCTTTGAAGAATTTGTGTGCTATATATAAAATATATAGACAAGTGGGGCTTTGCTATTTCCCCATTGGTTGAAAGAGAAGAATACATCTAAAGGTTATATAAAGGTATTTATAGGAGAATGAACAGGGAGTCACAAAGTTGAACAGCACATCTAACTTCTAATAACTGTTGTCAGGTGGTAACTAGACTACACTTACCACTGTAAGAATACAAAGTTAGGCACAAATTATATGATGGCTTCTCGAGGAGATACTGTAAACAAAAGCAGAGAAACAAGGAAAAGTATGTTCAGAGTATTGGAGTGAAGTGAGTAAAACCACAGTTGCACTCCGTGTGGAGCGAGGTTTCAGACACTTCCTATAACTGAAGCATTTTTAATTTAAATTACAGAAATCAAGCTATCAAAAGAAACATGACAGCGCTTTAAACAGTGATGCCCATACACCTCAGTCTGGCACCATTTCCACAAACTACTTCTAGACTCAAATGCAGTTTAGTCCCAGTCTCAAATGATTAGTTCTTTAAATCTTGCTTTAATTTTTTTTTCTACTTGAAAAGATCAAATGGATTATTGTGTTTCTGTTCTGATCTCACATATCGCTTCCTGGTGTGCTGTTTAAAGGGTCTCTGCTCGTTTAGATAACAAGTCCTCATAGTATAATTCATACTCATAGAAAAAGTGCACAGACACAACAGGGCAAGCTCTGCTGTCAGTGTAGACAAAGTGACCTCGCTAACTGCAAGAGCCTTATGCTGGATTTATACCAGGACTACAGGAGATCCTCTCCTTTGCTCACTTCCATCCAATCTGAGGGCTGAACTTCCCTTTGATTACACCAGTAACAAAATCCTAGTCCCATCACAACTGCCTGTTACAAGGATGCTTGTGGGAAATGGGTCAAATTCTGCACTTCATTTCCTTAAAAGATTTTTCCACTGTGTTTCGTTCATTCTTGCACCACCCGACAAAACTCGGTATGTCGCCTGTTGCACAATATGCTTTTGCTATTTCACCAGGTACAGAACACGTCATGGGCATCACCTAGGCCTGGAAGTGGTCTAGCTAGGTCTTCCCTATGGCATGCAGCAGTAAGTCCTACTTCCCTAAGCAACCGCTTCCAGGCACTGCAGAAAAGAAAAGAAGAAACAGTGGGGAAACAAAATGGAAAAAAAATATCAGGAAAGGCTGGCGATGTTATTGCCACCCATGTAATAATTATTAACATTGGGTCCCCAGTTCTATATCCTTCACTGGCAGTTTAAGTCCCAGGGAAGAGGTTCCCAGTGGATCGATCATATTCATGTAACGTTCACCGCGGTGCTTGGCCAAAAATGGACCCCAGTCAGGCTGTGGAGAGCACACCAACTTGAGTCGCTGCAATGTGGGGGAGAGAAAAGAGAGACTCATTTGAAGTTACGGACCAGAATTACAATGCAGAAGAAATGAGGATAGGCTCATTTAAGATTATTGATGATGGCCCTGCAACGCTCCACTGCTTAGTGTTTGTTTTGCACAAAGTTTGCAAGATTAATAGAGGATAAAGTGCCGAGATTTTAATTATACATTCTCCCCCGCATCATATGAGGAGAGCTCAGAACCACTGCTACAGATTGCAAGGCTTACTTACTGAAGGACATGTGCACAATTACTTAGCCCAGTGGTCTAAGCAGTGGGTAACTGCGTTAAAATAATTGGATTTCTGTTTAGCATATTTCCCAAAAGTATACAAATGACCAAAAAGTTGTACATTGTTATGAATGAACAAAGATTTTAATTTTGAGATGACAAAATGTTTCATTTCTGTCTGTAGGAAAAAAGAAAGAGGAAAATGTTAACCTAGCAAGCAACAAAAATCTTCTAATCTTTCTGCTGATTTCTTTATTGAATATATAATTTGATTGGCGCATTTACAGATAAAAAGGAAAGAAAACATATTTCTGATGACTTAAGAGGGAACAATTATATGTTTATTACCTAATAAAGTGAATCAGACCTCTATATCAGTTATTTTAATCTCTACTTAATTACCAGTTTGCAACTCTTACCTCCCAAATCAACCATAATAATTTTATGCAGCAGACTCTCTATTCGGAAAATACCAGGCTACAACTGAAATAGCTTCAGCAAAAGCCCCTTCAAAACAGATCCAACTTTCTGGCGTTTCTTTGGGTGCGCTACTAGGGTGACAGCAAGGGGAGCACCCTATTTTTGCCACAACTTACATGCCAGTTCTACACACATAAGTTAGAAGATTTGAAACAGAACAATTCGTCTCCCTGAGAGAAACTTAGGAGACGATGAACAAATAAGCCCAATTTCATATTAGCTCATTTGCAGTAGGAGCAGTTGTCTCCTGACCTGTGCGCTCCAACATGTGCTACACAAGGGCTGAATGGCCCTTTAGACAAGTGGCCTGGTTGCCTAGTGCCAACCATGTACTTGGATGCTCTCCCTAGGGCGTCCCACCACTTAATATTAAACTCCTTTGCTCTACACGAAGCAGAAAAGCGTGGTCTTTTCCCTTAGGCATATGTACTGTGACATATTGAGAGACCAAAAAGATTATTCTATTTTAGTACATCTTCTCTCCTTTTCATTTTTGAGGCATATAACATCCCCCATGGGTTTTGCGGGAGAGCTGAACTGCAAAAAGCGGCTATGGAAAGGGGAGGTGAGTGTCTGTTCCTTATCGCGAGGAGGCAGCAGTACAAGCAGCGTGCAGTGACGAGAGGGCAGAACTGAGAAAGCCTCAGAGGCCCAAAATAAGAGCAGTGAACTTCTTCAGAAGACAAGGTGAAGGCAACGAAGGGATGAAATGCTGACATGAGAAAGACGTCGCTGTACCACGTCCTGCAAGGAACTGAGGAGCCAGCGGGATGGGAACAGTCGGGGTGGCAGGCAGGGCCGCAGCACAGAGACAGGGAGCAGAAGGGGACTGCCACGTTTCTGGAGTGGCAAGGGAAAGCAGCAGGAATCTGATTCGCAAAATACAAAAAAAGCAGCATAAAAATAAAGTGCCACCTGGAATTTTTTTAAGCCCAGGTGCCAGAGAGGATGAGCTTATTCAAGAGATGAAGAAGAGGGGGGGGAAATATTGCCAGCTAAGTTTTATAATGAGTGAGCTATAGAACATGAGGTCTTTTTATATGTCTTATTCCTGAACTTCATCACATGGCACAACCTCCTGCAGCACACCCCGGATGACTCGGGTACCCGACCATCTCTCACTTTGCAAACAGGCAACTCCTGACTGACATCTCCTAGCAGTGGCTGCTGCGCTCGCTGCGACACGATGGACGCCAGCAGTCGATGCTTCCTATGCCTGCACGCTGATTTTGCAAAAAGGCCAGGAAGGCTAGAACAACTTTCTCTCAGTAACGCCATACCGAGGCTCATTAAATTCGTAACACCTTCTAGTTCTCATAAAAGCCATCACTTAACAGTTTAGGAGCATTTTGTTGAGGAACAGGGAATAGGAGGTCTGCATTTTAAATCAACTGAGTATCTCTTTGCAACACAATAACTAGCTTACCAGAAAGTAATCCTAGCACTATTAGACGTTCAATATCGCAAAAATCAATGTACAATAAAACAGACAGTCTCCTGCAACCATATTTTTAAGCAGCAAAAAGACAGAAGAATTACCTCAATAAATTTGCCTGGGGCTAGATGCATTTTTATCACAAACATAACTGGGATCCAGATAACTGAGCAGGCCAGCATCAGCCATCCAAGCACCATGGACCAGCCCGGGTAGTGGTAAGCTCCGTAAGTCATCGGTTCCCACTGGTAAAAACTGAAGCAAAGGATAAACTGGAAAAAAGGAAGGAAAACAAACATGTTTGAGTAAGCAAAACAAGCCCGTTATGCAACAAATGATAGGTATCCCCACACAGAGTTGGCATGTATGGAATACAGATAAAAGTACGTACACCTAAGGAAGGGTGCTGCCACAAGCTGTAATAAACAGGTCGGAGTCTGAATCTAATGAGTTTTATGGAAATCTTGCAAAATCCCACAAAAATCACTGTATTTATGCCAGAAGAATTGAAATTAGAATCTTGCCCCTAGAGTAACATGCTTTATTACATGGTCTATTGGCAGTTTTACCTAATGTGATTATGCTAAGTTACTCCATTTCACTTACTGTATGAATAGCAATACATCTGCTTACATTTGTGCATAATTCAGTAACTTTTGGGAAATGCCTGTGCTCGCAATAATTGCACACAGAAGATTTATAGCAGTATAACTAGGTGAAGGCATGTATAAAAATGATCAGTTTTATTTCCAGAGATGTGGAGTAATTGAAAGTCTAATATTAGACTATCCAAATGTATCCAATATTAGCTTTACAGGGGCAATAATAGGAAAGAATATATTGCTTGGTTTTGCTGTGTCTGTTTCCATTGCATAAAAATTGAATTATGACTGATCAGTGTCAATATATTGCTCCCCATAATTCACTAAATATTACATTTGGAGGGAACAACCACAGAACATGGAAGTTTGAACTGACCTCGTTTGCTTTCCAAATTTGCTCTCCTTAAGAGACAACAACATTTTCTATTCCCTGGTTATGATTACTGGCAGTAGCTAAGAGTGCAAGTCTGATCAGTAAAGGAACCAAGCAATTTGAAGAAAAGCCTTACAATTCCCTTCAGAAGCGTAACAGGTCTAAGGCAGCATCTTGAAAACAGCCATTGAAAGGGAAAAAAAAAAGATAAAAACCACATGCACACAACTTTATTTTTAACAAGGCCCTCACGAGAAAAAAATATATTGCCATTTATGTTACCCTAATAATATAGATTAAACTGATCTATGTCTTCAAACTTTAAAAAAAACGATTTGCAAACTATACCTATATATTGTCAAAATCAAACAATGGTTGCCACTGGTAGGTAAGATAGATCTCCCTGGTTTTCATGCACAGCAACACTCTATTTCAGTGAAGACAATCAGTAAAGAAAATCTATGCGGGAAAGCAGAATATCTTCATTATGCCTGTTGGACAAATTGTTCTCACTGCAGAAAATTTCTTCTCCTTGCAACTCAGGGTTTTGTTGAGCTCACCAAAACTCACTAGTCCCTTCACACGTGCATTCTCTCTGCAAAACCTAAACCTTGTTCAGTTCTCAGAAGAAAACTCCTGCATTCTTGAATTAACAATACCAGAAAGTGACTAACCTTATGCAGAGGCCTTTAGGGTTGTTTGTTTTTTTCCCCAAGAAATAAAAAGATTTCCCAATGTTTACACCTTGCTGAAGAACAGCAAAAATAGGAGCTTCCCAGCGCATAAACCAAAATAAAACTTCTCTGGAAGCAATGACTGCAGAGGACTGTAGAGTCACCATTTTGCTTCTTCACCTCCCCCAGCTGTCACCACACTTACTATTTCAAAACGCGTGTCTTTTCAGAAACTCTAGCAAACTTTTCTCATCTGGTACCTAAAAATCTACGGATACTTGTAGGAACTATTTAGCACTGCTGTGAAATCGTGAGGTTTTAAAATCCTACACAAATACCGATAATCTTGCCACACTTATGGTCTGGGCCTGAGGAATTTCAGGCTAAAGAATGTTCCGTCAAAAGTAAAACAGGGGTGAAAGAAGGCTCAGCTGGTTGATACTGACTTAGCAAGACGACGGCTTTTGAAATGGCTAAAAGAATCGTTTCATTCTAACGCCAAAGCATGATACGCAGTTAAGGGCTGTTCTGTAGGTTGGCTAAAATGTAAAGGAAGCAGTGTGTTAGAAAGCTAGATAAATGTGGATAGAGTTGTTACATTTTGGCTCTGGGATTTGAAATAACAGACGCAGCGATGGTAAAATCGAGAACGTGCCGTCTTCTAGATTCAATCGGAATTAGAACTAAAGAATCATGTCAGGTTTGGGGTGGAAACACAAATTTTTAAAAAATTATTTAAAAAGAGGAAAAAAAACCGGCAAAAATCAATAAAACACACCTCTGGTTTAAAGTTAGAACCCTCATTATTTGTTTTAAACCGAGTCCCCCGCCGCGCCCCAGCCGCTGTCGCACAGCGCCACCTGCCGGGGATGCTGGGGAAGGGCGGCCGGGGGGGTACGGGGGGGCCTCACCCCCCGCCGGGCTTGTCCTTGTTCGCTCCCTCAGGGCCTCCAGTCCTTCAGTTTTTTTCCTTTTTTTTTTTTTTTTTTTTTTTTTTTTT
>NW_020799103.1:7084193-7104177 GCF_003259725.1 Athene cunicularia
TTTTTTTTTTTTTTTTTTTTTTTTTTTTTAAGAGATACTGAAGGGGTTTATATTTGTTAGGGAGAACATAATTATATCGACTTTTGCAAACATATCTTCATCTTTGAAGCTAAATCTTTTGCCACTCAAATCTCCACGGAAGCCTTTCCAAAGCATATGTCTCCGATGAGTTTACGACTCAGTAACATGCTTTTCCCTAGCTCAGCCTGAGAACAGACAGGAGGACCATGTAATTTCCTCCCCTTCTCCATCTGTGTAATACATACATATATTTTACATACACACACATATATACAATAATCAAAAAAGCTGCTGTGCAGCTGTGTGCCGTGCCAGCATTCTGCACAGCCAGGGAAAAGCTGCCGTACCATCCCACTGAGCCTCTCCACCCAAAATGCCCGTTTGTCCTGTCTCAGCTACTATACACACACGAGTGTCTAGGTGCCTGCATCCAAGATCTAATTCCTGCCATCCAGAAACATCACAAGCGATGAAGAAACAACTCTTTGGAGAAGACATTCAAAATAGCTTTGCTTACTGTTAAAATAGTTGGGGTCACAAACGCCCAACAGACTCTCCAGAATTTACTCGGCTGGAATCCAATCATCATTTCTATATCTTCGCAGAACCTTTGCAATCCTGTAAATAGCAAACGTAAATGCAATTAGGCGCGAAAGGAATCAGCTGCAATTTGCAACACAGCTTTTGTGACCTCCGTTGATTCTAAATACAGAAACAAACTCCGACTTGTTGGTTGAAAACCTCAATGGAGGATCTAACCACACAGTTTAAAAAAAAAGCGATTATTACGGTGGGAACCAGCCTAATTAAATACTTATTTCCTGAGGATTAAAGCAAAATTGAGTTTTTACATAGACATTAAGTGTTCAGTGTGTTTCAGGTTAAAACAGGAACAGTATGTACTGGTTGGCTGCAATTGAGTGTATACTTGTGGTATTTCACTGTGAAGATAAACCTTTTAATAATATCTGTATACCTGTTCCAGCATCAACATCTGAGCTCCTCCACGCCCACTACGTGACTGGGGTACAACTGTATCACCCAGCATTAAAACTGATAACTGTTATTTTTCATTTGATGTGTAAGCAATACTTAGAATTATTAGAGAGCGCCTGCAAATATTTTAAATTATATTCAACGTTGTTTGAACAAACAGATCGACTGACATGGTAATTCTTCAGATTATTGTATTGATTGCATCGATAAAGTTACTTGAGTTAATAAAAACACACAAGATTGGAAAACGGTGTTTTAGCCGCCGTGCCATGCGGCTGGGAAAGGTGTGTTGGCCGCGCAGCTCCCACCCATCAGATAAACACCGGTCTGCTTCCCAGCCTTGTTCTGCAGAGCTGTTTGGGTAAGCGGCCCCTGCTCAGTACAGCCATTAGTAATTCATCCAAAGGTAATCCAGACAGAACTGAAATGTCTTCCAGCTTTTCTAACAATGTTAAGAAGAGGGAACGTCTGGGGTCCAAGGCTGAGCTTCTCCATCACAGGAACATTTCCAGTTTGGGACAATTCTATCTAATAACGCAGGTGATCATCTCCGTCATTTAAATTTTATAAAGCATTATTCTACAGCATTTAGTCTAACTGTTAGGATGTGGGACAGGGGTGGAGCTTAAATATTGGAGAGAAGTCACTGAGTAAGGGAAGAAATACTTGGAACAAAAGGAATTAACTGCCTTATGTTCTTATTGCCCTTGTAGCCAGCCACTGCAGCTGCTGAATATAAGAAAGGATAATCCCCAGGCTTGATCCACTTAATTTTGAAGCCTTTTTGTTGATATCAAGGAGAAATAAATATATCCATCTCACTGTTTCAAGAACTAAGAAGGTAAAAAAGCAACAGCTCAATATTCAGTCCCTTCTGATGCACTTCCAAGAAAACAAGGCTCGCGGGTGCTCGGGCAGCCCTAAAGGTCTGGCACAGAGGGCGAGCACGGAGTGAAGTGTTCGGGTAGACAGCATGTCAGAGAAAAGATAAAAAGCTGTGTTATGATAAGAAATAGAGAAGAAAAATAAAGAAATTAAACAGTACGATGGTATTGCAAAAACTCTATTTGGGAGGAAGGGGAACGTACAACCTGCAGAGGATGTAAGCTTAAAAACCTAACCCAAGGGGACCCAGGTATCGTGCTTTTTTTATTGTATGTGTAATTCCTCTCCCTTTTTTTCTCTTTTCCACTGTCTACAGCAAATGCTTTTCTTCAGAAAGCCTCTTCTTTTCTCTGTAAAACACATGTAATTTTTACAACCTCTGGAATCACCATACTTCAGCACCTGTCAGACTCATGGTGTGCTTCTCCATTTTGTAATAGAGTTTTGAATGCCTGGATCCCCCAGGGTTACCTGAAAGGAGATCTTTGCTGCAACTGAATGATTTGTCTCTGTGTTTTATTTATCTGCTTCTTACAGTTCAGTGCAGCATCTGCAGCGAGCTACGTGGGAGATGCTCACACAGCGGTCATCCCTGCAGCTTGCTGTGGTGGGAACGAAACTGGTTTAACACTAGTTGCAGCAGCATAAGGTATGGGCCTTTCCACAAAGTTTAAAGCTCATTTAAGTGTATCTACTTCAGCCACACTTACTGCTGCAAAGCAGGTATACCTAACAGGGTAGTTACCAGGAACTTCTGCCTCCAAAATTCATGCAAGCTTCATGCAGATCAGCATAGATTTATGTGAAACTCCAGATAAAAAAAAATTAGTTCCTACTTGGAGTTGTCAGTAGATACTCACAGTTTAAGGCACTTTTAAATATTAGCAGTTCAGGAGTCAAATGAGTGTAAACAGATACAGGGATTGCACAGCACTCCTCTCTTTCCCAGTGAAAGACCGAAAATAGGTTTGTCAGGTTCCCCAGGAAAATGTGAAGGATGCTTTAGTTAACAGAATGATGATTAAATCTTAGTATACCTGATCTCCCTCTCAGATCAGTGCTGAATAACTTTGAGAAATAAATAATACACGATATTCCATATCTCAATTTCCACTCTCTAAAGCAGGATGATGTATTCATAAGTGCTGCAGATATAAAATCCATTAAAAAGAAGAATACAAACCTAGACAGAAAACTACTTCAATATTCTGCTCCAGGTAAAACGTTCAAAATTACTAACGCTTTGTACAGATACACTGCAGCAGTTCCCACTCGCTCTGACAACGAACCTTCACAACAACAGACTGTCAAAAACAGATCTAGAAGGAGCACGAACAAAGTTAAGGTCGCACATTTTCAGTTTCCAACAGTGTTTCACTCAAGCACGAGGATCTTGGTATTTAGCTTCACGTTACAAAATGCAATGGTGGGAATTATGCTGATGATTAAATTAATACCTGCAGCCCTAAGCTATCCTTCACCAATCATGCAATCATAATCTAAACAACTGGAGAATAAACAACTATACCAGCCTGTGAAATAAAAAACAGCATTTGACTGGATTATGTAGCACTGACTCTACTGGAAAATAAGTGATTGCAAGGGAATAGCCAAGTGTGCCTCTTTTTAATTTAAAAATCTCAACAAGGCTCAGCAAGCAGAACATGTAACAAGAACTAAAGACAGATTTATTTCATCATAAAAGCACCTGCCATGGTTGTGCCTACCTGCTTCCTATGAAGAGTACAAGTACACAGAGAAAGGTGTCAGTGAAGTGTAAAACAGCAGTTGTCAGAGCTTGAAAATATATTATGCCAATTTTAAGCACTGCTTGAAGGAATATAACAAGAGCAGCAGCTTTGCTTGTATTTACAACATGCAAAACACAAATATACAAGCTGTGTTCCCATGAACGGGCCTTAGAAAAGTAGCTTTAATGCAGTAGAAGCAGCTATGGGACATTAGTCAAGCAGATAATGATTGCAAAGTAAAACTTTTTGTGTAAAAGAGTAGAAGCTCTTTAGTCTAGTAAAAGTTTTAATTCCGGGGAATAACTTTGAAACAGTTTCTATCAAAGGCTTTACTAACATCTGTTGATTAACAATCAGTTGGTACAGAAAGCATGGGAAGAATGATTTGTAATCTGCAGATCTTTTCCAAGTCTGATTACATTAAACTAAAAAAAAACCAAACAAACAAAAAACAACCCCACAAAAAAAAAAAAAAAACCAACAACAACAACAAAAAAAACACTTCTCCTCTATTTGCGGTGCTATTTCTGTATTATTTGATGTTTTTCATATAAAAGATACTGTTTTAAGGGATACTGAATTTCTTGGGCAAATCAGGCACTAGCCAGAGCAATTTTGCTTCCAAGCCTAATAAAATGTTTTTCCATAAAGGCAGCTTTGTAGTGCTTCTGCCACACAGTGTTCAGAGAAGGAACAGAGCCAGTATTTGCTCCCTGTTTCCCTTCATCCTTATTTAAAAACATACAGAACAAAGAAAATCTTCTGATTTAAGTAGCTTGGAGGCTATTTAAAAATATTCTAGGCAAAGAGTTTTTACGTTGTGCACTGATGGCAATGGCTTTAAAGGGGTCAGTCCTTTGGACACAGACGGGGTGATGCTGTAGATGCTGCTGGCCAGGAAGAGTGACAACATCTAGTGCTTTAGCACAGCGTTGGTCAGGCGTGCTCTCAGCAAACAGATCAGGAGGAAGAAGGGGAAAGAAATGAAAACAACAAACCCTTATACTCTTCTTGAGCATTCCCACTCACCATCTCTTACGGAATGGCAACGGTTTTAGGAAAGCCGGGAAATTGCTCAGTTCAGCAACCAGGTGTTAACGCCTCAGGTGACACACACCCGGTGGTGTTTCCACAGGGACGGGTCAATGTTAGACCTGGTGTGGGTCAATGTTAGTCCTGGTGGTAACTGGGGGGAGGGAACGGGCAAACCTTGCGTGTCTTCATAAAGCTGAAACACAGAGCCATGGCACACCCTGCCAGCATTGATTTTCAAACAAGGAGTTGTGGTAATTAATCCCCACAACCCATCTCTCCGCTTCAGGAGATATCTCGAAGCGTTACACTCCAGTCCTTTGAGAAGACTGGTTGAATGGAAAGCTGCTAGCGGTTACCAGTATCATTTCACTCACAAAGATTACACTTCCAAACCAACTCTGATTAATATACTCACATAAAAAACAACAAGCGTTTTCATCAACCAAAACACAATCGGTCTAAATCAACTTTTCTTTCAGACTTTTGACTTTTTCTGTTGTATTCTGTAACGTTTCCCCACTCGGTCACTTAGCTTAAAACCACTCAGACCCTCGCACTGGATTGGCTGTCAGTGGAGATAAAGTACACTTCTGTAATTCCATTAAATGAGAAAAAATAAGGAAGGGCTGATTCCTTGTCCTGTCTATACCATTAATTTCTCAAGCAAGAGCAACAAATTCTGTATGTTTTGAATTACAATTTTTTAATGCGTTTATATTACAGAGTGGAGCCCACAACACAGATACAGTGCACAGGCCCAGTGCCTAAAATCATGCTGCTATATAGACACCTTCAACAGAACATGCTGGGATGGTTTGTGTCTATCTGATACAAAATATATAATTAATTCCTGTCCATGGCAACAGCAGAAACAGCCTTATCTTTGTAATCTTTGACACTGAGATTCAGCTCTCCCTTTGCATTTGAATGCAAGCCTTAAGTCTTAACATTCCAAACATAAATTAATCATGTGTTATGTGGGGGGATCTTCACATTTCCTACCACAACCATCTGAGATCACACATTTCCAAGAATCAATCTGAAAGCACCGGACAAGTTTGGGAGCAAATCACCAGCTGGTGTCAACTGACGTAGCTACAGTAGCATCAAGGCAATTGCACTGCTTTATACTAGCGGAGGATCTTCCTCATAATTTAACATAAGTCAACATAGATCAACATAACTGGTGATGCCCCTGTACAGAATTAATCAGTCTGAGCAGCTGCATAGTCTTGATTCCGTGTTACAGACAGATGGGCTAAAGGGAAGGCTGGATGTGTGCATGGAAAATAAACCCTCCCAAAGTTGTTAAATGCAAAGATACCACTTCTAGTTCAGGAAGTCTCTAACTGTAAAACTGATGGAGTGTGAAAGACCCCCTGGAGAAGTGTCACTGAAGCACTGAGTGCTTGGTCTATTCTTATGCTCATCTGTAAGCATTGGTTTAAGCTACTGATGGGAGAAGGACATTAGATTATATGAAAGTCTTTTGAATACATGTATTTAAAGGAATCCTATAGTAATGAAGTCTCTTTATTCTTCCATGCTAAATAAGGGAATTCTGAGGCTTTTTATTAAAAAAAAAAAAAAAAAAAAGATAAAAGAGCCATTACTTGTGGCATATAGCTGGGGCCTCTCTTCATATGTGTCACAAGTCTAACTGACCCTAAAGTAGGCAAAACAGACAGGACCAGGAGCTAAGACTCTCTAGCCCAAATAAGCATCCCCACACCAACCAGACACAAGCTCATGCTGCATTATAGTTTCTTCCTTCTGGCTGACCGAATTATCAAATCCAACAAGAAAAAAAGCAGAGGGTACCCCTGAGTCTGGTAACCCAGCTGGGGACAACATGGGTCTCAGTCCTTTCAGATGAAGGACTGAATTGCGACCAGACTTTCCACCAGCAGCCTCTCTAAACACTTAGTACTACGTCAAAAGCAAAATCACCACTGAAACCAGGAATACTGTAATAGTGAGTCCAGTTCACCTCTTTGGAAAGGATATAACGCCCCAGCTTCAGGGCAGAAGTTAAGCGTCGTAGTTCAAGTGAAGGAAGGACTAAATCCATCCTAGGCTTTGGAACAGCAAAGCCGGGCTGGTAGGTGATGAGGTGAGGGGAAAAAGATGTATAGTATAAAATAGTAGAATAGATTTTGTGCACCTCCTCTTGAAAGTGCTGAGAGTTTATACAGCTGGAGGAATTAGTGGGCAAAAGATGCTGAAGACTGTCAAGGGTAGATGAGAATTTCATTATTGACTCCACAGTTTGCCAAGACTATTAATATGTATCTAATCCACGAAGGAAGGCCCCCAAAACTAGTGTACATGTTTATATGATATTAAAACTTTTAAATATTTTTTAATGAATATATAACTTACATGAATACTCTGGAGATGTTTGGCTAGGGATAAATTTTAGAAGCAAAGCAAAGCAAATTTTGAACAGCGAAGTCTTTTAAATATATCTCACTCAGAGCAACCATTTAAAAAAAAAAAAAAAAAAAAGGCTTTCAGACTCACCCGATAATTTTGCACATGAAGCAGAATTCGGCTTAATCTTTTGCAAATTGTGCAGGAGGAGAACGGCCACCAGAGGGGGACTGGGGACAGACAGTGATGCTGAAAGATAATGTTATTACCTGAGTGATCATAGGAAATCCCATGATGAAAAAGGAGATGCAGCACCCAAGAGTGAACAGTGCCTTGTGCGTACGTAAGTATTTGGGGAACTCATCCGAAACAGAGGTCACTATAGTCTCAATAGTGGCAAACTGAAAGACAAAATAAAAGGAGTCGTTTCAGTGCAGCCAATGTACACAAAGTGGTCGAACTGGATATAACGGAACGTAAGAGACTATTTTGAGTTCTAGGTGTTAAACACTCAGACATCAACACCAAAGCTTCACCCAAAGGAGTTCAGCATCGATGGCCTTACGTCATTCCTCTTTTTGGAAAGCGTTCGCTGACCACATGGAAGATAACAAGTAATCTCATGGTCTTCCAAACAAATAAACAGGAAAAGCAAGAGGACAGGAATAGGAAACAAAGCCATTTACCATAGTGTCCAATCCAAGTGTCAGAAGCATTAAAAAGAATATTATAGCCCAGAAGGGAGAGAGGGGAAGCCTAGTTAAGGCTTCTGGGTAAACCACGAAAGCAATTCCAGGACCTAGAAATGAGAAAAAAGACTGTGATATACTGTGTCACATTAACATTGTTGACTGAACAGAAAAGAGGGAGCTGTGAAGAGTCATGTTTCAAAGTCTAATACAATATTATTTTGCTTGATAAAAGTAAAGAAGTTCTGATTCAGTCTCTCCTGTTTACAGAAAGATTTAACCACTGCAGATTTAACCATTTAGCCTCTCATGATTAATTATATTTTGGCTGTAAGTTTCAAAACACTCTTACACTCCTACTTTCAAAGCTACAGAATACATATTTAACCAGTGTACTAACATATTCATCCAAATGCAAAAGATAAACAGAAATCGTGTACTGCAGCTATGTTTCTTTCCTGCTCTCTGACCACATTCCAGCTCAGCTCACCTCATCCGTGGATGATCAACATAGCAATCATCCACCCTTCATACTACAGGGATGAAAGGAAAAGAAAATACTCTTTTTAAACTCATCAGTACACAGTTAAATGCATAGAGCTTATTCCAGTCACAAGGTAATAACTACCTTGAATCTAAAAAATCCATGAGAAACTCTGGAATGATGCACAGCAGAAAAATAAGGAGATAAGATCTTTTAAAGACTTAACCAGGAGTTTTCCTTTCTTTGTTGGTTTGATATCCTGGGCTATAACTTTTACTGTCCATAAAGGAAAAATATTTTTTACAAATATGCTTAGATATGCCCGGGAGAAAAGGCTACAGGAATGTGGTGGTAGCATTACAGTAGGTGGCACTTCTTCTCTATTTATCCCAGCTAAAGGAGTGACCATCTTAAATGCTCCGAAGGATGTTTCCTGTCAGGAGATCCAAATGAGAGCCAAGTTGTGCCGATTCCATGACTCATGGCAAAAGAAGGGGCTCCGAACTCACTCTGTCCTGACCATTTCTAATCTGAATTTTTGGATCCCATTTCCTACAGCTCCCTGTGCTGTTTCTGTTCAATAGAGAGAACAGTTGCTGTCTCACATATTGAGAAAAAAAAAAAAAAAAAAAGTTTTAGCAGCATGTGAAATAATCTCCACGGGCAACTTGTGAAATATTTGCCGTTCCTTCTGAACAAAAGACAAATATGAGAGTTAACAATGTGGTAAAAAAAAAAAAAAAAAAAAAAAAGTTGCTGCCTTGTTGCTGCCTTCAGAATGTGCTGCAGAAAAATGGCCTTTTGGAATAGAAAGGTGCATGTAGAACCACTATGTATGCATGAACGGGTTCTTTCATCTCTTGATTAAAGATATCTTCTTGCCTATTAGAGATAAAGGCTCTGTTTGCACTAGCTTCCTGCTTGTAGAAGTTTAATTAAGTCTCAGAATAAGGAGCTCCCATTAATCAAACTTTTAGGAAAGGTTTAGTTATAGAGTATGGAAGTGCACATCTCTCCATCTCGGCTCCTCATAACTCTCCAAGACACCACGTGCCAGGAAGCATCCAAGCACAGGTAAACAGTCACAAGGAGACTGGTTCCCACTCTCTCCATCTTCAGAGATTTCAGGGGAGACGAACTCTTCCTAAAGGGCTATTAAAGCCAGGAAAACTCTGAAGGTTTTATATGTGTTGAAACAAAAAAAGTCAAATGACCTTGAACTTTCATGTTAAAGTACTAAAATTTTTTCAGCTGCAGTATATACTTAATCAAACAGAGAAAGCAGAATGAAAATAAAATCAAAATAGATTGTCTTGTCTCTCCATCCATGAAAGGTGTTTTATTTGTTCATCAGGTACATTATTTTTTCCTGAAAGGAAGATGCTAAGTGGGAAGGAAGAAGGAAAAAAAAAAAAAAAAAAAAAAAAAAAAAAAAAAAATCCATCCCTTCAAAACTGCCACTGCAGCTTCACTCAAGCAGAGCTTCTTTGACTCTAACTCCTTACAAATAATTTAGGTGAGTGCAGTGTGGTTCAGATTTTGGGGTTGGGGGTTTATTGTTTTAGGATGGACGTAAAGGTCTAAAATAAAAAGACTAATAGAAACTCCTAAAACACCTGGCTTCACATGGAGTTTTTCAAACACAGTGGTCTAATCCAGCCAGAAAATGGGATGAGAGTAAAACATTTTTGTTTGCACTTAGCTGACTGGCAGACCAAAAAGGAGAGACAAGACACTGAACTGACATTACATCAGCTTGCAGGTTCAGTTTCCCCTACTATTTGCTATCAAGAAAGAGTTTGCCAGCTGACTGTCCCATAAAATTCTCTTCTCAGACCCACCAGCTGAACCTGCAGCCCGGTTAGCAGCCCATCCCAGCACGGGTCAACTGGTGCAAGTCCCAGACTAACTAACGCCCTGTGTCTGAGCTGTGGCTCACAAGCTTCTCCTCACCTCAACGTCTGGGCTGCCGTGTACCAACCACAGGAGCTGCAGAAACTGAATGTGACCCGGCACCTTTACTTGCGTCTCTGACAACAGAAGAACCAAAATTCTGTGGGATTATCCATGTTGCAGTTTGGAGAGAAGGACTAAGGAAAAGGAAACTTTCTATTTCTTAACCAGCAGCAAGATCTTATTCCTCTCCTCCTTTCACCTGTAGCAGTTGGTTTCTAATAAATTGTTAGAAACATTGGAGTTTCAAGAACAGGTATTTTTCAAGAAAAAAAATAAAGAATGTTTCATCTGCTTCACCATTTCTTGTTCCTACAACTACAGGATTTCTGTGTCCCCAGCTCATGCAGTCTGTTTTCCATTTAGCTCCCACAACATTGTTAAATGCAGATTAACCTTCATACCCAATTTATCCAGAATGACCTAAGAATATACAGAAACTAGGGAAGGTTGTCTTAATTTCTGTTCCCTGTTATCAACTAACTGCTACAACGATGCTCAGTCAGTCAGGTTTCTTAGGCTACCTGTAGCACTTTGTGGCGTTGAATGTAACCAACACAACAAACCCATCAGAAAAAACGGTTAGTGTCTTCACATTAATGCAGACAGTGAGACACATCGTGTATAGAAACCGGGAGTATGCGATATCCACTTTTTGAACTCTTCTGTCCTTCTCCCATTCAGACCCTCCTCTTGCTCCATGTTATTGTGGGTTGGCAGGGATAACATTGGGAACTATCCCCATGGCTCAGGGAGAAGCTATTAATCACTTCCCTTCGGTGCTTCAAAATGACTCTATCTGTGCTGAAAGCTAAAACAATACACTTAACAGCCCGTGTGCTCACAGAAACAGCTCTGGTGGGAGAATCATAAATACATATAGGAGTTATTATAGTCACACTCTTGTCACATCCAGCTTAAACAGTTAGGAATTTCAGATCCCCAGTTGTAACCATCTCACTTCACTAACCAAGATCTTCTAACCTGTTCTTTGGAATTTTTACTTCCTCATGGAGGCAGCTCCTTGCTCCCCACAGTTCAGAAGCTCAATACTTCTCTGTCACCTTTTTTATTCCACTCCCTACATCATGAAGCCCATCCTCCTCTCATCCAATATTCCCACCATCAGGGGCAACTTCTACTTTGGAGGACCTGACAAGGCAGCAGCAGAGAAAAATGAGAAGGCTGGTGATCGCTTAGCCTATGTGAGGGAGACATCTCATCCTACCCCCCCATCAGTTATTTACATCAAGATTTGAAATGAGTCTCACCTTGCTTCTTTCTCTTACCAAACAAGTGTTAAGGAGGCAGCAAGTAAGATCTTGACTTCCCAGCGTACTTTCTCTTGTACGAAAACACCTACAAGCAGTCTACTAATCCCCTCCAGTCTGAAGTCATTATTCCCACTTCCAAGGTCAATGTCATCATTAATAATAGAGCTAAAGGTGCCACCAGGCGCCTAAGTAGTGAAATGGCAGCATGCCCTACCTTGGTCTGCCACAGCTTCAATATTCACTTTGAGCTCATTTGCCATGAAGCCGATAACTGAGAAGATCACAAAGCCTGCAAATATACTTGTGGCACTGTTGGTACATGTGACTATCAGTGTGTCCCTGAAAAGAAAAAAAAAAACAAGAAGCCATGTCACCTGTTACAATACGTGCAAGGGAAGGCTTTGTACTTTCAGGAGTCTCTCGTAAGCACACACATCCCGTGGGAGCACTGGTGGAGGTACACTTTTACAGTTATTGGTGATGCTTGGGGCTGATCAGAGATACCAGAAGCCTTCACACCACCACCAGCAATCAGCTGTGCAAGTGCCCATCACCCACACGCCATAGAGGAAGCCACAGACCATGCAGGAGGATGAGCACTTCTGCTCTTGGCCTCTCTGAAGAAGGCAGCAATGATCTGTAACACAGTGTTTGACTCTTTGTCTGATGTCGTTATCTGCTCACTCTGTTACGTATGGACTAACCACCACCGTCCAGGTAAGATGATTTATGTCCTGTATCTTTCTTGTATTTACACACAGGGTTAAGCTTTCTGCACCTGGCAGCACTCATTAAATGCCTGCCCATCTGTAGAGAATTCCTTGGCACAATTTTCCATTGTTGTCGTTGTTAAGAGTATCTCAAGAGATCCATACCTGAGTGTCACACTGTACTGGGTAAGTACAGGTGACTTGACATGAAACTGGCCCTCACGATCCCCATCCATATTTATTACCTTCTTGATGGGATTTTTATTGTTTCTTCACAATATGTGCATCCAGAAGTCTTCCCCTAAAACTATTACAATTTAGGAACAAACAAGTCACTCCAAATGTTGTTTTGCTGGGTATTTTTATGTTGGCTAGAATTGCTTATTCCTACTGCTATTCATTAGAAACAGAATTAAATACAACCTGAGAAGTTGTCAGAACCTCACTGATCTGGCAAACTTCTGGAATCTCTAAGAGACCACCTCTTATCAGGAATGATTATGTTAATTCTTCAGGTGTACAGAAAAAAAAAATACAGTATTTTGTTAGGAATCATCATGTGTTAATCTTCTTCCAAAGCCCGGATAAGTTTTAAGTAAAATATTTTAGGTATCCATTATGAAGTGCATTTATGTAAATTTACTGCAATTATAGATTACTTAATGATGTTTAAAATTAAGATGTAACTGAAAACTACAATTTTATCTGCAGTATTAGAATGAAATGAATATAAAAACTGAAAGATAAAAGAGTCATGCTTCATTTCAGTATTCAAGAAGTGTTGTAAAATTTAAAAGATTAGAAGTAACTAAGCCTTTCTAATTATTTCTGCTTCAGTCTCCCATAGCCCCCTCTAAAATAGGTAAAACATGTATTTAGTTTTAGACCTGTAAGATTTTTATACTTCATTACCACGTATTTCTTTCAAAATTTTTGTTAACATTTTCCAAACTCCACAAAATATTGCTAAATTAATGCAGAAAGATAGCATGTTGCTTCTGCCATTTTTTGGCCCGATATTCTGAACATTTTCATTCATCAACAAAGAAATAATCAAAGCCCAAGACAAGCGTTTTCAAAAATAAGGTGCAAAGGGTTACTGTGAGGGAGTCACTGAGTATGCAACACTTATTTATTCCTCCGTATTTTAGGATAATTATATTAGATTACTTCTGAGCACAAGTAGGAAATGTTTTTGAGATTCCTTTTTAAGATCTTGATCCACGTTTCTTTTTAAAGGTAGTATTTTGTATATAGTACTTAGAAGTTATAGGATATGGGAATTCAAATCCCAAGGAGCATGTTCTTTAGTCTCGGTTCAGGAAAGATTTTAAGCGTGCCCCTAGGACAGTGCTTGTGCACGCTGTTGGCTGTCCTGAATCTGCACCTCTGTCGTTGCAGAATCAGTAAAGGTTCACTTCGATAGAAACAAGATTGGCTTTAAAGACAGTAAAATAGCAGTGAGGCTTTCTACTAATGCCCCTTGGCTTTGTTTTTTCCATCTGCAGACATTTATGTGGCACTCTCTTTGATGCAAAACTATGCCATGCCACCAGAGCAATGAGGTTTTTTTCCTTCTAAAAATAACAGTCAGTACTTTCAAATAAAAGTGATTTTAAATTTCACAACCTGAAATAACTTTGTACAAGTAAAACTGCACTAAAAGTAATTGGGGGGAAACAGATAACATTTAGGAGAAACGGGAGTCACATATAGAAATCAGGTGTTAAACTCATGCACGTCTCACAATGGCAAACTTCATTTCATTCTACACATGGGTTGTTCTTCAGCAGAGGCTGCCAACTGGCAGGGGTTCACACCACTGCTCACAGCTGCTGACAGCTTCCCAGATTGCCTTTCCACCCAGAACTGCTGATTGCAAAAATGAAGAGCCCATAGGGACTGTAATAAGCCTAAGGCTCATTTTGAGACTAGCACATTAGGACCTGGGGAGAGATACAATACACAAACCCAAAGAAGATTACAGAAACAAAACAATTTAAAAAAAAAAAAAAAGTAAAAGAGAAAAAAAAAGAAGAAAAAAATCAAAGATACAAATTTTAAAATAACCAAAAACAACAACAAAAAAAAGGACAGTCTTTCAAAACAGATTTCTGCAAGGTGGAAGACAAATGGTTTTGGACCTGTTTAATAAGACTGATGGATTTCAGTCTTACATACCTGTAGCAATTATTATGGAATTTGTTGTAAGAAGAGAGAGTAATTAGACCTCCCCATGCTGCAGATAAGGAGAAGAAAATCTGAGTGGCAGCATCCTTCCAAACCTAAGACAGACAGGAGGGGAAATAGCATCAGCTTCAGAAAAGAGCATTAGGAAGATCATTAACACTGAGTTACTGTTAGATTAACACATAAGTAATTTAAATGAACTTTAGAGCAATGGATGCCAATAGAACATTAACAAGCAATATCTTGCCCCAAAATACATAGTGCCCATTTGATAATAAGTACTGTTCTTGTTGAGCCCATATAAAATGTCAATATAACCTTTGCTGTATATGGAAGGCACAAATATTCAAACCACATCGATTTGATACCTATCAGTTCAAACACATTCAGCCAAGAAAATACAAATCGAGAGAACAAAAAATCTGCATCAAGTTTATCTGCCAGTGGTCCTAAATAATGCTTTTATCTTCTCGATAAAAGCAAGAACTTCGATGTTACTTGATGTGCTGCTTAGGAATGAGATCACACTAAAATTAGGGTAAATTTCCATCACTAGGTGTAACCAGCACAGTCCAAGTCATAGCTATTTAGACACCAGGGCCCAGTTTTCTCCCATCAGAAGAAAAAGTATGCTTGGCCAAGTCTTTCAATAATAAAATAATTAATAATAATAATAATAATAATAATAATAATAATAATAATAATAATAACATCATGAACCACCAAACAACATTTTTTTTTCTGTAACAAAGTCCTTCAAAACCTTAAATGCATGTAGACAAAATCTTTCTAAATTTCCTGGTATCTCAAAGGAGTTGGTCTTACTTATCCCTTGCAAAGTGTTTGAAGTATTGATACATCTATTCACAAGCTTTCCTACAAAGTCTGATTTTCCACATAAATCCACAGCGCACAAATCGAGATACATGTACGTGCACAGATACAGAGGTGGATCTACACACACACTAAGCAGCTTGAAGATAGTGCTTAAACACTACTTGAAAAATTACCAGCCAGCAAGCAGTCAATCCTTCCTCTAGGTGAGTGTAATATACAGCTCTTAATTCATGTTAGAACTGCAAACAAAATTAAAAATAGAAGCTCGCCTGAATATTCTCAGACACTTACCCAAGGTTATACAGATTCTTAGTGTATTCAGACAGCCCCATTTTGCAAAATGCAACAGTTCTCACCTTCTTTATGGCACAATGTGGGATCCAAACCCGCTCATATTTAATGCAAAAATTAATTCCTGTATTGTTTGCAAAAGATTTAATACTCCCACCACCACCAAAGAATCAAAATAGCCATTATTGCAGAGATATTAAGGAAATTAAGATCTGTACAGTTAATCCAGGAAACAGTTTTTCATCTTTAATTATCAATCTATCAGTGTGATACCACACTGCTTTTGATAGAATAAAAAAATTTCTTAGAGAAAAAAAAAGCCCCACCACAAACCAAACAGTCTCCTGAGGTGTTGCTAAAAATCCCTCTTGAATTTCTAGAGAAAAGAGTCTGAATTGTAACTCTCAGCTCAAGGTCCAATTCAGTCCCTTGCCTCAAGACACCTGTAAGACTGACACGGAGGCACCCGTGTGCCATGTCAGACAAATACAGGGTCCATGGGTGGATTTATATCGACACAAACACAAATCCATGTGTCTTTTTGGAACATGTTCGACTGGCTTCATTGGCAGCAAATGACTTTGAAGAAAGCAGTCGAAGTCATGAGTGAGGCAGCGGAGCTGAAACTCAACCTTACACGGTCAGTGCTTAAAGAGCAAAGCCAGGTACTGTGTGCCTTAATTCTGCCCTCTCCTACACAGCAAGGAGCCTTGTTCCTTACAACGCAGCTAGGATAACGATCGCAGCCACTCCGTGTCAGAGAGTTAGATTAGGATGTATAATTCGATTTTGTTCAATTTAGTGTCTCACATGTGTTATTCATTACAATCTTCTTTGCTCAGTGAGTAAAATACACCTATTCTGAGCATTTCTCGAGAAACGCAGGTAGGTTTATTATGCTATCTATGAAAAGCTTCGTGTGCTTGTTCAAGCCGGAGCAGCATCCATCAGACAACAGCACATGCAAATCCATACTTCCTTTTTAACGCCCTGTTTTCCAAATGCACCTGCTCCAAGAGATCCACGTGAACTATTAAACGTGAATTAAATTACGTATCTATAATAACATATGTAAAAAAAAAAAAAACACGTGCACACAAGTAACAAAGATCCACTGCAGCAAGACTCCACATTTTAAAATGAAGAACAAGTTTCCACAGATGACATTACTGCCACTTGCAACAGACGTGAAGAAATCTGTATGACTTATTCAGCCTAGCAGAGTTGTAAGTGCAATAATAAGCCCACCATAGCATCAATTAGCTTCTCCCACTTTGGTGTGATGAAGTACCAGATTCCAGCTCCAGCTCCAGGTAGAGTTACTCCTCTGATAAGAAGAATGATAAGAACTACATAGGGGAACGTAGCTGTGAAGTACACCACCTGGACAGACCAAAAAAAAAAAAGATTATTGAAGGGTCTTACTTGGGTATATAAGAAGAGAGGGTGGGAAATGCAAGCGCTACATTACTGCCTGAAGAAAACAGTTACTCAGGCTCAGAGACAACAGGGTTATTTCCCAGGAAATCTGAAATTTTACAGCTGCCCCTGATGTTGGAAACAGGAATAATAATATCAGTAGCAACAGAGATAAGAGTTGGGGTTCTAGACAGAGAGGGGAAGAAAAGGCAGAAAAGAAAGTCTGAAGAGGAACAATAGGAATTCCCATCTAAATGAAAACATAATTTTTGATCTTTGCCCAGAGTAAACTAACACAGCTGAATGGAAACAAAATGAGCAATGTCATTCAATACCACTTAAAGTCCTGATATTTTTTTCTAGCTATCTCTCTGTATTTTCCTTAGCCTAAAGAATTCTCACTACTGTTTTTACTTCTTGATAATTACATATCAACATGAAAATATTTATGATACCAATGGAAAAAAAAATATCAGTGGAACAAGCCAGACAGACCTAATCATCATTATGTCTAAATACACAAGAGGGGTTGTGGGTTTAATGCCTTAATAATTATCTAGCACAGAGCAGAGCACTCTCTGTGGTCAAATAAAATGACTAAATTATAACCAGTTAAGCTGCACACTCTACCCAAAAGCATTTCAAATCCTTTTACACTTTAACCTCTGAATCTTACAAGGACCAGGACTATCCAAGCTGAAGTGACTTTTGAAACTGTGTTCCCAACTTTCTCCTTGCTGTTTCAAGAGGAATTTCAAGCAGTTGCCCAAGTGAATTTAAGTGCTGTGGATATACTGAACTCATCTGTGCATAAATACAGGTTTCCTGTCCCTGACACCAAGGAGACTATTTTTCTGTGCTGTGAAGACTCACTTAAATAAATACCTATTGCCACATCCAAACCCAATTTATTCTTCTCTGTAACTTCTGTTTCTTGGCTCCAGACTTTCATGTAACAGTTTTTCCTACCACACTAAGCTAGGGGAAAAAAAAAAAAAAAAAACACCACAAAAAAAACCAACTATCTCCACTTTCCCCCGGCCCACTCAGTCTCTGGACTTTCTGATAATTCCCCAACTACCTCACAACAGATGCTGTCAACTTCTAGTTGCAAAGGGATAGCTTGGAATCACAAACCCTTTTCCCACCTCTAGAAAATTCACAGCTAGCTCTTCATACCCAGTATCTTTATCCCAGGAAATACCTAGTTATTTTGCTCCAGCTTTTTTTAATCTTTTCAGCCTACTCTTTGTAAATAAGCTAGATTTATGCCATGTCATCATCTAACATTTTAACCTGCATACCAATTGCAGTGGCATTGATGGAGAAGTCTCAGATACTGCATTCCTGCGGGTTTCACATAAAAACCCACCCAAGCCTGTGCTGCTGCTGAAGAAAAAGCTGCATTTCTCTGCTCAGACAGCTGCCTGACCAATTCACATGCCTCTATTTCCATGCCAGCGAGAGGACATGCTCCCTCTTGACCCGGTTGGTAGTTAGGGGGCATGGCAGCAAGCTGCAGATTTGAGGGGCAAGGGAGAGAGTGACACGTGAGATGTCAGAGAAACAGCAAGGAGCTAGTTTACCGCAAGGAGGAGTTTTAGAAAGATGGCAAAGAAATATTTGGGAAAAAGATGATACACACTGCCACTGCTCACACTCGCCATAGAGCAATTTAAGTTCGGGTCTGCTTTTAAAACCTGTTACTTGGCATCCTAATTTACATCATCGTTTCCCTGATCACAGTGAAACGTGAGATGATTGTGGAATTTTAACAAACACCACACAGAATAGGGAGGGCTAGCGAAGGCACCTTTTTGCCATCCAAATGCTGAGTACAGCTCAAGGGCTCACTTTAAACCTATTGAAGGTTAGGGAACAAATGCAGAAATAAAATTATCTTTTTGTGTGTTTTGGTTAGACAGAAAAACACAGGAAAAAAAAACCATTTCATTAATACTTAGCCATTTACTGAAAATAGTTGTCAGTAATTCACTGCCTTAAACAAGAGCATGATTCCCTTGAAGCAGCACACTGCTTTCCTGCAAGTGTACAATCACAAATATTTTTCTTACTTTTCCCGATGACTTGATTCCTTTAGCAAGGGAGGCATATACAATCACCCAAGCTAGGAAAAGAGACAGTGCCAAGGGCCATCTAATCTCACCAGGATATTCAATCCCTGCTGAAATCTTCAATACAAAGTACCTAGGAATAAATTTAAAAAAATAAAATTTAAAAAAAAAAAAAGGAAAAAAATTAATGACAGCAACTGCAGGCAGCAATTCAGTGCAAATTCCTACAGTACTTTGTTTTGCTTCAGTGTTCTCAGCGGTTTCTCTAGAAGGTTCCAGTGGTTCTCCCCATGTATTATTTTATTTCTCTGCATTGCAGTAGTAGACAAAAATGCCAGGCATGGGCCAACACCCCTGCTGTGCCAAGCACCATAGGAGCAGAACACAGCCAGGGTTTGAAATTTAGCTTTCAGCATTCCTATGCATAAAAAATGGGTATCATTTGCTGTCCTTAACTATTGTATTTCTAGCCTTTCAAACAGTTATTTACTGTCTGTTACGGTGGATTTTAGGGGAAGATTAACATAACATCTCTAAGCAAATAAAGATCTTACTTGAAGTATTCTTCACTTCCACTGACAAAAGTTTTGTTTCCCTCGCTGGTGAAGTTAACCATAGTCAAGTTTGGATAGGCACTCATACAGAAAGTAGAGTTCTTGATTTGTATTTTTGGGTGGTCACCAATAATGCAGGAATCTAGGCAGAAATGAAAACAAAAGAGAAAAATAACTTGACTAGATTTTTTTTTTTTCAGAGTGGGCGCAAAATAACAACAAAAAGCGTTAGATCACGCGCATGACGAACTTGTGTGTTAGATGCAACACCTTGCTTACAGAACCTATACGGGTCGGAGACAACCGAGTCTTAAATTTTCCCCCTTTATTTCAAATGTCTACGGCATCAAAAGGGTCTGAGGAAGGGAAAGAGCTGCTGCCCGCCCCGGGGAGCGCTCACCGCCCCTCTCGGGGGTCAGCCCCGGGCCGGGGGAGTCCCTGTCTCTT
>NW_020799103.1:7104227-7108753 GCF_003259725.1 Athene cunicularia
ATTGCAGATTCTACGAATCTCTTTCCTCGTGCACAAAACGCGTGTGCTAGAAAATCTGGATACAAAGTGTGGCAGAATTTCGAGATGCCCCGGCTCGCCTGCTTGCCCTCTCACTCAACGTTAATATTCTGGGGGAGAAAACAGTAAGGTACACAAAAAACTCAAAACAAACAAGCCATACCAGCGTCTGCAGACCCGTAATTCGAGTTTAAGTAAGTGTTTCTACAGCACTGCGCCGCCAGATCTCGTTAGATTTCACATCACGGCTGTAGGATGCTCCCTTCCCTATCACCAGTGTAGAAAGATTCTTTAATTTTACGCCCCATTTCCTTTCTGTCATTCAACAATGCACATCGGCTTTTTTTTTTGTTTTGTTTTGTTTTAATATATATAGAGGCAATAGACAATCTGCCCTGTAGGCAGCCGGAGATGTTAAAAAAACAAGCGAAATAGTGCTGGTGAGCATTTCTGAGCTGACTGCCGCCCTTCAAAACCCGACAGCATGACAGTGAATCGCAAAAATAACCACATCAGCACAGCAGAATTAACGACAGTAACAGCTGGCTTTCCCTATTCTTTTTCTTATGTTTGCGACATGCGCTCCTCTAAAGATTTTTTTTTAAGCATTCCCTATTCATTAAACAGATTACTGACGACACTCCCACATCCTCCCCCGCCTTTTCCTCCAGTTTAAAATTATAATTTAAAACGTGTCTTCTTTTTATACCTTAACCCACAGACAAACCCTACAATTTCCATCAGTTTAATATGAGCTTTAAAAATACACCTGCTTTGTAGAAGAAGGTTTCACAAAAACTACCCATCGCTGTTTCTGTCGCAAGTTTTCTCTTCGTCTTAATCCCGCACCGGGGATAAGATCTGGAAGGACTCGGTCACTCTCCCACCGCACTTCGGGGTACCGCCGTCCCCCCCGTGCCCCCTTCCCCGGCAGAAGCCCTACCCCGGTCCGCGGGCGGCTTCCCGCGTTGGTTCCGCGGAGAGCACCGCGGACAGCTCCCCCAGCACCGCGGACAGCTCCCCCAGCACCGCGGACAGCTCCCCCTCCGGCACCGCTTCCCTCGCTGCGAGGAAGGCACCGACAGAGAGAACCGACGCGAGGACGAGGGGTCCAACCCCAAATTTAACGACGAAGCCTCCCCCTCAGCCCTTTTCAATACCAAAGAGAAGAAATCAAGCACTCACCATGTCTTAAACAGCCACAGACTGACGCAGTAGAGGTAAAAACAGCAGTACTGGCAATTGACAGACTGGATTTTGCTCAGCCGAGAGCAAAGCTTTCTATACTTCCTTGGGAAAGACTGGGTTTGCGTCAGTGCATAGCAAGGTGCCCTTCGTTTGACATTTTCTTGATAATAAGAGTTTGATAAATCATTACCCTTGGTTTCAGATTTTAAAGGGACAACAAGAAGCCAGAGCGCCGGCTAGCTGTCACTCACGTGGCGGTGGGATTGCGTGTTCCGTGTGACTCATATGGGGGCTGATTACTAAACCAAAACCAGCGAGAGCACAGAACTTTCTTGCTGGTGATTAGAGGGAACATGTGAGAAACACGTACTACTGCACCCAAAGCAAGAGAGAAATGGGGAGAAACCTTCCATTTCTACCCCTCTCCCCCCTCCCTCTTATTGTAGTGTGTGATTCTTCTCTCTTTTTTTTTTCCCCCTGCATTTCTCCAGTTCACAGGTGGATCAGACGTTATAAGAGCTTATATATATACACATTTCTATAGATATGTATCCACATACCTATACACAAAGAGAGAAGTTCACTGTGTACAAAGAACACAAATACATTTTAATTGTGTCTTTCTAGGTCTCGTTGCACCACACAAGACTATATGGTCTATTTTTACTGTGCCTCGTGGGGGACAACCCTCAGCCCTAATTAAATTGAAACGATACACACAATAAATCCATCTTATCTTTCATTAAAACTGTCTTAAGAACAGTTAAGTGGGAGCAAAGATGAAGGCAACCGCAGTCAAGTGTTGGTGTTAGTCCTACACCCATCAAAGCACTTAAGTTTCAGAACTGGGGGGGGAATTACTCATCATTAAAAATCAGATGTTAATCCAGAATCGTTTTAGCAACGAAGTAATTGACCCCTAAACACCTCTCGTAAGCGTTATCTGCTATTTGAGGGTCCCGCTCAAAGATTTGTTGCGCACAAGATAACTTTGCTCACACTGACAAAAATAAAAAAGCTTGTTGGCAAATCGGGATGCTCCCTAAGCAACCTTCCCGGTTGTTTCACCGTCAGAGATGCTGTTCCTCCGCATACACTCTGCTAGCGTCAGCTTCTCCTGAGAGTATTTATATTTTAGCGTAAGCGATGTGAAGTGTGCGCCTATTCGGGGGAGGGGAGGAGAGGATAGGAGGGGGCTAAACTCGCCCGCACCACATGAATTCCTTGTACGTCCTTGATTTTACGTGTTACCACCGTTTGTTTCAGCGGACGGAGTAAATCAAAAATTCGCAGCAGCCCAGACAATTCTGCAAAGCCTCCGGCTGCCCGGTGCCGTCAGGAGCTGCGAGTTTGAGGGGACTGAAGAGCTTTTGTTCCACTGCAGGCAGCTGCCCGTACCGCCAGGCTGCAGCTCGGCGCGCAGGTGGGGCTGCGGAGGCTGCCCCTCTCCGCTAGAATTCAGCCCAGCGCCTTGACGCTACACCTGCTCATTGCGGATGTAAGCAGAAATCCACCTGCGAACATTATTAAAAGCACCACGAAAGCCAAGGAGATCGGGGCCAGCAAAGCAGAACATTGAAAATCGCTTTTTGCAGGAGAGATCGCCCTGTCTCCCAGATGAAAAATGCTTTCGCCTTACAGCAAGGCTTCAGAGCATGTTTGTAACACAGCTACCGTTAACTTATTATGCTCCTGATCAAGCACGGGGGCCTACCTATCCTATAGGTATAGAAATTTAATACGCAAATACAGATTATTTTTACACATAAAGACCTCCATACACACTGCGTGTAAACTGCTGTCTGTTCCTCTCTTCAAATACACTCGTCTGCATCTTTTCGACCACCTTCTCCCCCTCGATCCATCCAGAAATCGAGGGGCACACACAGAAGCTAGTTTTATTGGGGAAGGGGGTAAAAATCTAGTATTTTGCAGTGTTTCCTTCTCAACGCACCCTCCAGCCGCAGAACTATCTGTTGGGAGCCAGGGAAGGGAGCAGGGTCGTTAGCTCAGCTATGCTGCCCTTCAGGTTACATTAATGCCTCCAAAGGCACGGACCAAATTAAAAGCGACAAGGCAGCAGCAGTCCAAGAAGTATTTTGGTCGCGAAGGCCCCCAAACCTCTTCTAGATTCACAAGGTTGACTTACTTTGCTTTTTCAGAAAATTGAAAATGTTCATTCTTCACATTCATTTCTAAGCGGTATTTTTGATTTCTCCATCAGCACTGAAACGTGAAATCGAAGTTTCACCCCTGTAAAAGAGAAATCGATCTCCTTTACTTTCAGGAACGGCAAGAAAACCCCTTTTCCACACGCACCCCGGGGAAGGGCGCTCTCGGTGAGGACCGGAGCCGTGCTTGGACAAGAGGGAAACCCACGGAGAACCACGGCTCGGATCTCAAACCCTTTCCCGTTCCCCAACACCCCCCCGCCGGCTCTGGGGACTGCAAAGCCGAGCTCCGCCGCGCTCCTCTCGCACAGGCTTTCACACTGCAGACACCTGCCCTTGGCCGAAACTCCTAGTTTGGAGTTAGGGTTCATTTCAAAATCAAAACAAAGCCCTCCAATGCGAGGATTGAACGCCCCAGGTAACTGCCAGTACGTTCATTAATGGCTTTTTTGAGCTCTTTCTTGGTTTCTCATCGTCTCCCCCACACGCCGGTCCCGGAGGCGAATCGCCCCACGCAGGTACCTAAGGAGTAAGGAAAAGCACCTGGCTGCAGCTCACCCCCAACCCACCCCACCCTCTCCCTATTTCCGGGGGTCACCCACCCCCGATATAAGCCGTCCCTGCCCGCTGCCCTAAGCCCTGGCCACCGGCACAGCCCCCCGGGACCGCTGGTAGGGAAGGAGGGAGGGCGGCTGCTCCGGGGCGCTGTGGTAATAAAAGGGAACACACACCCACCCCTCCCCTGAAACTGCCCCTTTCGGGGTCCGCCTGCTTGCGGTGACCCCCCCGCGGAGGCAGAGCTACCCGCGAAGCAGTGCCCTCCGCGCCCTGCGGAGCGGCCGAGCAAGTGCCTCCGCCTTAATTACTTTGTCAAAGATGAAAAATAGCAATTGATTATTCCCCCCCCCTCCCTTTGCTCGCCGTGCCTCCTTTTCCCATGCCCCCTCTTTGCAGATAGGCAAATGCGCAAAAGAAGGGGGGCGGGGGGAGCGCGGAAGGGCTGTGCCGGGACTCGCTGGCCCGGGGGGTGCTCCCTCGTCCCCCCCCTCCCACATAACAGGCATTTTCCTGCCTTTACGCCGCATTCCTGCCGTGCCTCAGCGGAAAAAAACCCAAGTCAAGACAAAACCAGACGATGACACCTCTACC
>NW_020799103.1:7108803-7194224 GCF_003259725.1 Athene cunicularia
AAAGTTTTTTTTTTTTTTTTTTTTTTTTTTTTTTTTTTTTTTTGGCACGGAGCTTTCTTGCCAAATCCAGAGAAAGCCGCTTTGGTGGGAGTTCTCCACAGAGAACGGCCATTTAAACTCTTTTCTCCCTTAAAGCTAAAAGGCAGATCCAAATAATAAGGATGAGGAAAGGTGTGAATGCCTCTAAGTGCCCCGTTACGATTGCGACCGAATAGCCTTTGTGTTAAAGGTAATCAGATTAGAGAGATGTTAAACGCTCGCTGTGAAATGCACTGATTCAGTCCGGACCAAGTACTTCGCGGGCTGCACTTGCACTCAAATGTGGTTTTCATCTGCTCGTTAGGCTCATGGCTTGGTGACACCGAGTAGAGGGCAAGTGCCAAGAGCCCTTTCTGCAGCCGAGGAGAGTCTGGCAGCCCCCGGCAGGTCGCCACCGGCTCTCTGAGGATGCCGAGCTCTCAACAAACCTGCCCCTCCCCCAGGGCTTGGACGTCTTGCAGAGAAATTCCTGGTTTGGGCTATCAGGGAAACGTTAATATAGGTGTGAAAAAAGGTTATGGCTCTTCTTATAACCAAGAGGGTTTTTAAATCATTCTAATGATTTCCCCGTAGCCATACATAACGCCAAGCCAAGAACAATATTGTATTCACTCCGCCGAGTTAGAAATCAAACCCGGCAAAAGCAGGTATCAATAAGCCAGATCCTGCGAAGTGATACTTCTGTTTCTTTTATTTCCTTTCCCATTCTATCTATATACGTGAATTTTTACAGCCTTAATTCAACTGAACAGTTTTCCCGTGCAGAGCACAGACTCACCTTATCAGGCTGCAATATTTTGCCTCTCTCAGTTAATTATGTCCAGATAATGAAGATAAAATCTTTCTGGTGATAATTACCTGTTATTTTTTCTCCTGTGAAATGCCTCGGGCTCATCCTGCTATTTATTAGCTTTACTGTACACTTTCTGATGAGTTTGCTTCCAATTGCCTTAGCCCACATAACTCACAGGATGGCTCTTGGATTTTCAGATAATTGTCAAAGTCTGGTATCCTTGTTGTAAAAAGGAGTCGCTTCCCTGAGAGACTTAACTCCTTCAGTGGAGACCACTGTAAATAGAGAATTAAAAGAAAGGGGGATCAGGTGGGTGGAAACAGAAGCATCTGGAGAAAATTTCTGCACCACTGGCCAGGCATTTATGCTCCTAACAGCTATTTAACCCACATATACATGTTTTTTAATTTGTCCAGACATTTGCCTTAACCACAGGGCATAATCACCACAGGTCTGAACCTCCACTTTGCAATAAGACATGGCTTAAAAAAATGAGCGTGTATTTAATGAAAAATTATAAGCAGATACCATTCAGAGCTATAAATACATTTCCATGATTTACTCATGTGCAACCAAGGGTATTTTTTCTGATGCCACAGTAAACTCCAGACTCAGCCTAGCCCAGCCATTGAATTTAACACTTCTGTTCAGGTAAGACTCTGTGTTTGCATTGCAAATAAGATAAAAATACATCTTTTTGAACTAGTGGTGCTGAAAACGGGATTAAGAGCAGTAGTTTCTTCTAATAAGTAAGGTTAGCACCGAGAAAAGACAAGGAAGCCTCCTTAAATCCATGTGCACACCCTCTGTCTGTGCAGGGAGCAGCACATAAAGGAGTGCTTTGTAGAGCGATCCAAATGCTTCTGGGGGTCAGCAACCAGGTTGCTTTATCTCAATCTTGGCACAACTCTAAGAGGGGTGATGGATAGCGGCTGTGGCAACCGTGGGACAAAGAGACCAGAACAGAAGCAGATCCTGGCTGTGAGAAGAGCACGGCAGCAGCCCCGATACCAGACACAGCAGGGCAGGGGGACAGGGACAAGGATCTGCACATGGAAGGACACTCAGCATGTTCACAGGGCTGGGTCACCTGTGGAAAGGTGTCTAAACCACCTGCAGGCTGCTTTTGCTTGGCAAGCGGGAAAGTTTTGGAGCACACAGCCTCATTGTTCAGCCATGAAGCATCAACTCAGCTAAATTTCAATTTTAATAAAGATTAACACTCTAAACAACACTATCTGAAAAGAGTAGTTCTCCAAACTGTGGTATCTCGGTCACTTGTTACTATGTGAACATACCGCACTAAAGTTTTGAGGTTCTGATCAGAAATTTGGAAAGAAAATATCACAAATATCACAAAATGAGAGGAAGTTGGTTTTCTAGGCAGATGCCCTGGGAGAACACCATGAGCATCACACAGAAAATACACCAGATTCTAGCAGATAACCAGTTCATTTTAACACCTTTCACTCACTGCCTTATTCAATTTTGGCTGTTGAGTCAGAATCAGTGAGAATGAAACATCATGGCATGTACCTCTGTGAGGTTACAGGAGCTTTCCTAGGAGTCAGCAACATTGACTACATAGTCCCATTTTAAGAAAAAAAACATAATAAACATACTAATGTAACTACTTCGGCATTTCAGAAGGCAAGTCATGATAGTAATTTGGACTTCTGACTGCGGAAAAAAAAAAAGAAAAAGAAAAAAGAAAAAAGCAAGCCTTAAACTTTTTCTGTGAGCTCTCATATGAAGTTCTTGGTTTGTTTAAACCAGAGTGCTCTGCATTCTTTTTTTTTTTCTTCGTTCACTGTGATAGGGGAAATCCCCCAATACTTAGTGAATTGGGTATGGTGACTGTCGTAGAGAGATAACAAAACTGTGACCCCTCCGTCAGCATGAAAAAATCCCACACTTCGTCTTGCAGAGTGCCAGATGAAGAAACCCATCTGTTCAGGGTTGATAAGTCAGCCCACTGGTGGGATGTAAGTCTAAATCAACGAGTGGATTGTAGGACATTCATAGGAGCAGGGAACTTTTAAGGTTATAGGTTAAATCTAACTTAATTTTGGCTGGAGAAAAAACGCCAAGAGCAAATTTCCAGCTACAGCTTCTCTCACTGGTACACCCCTTTGGAGAACATTAGTAATAACTCCCTTTCCTGAACCAAACTGGTCCCAGTGTACTTGGAACAGCTCTGTGGGAATATACTGGTGGGAACACTTTACCTAATCACATCCTTCCTTAGCAGACTCCCAGTGCGAGTCCAGGCAGAGTCCCTGTTCTGGGGTCTAAGCCTTGGGTACAAGAGAGCTTGATTTGCGGAGAAATCACTCTATAACTTTGGAGTTACAAAGTGGGTATGTTTATTCAGCGCTGGGCGCATGGGGGATCGCTCCACCACAAGCATGCGCCTCGTTTGCAGCTCCCATCCGGCTCATATAGTGCATATTCATAAAATGCCTGTACATATATATATTCTACCCCGCCTCCCCTCGCTTCTCATGGTCATCAGGTCTCCTCCTCTTGCGCCTGAGCGATGAGCTCTTCAAGCTCCGGGCTGGGGTCGCAACTTCCTGGGGAGGGGTCATAAAGATGAAGTACCTCTTCTTCCTCGCTGGTGAACTTTTCACCCTGTCGCTCTGCGCAGCCTCAGTTGTTCTCTGGCTTCTGTCCAGGTTGCCAGGCCAGTTTGTGCTGGTGTTTGGGTAGTCTGTTGCTGATACCCACAACTTCAAGGACTAGGGGAGACTTCTCTTTGGGCTAGGAGATAGTCGCCTAGCAACGTTATCAGCACCTGGTATGTCTTTTTCGAACAGTCCCATACGCCTCCCCTTGTTTTTGCACAGGCCTTGCACCATCAATCTAAGATTGTTTAGACTCCCCATCCCATTCCCCCCTTTTCTTCTTACTTAGTAAATTCTCTTACTACTTATTTATCTGCTTCTTAATCTATTTCCCTTGCCCTATAATATGTTAGTACTATCCTACAAATTAGTTAGTTTATTGCTTAAAGCTCGGATTGTGATACAAAGCATCATACATAGCTTGCAAGCGTTTTGTAAGTCTCCAGATCCATACATATATAGCTACAGTAAGGATTAACAAAATTACTACAGATATTAATAAAGCAACCACTGGGTGAAGGGCTGTGTTTAAGATTTCAGTAGTTGTCGGCGACCATCCGAAGAGTGTATCCCACCAATTATGTTTCCCTTCCTGCTCAACTATCTTTAAGACCTTTTTTATCCTCTCCCCACCATGAAAGGTTGTGAGTAAAGTTTCTTGCCCTTTTTCCTTAACTTCTTCCAGTGTCTGGTGTAAGTCTGGGTGTTTTAATAGGCTTTCTATATGACTGACATTTAACCCTATGGGGACAAGAAATACCTTTACCATGAGGCTGCTTTTCAAGAGGGAATGTGTAACCACCGGGGCAGGATAAGTGAAATCACATCCCAGGATGATGGTGAAATTACAAATACAATAATTTAGATGCTGTATCAATTTCTTCTCTCGCCCATCTCTGGTTATTGTGTCACACAGTGTCCTTAAACATGCACAGGTATCCTGGGTGAAGCAGGTATCCTGGGTTATTAAATCCCTGTTGTTCTTTCATGATACAGGGTTCGAGATCTACTGCTTTGGGTTTGCCAACACTGCGGCAGCTGGGAACTACCCCGTGGTTGAGGAACAGAAGATAGGGATATATTACACAGCCACTTTTCAGCTCCATTACACCGTCAGATGGCTCAAAGGGGCTGGCATCACAGCAGAGAATCTGGCTTACAGTTTGTACACATGTGGCTGTTACTCAAAGCCTTTTCAGCTGTTAGTCAAAGCTCCATAATCCCATAATGTCTGCACTTCACTAAGTGCAAGGTTATGCTCTCTAATCCCGCAGTGCTTTTTCTGGTCATGCTGAACTAGACTTGATTTGAAGCATACTTTCAACTTTAATTCTGAAGAGACAGCTCCAACAATATTTGCAATAAAAAAATTACAAATACTATTTACTCCCCAAGACAATAGGGCACTGGATTTAAAACAAAGACACTGAACTGCTTAAAAGCAGTTAGAAAAAGCAAGGAAGCTTCTACCAGTTTATATACTAAAAGCAGGTTTAAGCCTTCCCTTGAGCATAAATCTCCAAGCAATTAGAATGCCACTGCTCTCCTAACATACAAGATTCATTGTTTATATGACCATTTTTGTAATTCCCATGGTCCATCTTCTGAAATTCTGGGTAGCTTCAACACTGACCTCCAAATATACTTAATGCTTTGGTCATAGGAAAAATTCAAGGTGATCCACTATCTAAGGTGATGGGAAACTGAAGCCAGACTTCAGTGTCAAGACCATTTTCTTATTAAGCCTCCCAGCTCACTCCTACACTTGTGAGATGCGAAGAAATGCAAAAAAACCCACCAGAGCCATTTCAATAGCCAGTTTCTCCTGAGTACCTTTTTCATTTAATTTTTCTTTACCCTTTCCTAATGAATCCACAACTATCAGTGACACTCAGAGGATGTTTTCCCATCACATTGCAAAGAACTTAACAAAATATACCTCAATACCATAATTTCACATCTGCGGCTGAAGAAGCAGACGAGGCCCACCACAGACAGGCACTGGATGAAACTGGAGAGGGAAGGAACCTACCAGAGATGACGTGAGACTGGAGCTCAGCTCTGCCACAAGCCTCCCCGTGACCAACTGAGCGTTTGAATGAACAGAGCCAGTAACCTCCATTCTCTCTCCTCCTGTTCAGCAATTTATTCTTCTGAGATCAGGTCTGACTGCAAGGACTTAAAACTTTTACTCTCCAGAAGCTACTCTGACATTGACCTACTTCATTCTCAGTAAAAAAATATTTAGCAAGAGGAAAAAAAAAATTGTCAGCAACACTTTTTGGCTTCTATATCCCCTCTGTGACCTCTCAGTAGGAAGGCAAATAGTCTGAGATGAAAGCATTTATGTACATAACTTGAAAAAATATTAGCTATCTTCATTTTAGGCAAATGTATGAGAATGAATTATTATGCTGGCAGTCAGTATGAGGTTGCGCAGGTTTAAGGAATTAAACCCTTCCCACTCAGACTCTCTGGATTCAGGGGAAGCCCATCAGCATTGCTCTACTCATTGCAGATATGGAAGGCAAATGGTTTCTTTCCTCTTCAGAGGAGGCTTCTGGGGTTTTTTTCCTAAGTCATATTTAAAGTTTCCTCTCCCTTACTCTTCCCTACCTTGAGATAAATTGCCTCAGTCTACTCACTGCTTCCTTAGCAGTCAGCTCACACTTGTTTACCCACACTCACTGCAGTCGTTCCATCTCTGCCTGAAACATCACGTCCCAAGACACTTACACGTCTCTAGCTACAAACATAAAATTAAATACAACTTCTAATGCATTTATAGATTTCCAAATGTGGTTAGAATTTAAACAGTGCTCCGTGGTTTTCAGCTAAGTTAGGGTTTTTATGGCAAGGTTTTGGTAGTGGGGGGTCTACAGGGGTGGCTTCTGTGAGAAGGTGCTGGAAGGTTCCCTTATGTCCAGTAAAGCCAGTGCCAGCCAGCTCCAAGATGGACCCGCCCTGGCCAAGCCCAAGCCCATCAGTGGTGGTTGTAGTGCCTCTGGGATAATGGATTTAAGAGGGGGGAAAAAAACCTGCTGCAAGACAGCAGTCGAGAGAGTGAAGGCAGGAGAGCAACAACTCTGCAGAGCCCGAGGTCAGCAAGGCAGGAGGTGCCAGAGCAGGGGCAGAGGTTCCCCCGCAGCCCCTGGGCAGCCCCTGGGGAGGCAGCTGTGCCCTGCACCCAGGGAGCCCCACGGGGGAGCAGAGACCCCCCTGCAGCCCGGGGGGACCCCACGCCGGAGCAGGGGGATGCCCCAAGGAGGCTGTGACCCTGCGGGAAGCCCGCGCTGAGCAGGCTCCTGGCAGGACCTGAGGAGCCATGGAGAGAGGAGCCCAGGCTGGAGCAGGTTTGCTGGCAGGACTGGTGACCCCGCGGGGGACCCAGCCTGGAGCAGTTCAGGAAGAACTGGTAATAAATTGAACTAATTTTCCTGAAGTCGAATCTGTTTTGCCTGTGACAAATTGCTGAATGATCTCCCTGTCCTTACCCTCCACTCATGAGCCTTTTGTTATATTTTCTCTCCACTGCACAGCTGAGAAGGAGAGTATGGAGCAGATGTGGTGGGAACCTGGTGTCCAGCCCAGGCTGACCCACCAGAGTTACATGCCTATCTTCCTTGGAAATCTTAAAGATCCATCTCACTTCAAAACTTTATAATGAAACTATTAAAGTCACGTAAACAAGCTCCTCCTCTAATTTAATTCTTTTTGATACTTGCCTTTTAAAAATGTGTAGTAACATCAGTCAGGAAACCAAGGTGTATATTTTCAGCTTGAATTTAGCAGATTTAAAAGCAAATAATTTTTGGGACAATGGTAGGCATATGCATTGCAGCTACCAGTCTGCATATTATTTAAACATAACTCAAATTTCACACTTTTGAAGCCTAATTCTTGTATTTTACCAATACAGTTGCCCTTGCTATTACACTTTTCACTTTACTGTAGCTATATCTCATGAGGTTTACTTTTTCTGTGATATTTTATTCTAAATGTAGAAGAATCTTGCTTGGTGCCAAGGGTGTGACTGGCACCATTGGTTTGGTGTGCGGGGTGGTGATGGATTTCATATTTCATGCACCTCTGCATATGTTTTCCACTTCAGGTGCTGTAAAAGCAAAAGAATCATATTACTTGAGAAAGACAATCATAAATACCCACTAACAAAATTTTTTTAAAACATAATACTTTTCAAAGTAGTTTTGATATTTCTATGCAAACTTCCAATTATTTTCATGGGAGACACACTTAACATTTAAATAAATGTCTCAAAAAGCAGAATTAAATACTCTTCTGTTCCATGACAAGACAGGATGAAGGGGTTATGATTACTTTCAATCCCCCTTGCATAGTTCTAAGTAAGCAAGATATTACATCAAAATCTGCTTTCTCAGAGACTGCACATGAAGGATTTAGCTGAAACAGCACCTAAACATCTCCAGATATCCTTACTGCAGAACTGTAGCTTTTTGGATTATGGGCTTCAATTATAGTGGTTCACTGAGTGAGACTACAAAGCTTTTTTTTTTCCTTTTTTTTTTTTTTTTGGCTTAAAGTGTTTTGTCCTGCTGCTTTGAGACTAACACCTCAGTTCTCTTCAAGTTGATCCAAAACTCTGAGGGAAACCTGTAATTCACATACCTACATCTCCTGCATTGTGACAACAACATCTCTCCTGCAATCATAAACACATCCCCCTTTAGCTGTAACCAGGCAAATGGATAGAATAGACATATTTAGTAAGATGACATGCTCAGAAGAGACTTTTTGACAGTGGAAATATTTTGCTTTTCAGTTCTGTAGGATTTGGCCAGGTGAGGAGATGAGCTGGGCTGACATACTTGTGCTGTCACCTCTCCTGTCCCCCACGAGGAAAGGGCCATGGGGACATTCAAACCAGGGTCTTGCATGGTATGGGGAGCTGTATGGTCAAACACTGGAGACAGCTGATGCCTGCACAGAGGCATGCAATATATCCACCTGGACAAACCAATTACTTCAGCGTCAGCATTCTCATCTCACCTATGTCAGAGGAAATTTCTCAGAGCAGCAGTCGTTACTTTACAGGAATTGTTACAAAACAGACAACACAGAGACATCTTAGATCCTAGAGGATGACTTCTGCCTCTTTCTACCCAATTTGCTCATCTTCAAGCAACACATCATTACTCAAATTTGAGCAATAACATGTAGACGGAAAAATTAAATAGATTTTGAGGTCTGGAGACTAACCTGGAGAATTTCACAGAACTTGGCCAGACGTTCCTTTCTCCAACTTCCTGCTGGGATTGACAATTATTAGTGGTTTAATCTCAGACATAAAGAAACCAAGTCTGCTTGATCTGTAGCAGACAGAGAGGTAAATTCCAGGTATCGCACAGCCCTGATCAGGAGGAAAAGCAAAGAACCCTCAAAAAAAGTGAAGGAGCATCCAAACATACACTTTAATGTAATTTTGATTGAGACAAATTAAAGTCTAGGAGCATGTGTCAGATACAGGAAAAAGAAAACAAAAGAAAAAAACCCCAACGAAAACCAGATGGAAATCAACGTACAGTGCAAGGAGTAGCAGCAAGAAGCCCTGAAAGACAGAACTGTTTCTTCTGCAGGGATGACCTGGAAACTACCAGCAGCTCATGATATCGACTGAGAGTCAGCAGTGTTCAAACAGGGCGGACCCAGGATCTCTTTTTTTTTTTTTTTTCCTGGCAAGATAATAAAAAACTGCTGCAGAACTCAGATTTAGTTACAACAGGCAAGAGGACTTTGGACAGTCTCAGGCAAGAGGAGTATGTGCATGCTTGGTATTTACTTCTGGTGTAATTACCACCAAATATACTGAGCCTAGAAAGCTTTTATGTAGAGCCAGAATACTATCGACACCTACAGCAAGTTTTTATACCCCTTTCAAATCCCACACGGCCTGAGGTAAGCAAGCTAGTGCAAACCATAGTCCAGAGGTTGTACTACTAAAAGATTTAAGTGTCATCTGCACTATCTAGCTGGCCTTTCATCAGATCGACCCATAACCCCCTATAAAAATCCTCCAGGTGACAGCTCATGCTCTCCCTTGTTTCCCTGCTACTGAGCATGAAAAATAGCTTCACAGTGTAAACTGCAGCAGGCTGGCAGGAGTGAAGAGGGAAAAGAAGTAAGACTTGCAGAAGTTTCTGTGATGGACAGGAAAACCTAATAGGATCTGCTGATGTTTTCTTAAACTAAACTGAAATTTGAGACAAGTACGAGACCAAGTTTAAAGTAGGTATTTTATTGCCTTTTACTAACTTTCCCCTACCATTTACTCTTGTTATGAGCTAGGCTTATAAATCCCTTTCCTTAGTTCTGCTTCAATTCTAGAGAAAAGGCAAATTACGCTTGTCTAACTACACTTAAGATTTTATTCTTTACGGAGAGCAGGGAAGAGCAGGTAGAGGTGAAGTACTCTAGAAAAAGACTGTGTATTAAAAATATTTTAGGAAAAAAAAAGTACATGATAGATCTACCTGGACCACTTCCCCTCCTTCCCCAAATAACGAAGACTGCACGTATCAAATAGAGTGAATGCAGATGGGGAAAGCGATTTGAAAATATGCATTTGTCCTCAAGGATCAGTACATTTCAGTGTTTTAAAAATATGGCTGGCAACAACAGACCTGCTGAAAACAAGGTTTACAGTACTGGTAATGTATTAGCTGGGGATATGGACTAATGGGAAAGGCTCTCATTTTGCTCCCAGTGCTGTAACAAGACATACCAACACATGAAGTTATTGAAAATATTCAAGCACAACAGTGGTCCCAGAGGAGCAATGCCGGGACTCGGGAAAAATGAGCGTGTTCTGGCAGGCATAGGAAAGAGCAGTATTTTAACAAAACCCCATTGAACTCTCCTCTAAGTTTATCGAATGCCTTTTCCCAACTCTGTAGACTAAAGACAATTTCTTGCTAGGAGTAAATGCATGTGCACAGAGAAATGGTGAGACTCAATACAGCTCAGGCATTGTTTGTTTATTCCACTGACCAAAGCAAGGGTTTCGGATGGGAACTACAAAAACAGACAAGATGATCTCACGGTGTTGATTTTGCTAAGGTGTTCCTGTTGACAGCTCCCTTACCCACTCCCTTCAGTAATGTCTCAATTACTTCAAAAGTAATTAACTGTCATATGGATGAATAAGTCAGGCATGATGCATCTGAATCAAAATAGTCGTGTGAACAACATAAAATTCCATTAAGGGATGGGCTGAACCACAACCCTAACTCCACAGTAGTATTTCTTAGCTACATATTACTTCTAGGTTTTAAGAGTTGACCAAAATAATGGATTAAAAAGCAATCTGTAAGTTATAAAATCTGAGACTTTACTACTGCCCTTATACCCTTATAGCATGTCATCTTTTTTTTTTTTTTTTTTTTTTTTTTTTTTTTAATATAGGAAGAAAAAGCATGATACTTGAAATATTAAAACATAGATGAAGTTATTATGAAGAAATAATATCCAGGACGTATGTTTTAGATAAAACAAACTATCTTTCAATTAAGATACTACAAAGGGGCCTTCACTTAGGCTTCTCAGAAAGACAAACTCTTGGAAAAAATAAATCTCAAGCTTCAACAGAGAAATAATATTGCTAGTCACTTCAGAAAATTTTGATCACAACTGAATGGTTTGATTGTTAAAGCAGCAGCTTGCCATTTTTCCCTCTACATCCTCCATTTCTGACAGCATTAACCTTCCTTGGCATGTGCATTTTTCCACAAAACCACCCACCTTCCATTTTCCTCAGACAGCAATGTGCTCCCTGCTGCTCTTTGCTGTCGCTTGCAAGAGGTGTTGGTTTGTTCTGGGTGGCAAGTAAAAAAGACCAGGGTCGTTGTCATCTGGTTCCCCAAAAGTGGTCAAACTTACATGCAAACCAATTGCAAGAGCATATTTCTACCTCTAGGAACAATACGTAATATCTGTTACTCTCTAAGCTAGATCTATTTTGGGGTCTACGTAGATATAGCAGCTGGGAGTGCTCCAAACACAGAATGCTTCAAAAATTAACATCAATGCATATATTAACATGAGGCAAAAGACTCAGGTTTCCTACTGCTTTATCTCCTCGGTGTAAGGCTTTGTATAGCAAGCAGCATAGTGCAGCTGTAACACTGGAGTTGCAGAGAAGTCCTCCTCACATCCAATTTTCCAGTTGAGTAGACTTTGTTTCAACAACGTCCAGCGTTGTGACAGAAGTCAATATTATTAAGAAATTCGCTCTCTTCAGTGCTCTTCTCTTTGCATAACCCATCAGAAGGTTTAATCAAAGTTCAATTCTACTTACTGAATCCTACTTGTATTTCAGGCTTAATTACCTAAAGCATCATCAAACCGGATCACCACTCCTTCAAGGGAGCTCTCTTTGTGGTACATGCGACCCAGGATCTGTAGTTCTCCTGCACATCTCCCGTCAGCTCACCTTTCTCTCCTGCCAGCCTAGAGCTCCTGCTTTCATCCAGGCAGACTGCAACACTCACAGAAATATAAGGCAGTCCTGCTAAAAATTATGAACTTTTACTGACTTTTTAATGAAAACTACTGCAAACGTCAGTACTGGAGAGTGATGGTACTGAAGAGCTAAACAGATGAGTATTGATTTGTTTGGATAGCATAGGAAGAACCATGTCGATTTTGCAGGTTTGTTTTTTTTTTTCTTTTAAATCTAAGTCATTAAATATTTACTGTGAATATCACCTGCTGAAGTGGAAAAAGTATCAAGCCAAGTGTGATGATACCGAGAGGAGCACACATACCGCAGATTACATTCTGGTAAAATGGCATTATGTCCATGAGATGAGTTTTCATTAGTGGAAATTTCCCAAATGTGGAAATCAGAATTCTAAGTATTTGAATCACCCACAACCTTGTTACTCAGTGAGCATTACTGTTGTATACAGATGTGATCTCTCCCAACTAATGCAAGTCACTTGGAAATATTTATCCCTTATTTTGTCTAGACCATAACATGCTTCAAGATGCTTGAGTGGTTAAGAAAAAAGCATGAGAAAATGGGCATCTCTATCTTTGCCTGACTCTCTTTGGAAGAAACAAAACCCCCAAACTTGAAAAGCCTCTCAATCACCATGTAAAGCAGGGTAACTTCAGCATCTGCCAATTGAATCCAAGGAGAATAATTTTATTTGGGTTGTAGCTCTCACTTGTGAAAGTCTAACTTCAGTTAGTTTGTTTTCCATGGGACATATTTGCTCTCACTCTGTTTCCACTGATGTTTTGAGTAGTACCCAAGTGGAAAATAGAATTAACATGTTGAGTAAGCTTTATTCCTCTTTAATTTGTTATTGCTGTCATTAAGAGTCTTCTATTTTACTTTGGCTAATTGTTACAGGAATGGCACTAGAACCGTTATAAATCTTTAAGTTGATTGTTTCATAGTGCAGTTTTTCCATGGGACAAGTCTTTTTTCATTTATCATGGAGGAGTCCAGAAAGTGCTGGAACCCAGAGGCATTAATAAGTCAAAGAAACTAACACACTTGCCATTCAGGAAAGGATAGAAATTCTTTCTATTTTGACATCTGAGAATTAGCAAAGTAGATTAAAAATTCAGAACCAGTTGGTAGACATCAGGGAACAGGCTGTTACTTACAGATTCATGTACTGAGGAAGCACAAGCTTTTGATATATTACGTTACCAAAGCTTAATTTCTATGCGCACAGTACCTCACCAGCAGTAAGGTTCCTCCTTGCCCCTTCCGTCTTGCTGCTCAAGACCATTAAAAAAACTGCTTTTAACTGTGAAATTATCTATCTATGAATTTTATACCAGATAAAAAAAAATATATTAAACAGTATGTGTTTAAATACTTTTACTAAACCTGGAAAACTCAACTATGTTTCCAGTCCAACTATATAAAAGTAACTCTTGATTGCTTTTTAAACCTGCTTAATCTTTTAAGTCCTTCTGCCAATTTATCTGCAGTGGTCATAAAACTAAATGCTAGCTTTTCTGTTTTCCCTTGCCTTCTCATATAATACAGTATTTGTCTTTTAACTGCATGTCCCTGTTTCACCAGCATTAACATCTGCCAATGCCTGTATAAACAGAACAGCATAAAATCTCTTTGGCATTTCTTTCAAAGTTTGTGTGTTAAGAGATATGCCCACGAGTTTATTTTCAATTGCCTGTGAAAACTCTTAAATGCAGTTAATCAATGTTGTAAAAGCAGTAGCAAATCATACCCCCCAAACCTGGTTTCTAAAAAAAAAAAATCATCATCACTTTAATCTTCACTCAAGCCCTTAGTTTCAACTCTTGATATTCCAACTCCCCTTCCAGTAAGGGTGTGGGCTCTTCCTACTTCTTCCAGAAAGTCAGTCATAGCTAGGCTGGGATCTTCTACTAACCTTGATAAATATATACTTCTGCAATTTTTTTCTTCAAATGATGTAAACCAAGGACAGAAAATGTTAAGACTCATTGCTACAGGGAACTTCAGGCACTATTAAACAGATAGCAGAGAAACATCCTTGAAAAAACAAAAAACAAAAAAAGTCTTAAAAACTTAATAGCAGCCTACCTTTTCCAGTTAGCAGCTATATCTCCCAAATCAGCTTTCCAAATCCTCTGTAGAGCTTTGTCTATTTGAAGTTGAGACTCTGCTTTTATCTGCATCACAGAAGCTGGATCTATCTCATTACAGTGTACCCCATAGGACAGAATTTAGAAGGTCAAACTAAGGTGCGCACCGACAAATCCTATTAGAGACCCCAGCATGATGCACGCTGAAGAGACATTCGGCAACAAAGGACCAGCAGCTTCCAAGTTTGTCTTTCTTGCTTAGCTGCTCTCTGATGGCTACAGCCAGGAAGACAGTTATCCAGCTTGGCCAGCTAAACATTTAAAAGCACTGCAGAAGACAGGGAAGATTAAATAAGCAACCGATCATAAAAAGGGCAAAACCCTCGTAGTTTAACACCTAAATAAGAAGTGGAGCTGTGAGCATCCATACTCTTTTCAAGTGGGTTTATTTATCTTCAAGTACATAGAATTTGGGCACAGATCTGCAAGCAGGAGGAGGTAGGCCAACCTTCAGTTTTATCTGAATAGTAAAAGAAATTTTATGAATCACTAAGTCAACACCTCTGACCTTGGGATAAATATAACAAATTACTTAAGCAGGACTAAAGATTGACAATTGATAGTTGAGAACGTTCCTTGCAAAAAATATTAACTATTGGATAAAACATAAAAAACTTACATGCATTCAATGTTCTTCAGAACTGCCGGACTTCATTATTAAGCACAACAAAAACATACTTTCCCAAGAAAAAAAAAAAAACACAAACAATGATAGCCAAACCAGCATTTTTTTCTAAACAATTATCCATCCAATAGAGTAAGTGCAGCAATAATTATGGGATATTAAAGATAATTCAGTAGGATCACATAGATAATAACTAATCTACAAGTGTAATTTTCTAGAAAAAAATGTAACTACAAAACATTCAGTGAATACAATATGCATTTATAAACAGTATCACTAGTGTATGGTATTTTGGAAATGTATGGTGCAAACTGAAAAATTTCAGTATGGGTATGAGAATATATGGTTGTATATATAAATATTGGAGACACACACATATATACATGCTTCCATGACACTGCTACTATCTACTACGCAGGTTCTTTGGTTTCGCAAATGAAGAATCTTTCTCATTAAATATATAGTTGCCACCTGCAATTTGGGGGAGGCAAATTTCTACCCTCTTGGAAAATAGACATGCTGTTACCACCATGTATTCGTTTGGCCTTTACTGGGTGCAAGTTTCACAAAAGGAATTTATAAAGTGAATTAAGGTTCCTAAACATTGCTGATGCCAAAGGAAAGACTTTTTTTTTCTTTATGCAAGTGAAATTACACACCTTAAGCAAGGTATCACAATTTCAGTTCATGTTACTTCATGCATCTGACCACTGACCTGGAATTACCTACATTTATATTAATCTTCTTGATAGCCTCCTAGATACACATCATAGGCTAAACCAGATTTTTTAGCACGCTTTGGCAGTTCTTCATGAGCAACAACTGGTAATTCATACGTTTTAAGTAACAACCCTTTGTCTGTACTTGTCTTATTGCATCTGCATCCCGTTTCTGCCACGCTTGCAAATCAAGCGCATTCTGGGCAGCGCCGATTGGTGAAGCAAAGCTTAAACTTGTACACAGTCTGTTGCATCTCTCAAGAATAATCTGCACATTCAACACTTAGAATGAAAGAAGGAGCAGGGAGAACTGCAGTGTAGGACTGGGGACAGACTTGAGCAAGAGCCTTCAGATAACAGGAAGCTCTGGTCATGAGAAATAAGGGAATGCTGTCAGGGGACATTAGAAGAAATTCCAACAAAACAAAACCCAGCAAAACCCCCAAAGGCCAGGGACAAGAGAGACATGCTCCAAAACGGAGCCCAGAGCAAACTTGCACATCACACAGACAAGAAACACAAGGGGCAGAATGGGTGGTGTGAAGAGGACAGCAGCCAAACACCAGCAGGGTTTGCTGTCTGCATGAAAAACTCCATCTGTACATACCAGTATGCAGGAAGGAGAAAGAGGAGACAGGAGAAAACAGACCTCAAAGAAAGAGAAGCAGGTAAATAAATACTAAATTTTAATTTCAAAGCTAGTGAGATTTAACCATAGGACATGCACCAATTTGACATTTCTTAGGGAGAAGAAGAACAAAAAAAAAGATTTTGTCATGTAATTTGTTGCTACTATGAAGATAAATACTGTGAGGTAGAGCAGCTCAATTTATATGAGCTGGTCTAACAGACAAGTCCTATCAGATGATAAGTGAAATTCAGGCTCTCTACAATTTAATTTCTTTTTTCTGAATACAGGAGCACATGCCAAAGTAATAAATCTAGGTCTGAAACTACGACTGTCCCGGTTGTTAAAAAACAGTTTTAAAAATCAGTAACAAAAATGACTGACAAATGGCTGCTTCTACAACTGGGCTGTATCATTGTATCATAGGAATTAAAAGAGGATGCATAGGGAGAAAGTCCTCGGTGGTACAGCAGTGGGTTAGGGTACGGTAACTCCAGCACAAAGAGTAACAGAAGTGGCAGACAGGTTTGCAGTACAGCGTGGGATGCAGTACAGTTCTGCCTGTGCCTACCAGCACCTCCGACCAGCGCTGACACACAGGGACGACAAACACCCTGTACACCTGCATGGTTCTCAATCACCCTCCCTAGGAAGAAAACACCCAAGCTGAGGGTGACACTGTGGGCTTTTCCACAGCCATGGGTTGTAGCTGTTTCATTAAACAGGTCAGACACCAAGTGTCTGCACAAGTACGTGGTGACACGACCTGCAAGCTGCAGGCAGCAGAGGTAGCTGGAAGACAACTTGTTACCAGCACCTGAAGAAAGAAATGTTCTCAGAACCAGGCAGAATGCACACCTCTGCATTTCCAGCCATTGCCACACTAATCTATTCTATTTTAAAAAAAAAAATAAATTTCTGTTACAGATTATTTGCACCTTTGGGCACATTGATGACATGCCTCAGAATAAAGGATCACGTTTTGCATTAAGTATTACTATCACTGCACAAATTCAGGGATATTTCTACTCAAAGCAGCTTCTTTCCTCTTTTCTGTCTCTAACGCAAATCATTAGTCCCTTTAAAAGAGTATTTGTTGATCACGTTTCCTACAATATTTCTTAGAATTAGGAAACATAAATAACTGATGGTGCTGCCAGATGAATCCTGTATTATCCAACTGCTAGGTTAAGAACAGCCACTTATAATTGATGGGCTACTTCCCCAGGACACTGTGTGACACTGGCTATTAGATAATTCCCACTCAAAGGTATTTAAAGTTCTTTGAAACTCCAGTACCTTTATCAAATGACCCTCCTCAGGCTTTAATTAAGGTCTTCTGAGGACATTTTCCTTCTGGTTAAATGACACCAAATCCTCTCTTCTTGCTGCAGTTTGTTTGGTTGGTTTTTTTAATAGCTAGCATTTACCTTTTTCTTTTACACATTTTCAACTATTTATAGTCTCCTGTTTATGAAGGATACAAAAACTCTGTATAAGCCTTTGCACTGCTCTCCCTTTGCATTCTTTTTCTTGCTTTCTATGTCAACGTTTATACAAACACAAAATCTGCAGAAGTATTTAAAAATTTAAGCTGGAAGGAACCTCAGCAAGATCATCTAGTCCAACGCCAATATCTCAAATTATTAGTCACACTAAAACCACATGAAGCTCCCATAGTCAGTACATATCAGATGATCAAAACCAAATGAAGATTCTTCCAACTTCTGGTTGCCATAGTACTGAGAACACTGTATGAGAATTCTGCTTCATCTATCAATATCCTGTATTTCTACAGTGCCTTTCGGCAAAGGACAGAATTATCAGTCCATCCCCCAGCCTGCATATTTACTGTCTAATACCGATAGCTCTGTCACAAATTCCATTAATCAGTCCAGTGCCAACTGCTGGCATTTCAACTGCAATTTTCACACAAAGTTGAACAGTCTTGAGTTTCAGATAACCAGGCTCAAGCAGTTTAACAATTGAAGATTATCAGTGTATTTTCAAAAGGAGTATGTCACCAAGCTAGAAAAATGTTAGCACATCACCGAGACTTGCACATCATCTGTATCACTGTAGAGTGTTCATACTTGTCAGATACTACTGTGAAATAAACCTTTCATCTTTGATTTTTTTGTGTGTGTGTGTGCAACTGTCTCATTTGCAATTCATTTTTTATAGTAAAGCCTATCTGGAAAACAAAACTCTGAAAATAGGTAGAATTTGTAAACTGGGCAGTCTCACTTGCATAAAATGAAGGGATCTAAAAATCAGTGCAAGCAGTGAATTGACACTTATTATTAGGTGAACATAACCACCAAGGTGTCAACAAGGGTGGTCACGCTCTCCTTTAGACCATTAAAATGAATTGACCAGACTAGGAGCTCAGCACCTGAGCAACTATTAAGTTGCATATGTGAACTGAGCTCTTGAACATCTAGAAGTTAATCAGGACATTTAAGGCTCTAAAGGTAGTTCAACAGTTTTCATACAGGAAAGAATCTCCACTCCACCCCTGCAAGCCAAGGAAACTATTTGGATACAAATTAGTAAGCCACATTTCCAGGAGAGAATAAAAGCAGTATAAGATGAAATACCGATGCACAAGTCTGTTTCCAGCTGAAAACAAGAGTAGCACTGCAGCAATTGTCACTCGGTATTAATGCCCACTTCACTGTATGAAATCAAGTGCTGTGTCGCAGGAGAATTTCAGCTTCTGGAATACAAGTTCCCACTTTTCTGCCATAGTGGTACTGCCACTGGTAACACTCCCCTTGAGTTACAGGCAAAAGAGTGTTTCACCCCGTTACACAATATACCATTACCCAAACTTTGTGGAGCAGATTCCAAGGGAAAGAATTTCCTTCTTGTCTTAGTCCTGAAAAAGGCTCGAACATCATTTAACAGCAGCTCAGAGATCACCAGCAAAACACTGTAATCTTTGCTTCTTGCAATGATTTTTGAAATTGCTTTTAACACAAATATACGTGTACAACACAAACATGTAAACTGCATGGTGTTATGCTCAGTTCCAAGCCTTCTGCAGTTTAAAGTGTTTAAACACGACGACACAAGGGTCAATCCCTGATTTTTCATTTTCTGTAAGCACCCGAACTAAATCCACCATTTCAGCAACTGCTGCTATTTGTTCACAGTATTTTTCCTAAAGCTGCTAAAATATACACTTCCATCCACCTACGCTCCAATAGCCTAGTACAGACAAAAACTGCAGCTACAAATAAATGAACCATTACTGGATAGATAGAAGAATTTCCAATTACATAGAAAACAGGGAAACTGGCAACCACATTATATAACATACTCGGTTCATTTATTTAGATAAATCTAACTCAAAAGTTACAACTTTTTAATTCCAGAAGTGTAATAAAAATAAAGTCTTTGTTGCTGCAATCCTGCAGTCGGAATTCCAAACTTGTTTTCATCGGGATTTTCCAGCTACTGTTGAGGTGCACTGGAACGTGATTTAGCTGCTTCTTTCCTAAAAAAGAATTGCACAAGGATCTTTCCAGTTGGAAAGTAAAACAATATTGAGAGATCATATTTACTGTTCCTCACAGCAAGACTTTAATCTGACTTTTCTTACCTAGCAGTCTCATGTAACCCAAAAAACATCTTTCCTGACTTTCCCACATCACGTGAAGCACAGCAGGATCTGATTTTGTCATCAGTCTCCATATCCCAGTACAAGAGCATTCAAATAATGCATTCTCAGTTCTAGGTAAACCTTTCATATTCTTGTGTGCTCATACACATACAAAAATCGAAGAGAGTACCATTTTTGGATATTTAGAAACAGTTATCCACAGTTAAATCTAACATTTAAATTGAACATTTCTCAAAGTTATATGCACAGAATTTTCACTGAAGGCTGTAGGTCTGCTGCATGTCCTTCACTGAAAGGGTTATAAAGAGGGACCGTGGATCCTTTCTGTTTTTGCAGACTGTTATCTTCCCTCTCAGGGCCTCTCCTGCAAAAGTAAAAAGGAAATTAGTACGCTTACATTACTGAATCATGCACAGTAACAGCAAAGATGCATTACATACCCTTAAATTGCATGAGAAGCTGTTCTCAGTCAGAATTAAACAAGTCTACAAAGGTTTCATTTACATTCTCAAGGCTCTAAGCAATGGTCCTGAAAACAAACCTAAGTTTAACTGCAGTTAAGCCTGGTAAGGTGCTGAGTTCTGATACTTTATTTCTCAAATTACCCACCCAAAGAGCTAACAAGCCAATTTTACTTGCGACTGCAGAAAAAACGCTGTATTCCTTGGATACATTAACCTCTCTTTGTATCTGGTTGAGATGGATCAGCATATCACTACCAAGCATTCCCAGGCACACAGAGGCCTCAGCTGGACAGGTACTAAGTGTCCATGTACTATGTGCCCCCACGCACCCCTGAGCTTCAAATATCAACTTGTTTTTTCATGAAATGATATATAACATCTTGGAAATTCTTGACCATAGATTTCCATCTATGAACTAAATTATTAGCAGTAATAAAACAGTATAAAAAAATTGCTAGTCCACAAAAATTAGTATTCCATTATTCCTTTGCTGAGGTCCCTAATTTCAACGCATCACTACTATCAACTTTGAGTAAAACCAAGTAACCACAAAAACCTATTCCACTTCCTACTGCGTATCCCACATGGTTTGGATTTGCACTGCATTTCATTTAAGCTCTAGTTAGAGGTAATATTTTCATCTGGCAGGGAACATTAACACAGAAATCTTCGTGGCATTTCAAGTATAGATACATTATTAATAGCAAGTTTCGTTTTACAATCACACTTTCTTGACCATAACACTTGGCATACATGTGCTTCAGCTAAAACCAGAGAGAACGCTTTGATACGGAAGGAAAGAGCTGAGGCATCTAGAGCGGCACAACTCTCACTTTTGGTGTTACTAAATTTAAGTAAAAGCTCTCATCCTAGAGAAATTCCAGGCCTTGATGTTTGTCTGTTGAACATTTTGTCCTAGCACTGATCAAGCCTGGTTCCATCCACAGAACACATCCACATTCATTACATACTTCAAAGGTCTGTTCTAGCTTTTAAAAGTACTTTCAGATTCTGAAATTAATGAGCAGAAAAATGAAACCTGCTGTGCCAGCTTAAGAACTTGTGTATACTTTCCAAGAGATGTTTTACTTTTCACACACAAGATATCAGTTGTGGATCTCTTAAGTCCTGTTTCATGACCTAACAGTCCACTTTACCATTGTGCAAATGTACTCAATGGATATGATGTGAAAAGCCTTAATAGCTATGTACCCTCTGAAACTTTATACAGGACTAAACGAAGGGACAATGAACCCATTTCTCTATAGGCACAGCTCTTAACTTCTTTTCCCCCCTGCATCTAATATCCTTACATTAAGATAGCAGAAAATGAGACTCACAGATATTAGGAGCTCCAGGAACTGATTCAGGCTATATGAATTTAAGACAAGACTCACAAGTTTGTATCTGTCCCGTAAAAGTCACACAAACTGAAATCCACAGCCAACTCCAACTAGTCGCAGGGTTTACTATTTGCTTGTTTGAAAGCTTTATTTAAAAAGCAGTTTTGAGTGACTTGGCTTTCAACAAGGTTCTTGATTTCCAGATACTTAAAGAACAACTTTAATTAACAATATTCATATTCCTGAGTACGAAGGACAAATTTATAGAGAAGATGGTACGGAAAGACATTAAAGAGAATTTAGTTTTTTACTAGCTTTCACCTGCTCCCCCAACCCCTATCCCATGCACCAGCAAATTCCATATTTCCTGGGCAGTGCCTTAAGATTCTTCCAGACTTGCATGCCTGACTGGGAAGCAAGGGGGTAACAAAAAGAAATGCCTCAGATCTCTGCAGAGCAAATATATGGGGTAGTGTTTCATAAATTTCCCTAAAGCGTATACAACTGGCATTTGGGCTACATCATCCCCCCTAAATACTGAAGAGAAGTTAATACATTTCAAAACCATTAGTGTGGCTGTTAATCTGTACTTGGAAGACTTTAGCTTTAAGTCTTTCGTTTCAGGGAAAAAGAAAAACAATAAAGAGGCAACGGAATGGAAACAAACTGCAGACTTATTTGCAAATGTAAATTTCTTTGTTGATAGAGACATACATGCCTAAATGTATTAATGTCACATATGGATGAAAAGGTATGCTTATAGTACACTGTGCAGAGAGATTGCTTCCAACACAGATTAGCACAGGAATTATTTCAGACTTGTCACACACAAAAATAACTAAATCATAGTTTTGATAAGAGCTCAGGAAACAACCCAGAAGTTGAACCCAAACACCTTCAGGTTAGTCTATTTTACTTATTTACAAACAAGTGAAATTCAACCGCCTGGACTGCAGAAAGGCAGAATGGATTTTCTGTTTTTAAATACAATAATGTGTGAAATTTTTAAATAGCACCACATTTATGTTAGAAAAAAAAATAAAATAAAACTTTAAGCCAACAGCATTAGCATTTTCAAACAAGGTATCTGAAATGATGTGCCCCAGCAAGAAACTAATTTTGAGGTCGGAGGATCTTCACCTTCTATAATATAGTGGGGGAGTGCAAGAATCGGGGTATCTTCTTTGGTGGCCTTCAGTCAGGTACTCAAAAGGTCAGTTACAGCTCAAACTTTTATGCAACTGATAAGTCACCACAAAAACTCTGTATTGAGAAATTCTGTTCCTATAGCTCTACTCTAGCTTGATGACCAACATACACACTGCATTCTTTTTATCTTTTGGAAACTACGCACAGTGAATATTCTAATATCTAAAGAAAAAAAACCAAACCAGACACAGATACAGATGATGCCTCATATTGTAAGGAAATATTACCTACACAGGCTTTTTAACCTCGCTTTTAATGAGCTTACCAAGTGAATTTTTCTTAATTTGACTATGTTTTTGTGAAGACTGCTGCTTGCAGTTACTCAAAAAAACTAATCTCAATTTATTTGCAGTCCTTAATAAGACTTGCAAATTAAGTTATATCTGTAAATATTTAGGAAGTCCATTGCTGAGCCACTTCATAACCACACAAACTACATCTACGCAGATAATTCTACCAAAGACATCATAGGAGGGCGTGATGTTGATCTACAGCACCACATTCTCTGCTACTCTTCCCTTAAGGCCTCCCTTGCCCTGTACATCCTCATCCCTCACACCAGACACATCTACTATTACTATTTTTCTATTTCACTAGATTCAAAATATTTCCCAGCTGTTCATTGTTTACTGTAACCTAAAAAGCTATTGTTTATGTTCTGTTAAAAAGCTGAAGTTTTCAATTTCTTATTGCAAAAATGAAAACAAATAGCAATTTGGAATCCGGTTTCAAATTCAGGAAGAATTTTAGAATTCTCCATTCGGCACAATTCTCAGTTACATCCACTAACAGTAAAGTGACACAAGATCCACATTATATATCATAAATGCAGGATATTTTGTCAAAGGCTGAAATATAAACATCAAAGAAAGAATGACTATGGTACCAATACTTGTATAAAAGATTAAAAAAATATACATTTTCTTTGGTAATTCTGTGTTCTCTGCATAATTTAACAGTTAGTTGGAGATTCCACTAAAGTTTCTGGGCAGATTTATTATTAGGACACAAATGACTGATGTGATACAATGTGATTTGCAAAGAACTGATAAAATGGTTTCATAGATTATTTAAACAGAGACAGATTTGCCAGGTAGAAAGACAGGGTAAATTAAAAAGGGGATTAGAGCTTCTCTCCAGCTAGGAAGTTGAACCTGATTTGAAGACACAGATTTTCAGAATTGCTGAAAAATGAATTATTTGATATATTTTAACATCCTAAAACAACAATTTTCAAAACATTAACACTAAAAAGCCTATGAAAACTAAAATTCCACAATTTAAATGAATCCATATTTCAATCTTACCATTTAAAACATTAAAACAAAGCAATACAATAAAGTTAAGAATTTAAATTTAATTACATAAATTATAGCTCACTTCCTAGAACAAAACCCCTCAGCTTCTGTTTGTAAAGGCAGTTAATAAAACAAAGCACTCCATTTTTCTCAGCTATTTCTTATGCGGTAATCACATTAAATCTGCCTTTTCATCCAATCTTTCTGAGGGCCGAAGCAAACAACAGCAGTGCAACCCAATAACAGAAAGGCAGTTCTGAACAATTAATCAATGTCACATAGATAGAAAATGACTGATGTTTTTTCACCATTCTGCTGTCCTGTGAGCTGCCTGGAGGAAGCTGTCTCTGGGACTCAGCTGCATCACCTTGCTCTTATCACGCTCAGTTGAATGCAAGTAAACCACACAGTGCCATTGCAGTCTGATTAGGACAAAACTGAATTCATTACGAACCCCTTCCTGCATTTTTATTATCCCTTGGGGAGCCCTGAAATTTGTCCCCAAAAAGGAAAAAAAAAAAAAAAATCAGCAGAAGTGCTGCACAAGCTTGCTAGCAGGGAAAAAAAAAAAAATCCCTAAATCCATACTGATAAATAATACACATCTGATTCCACACTTCACAGGACACCTTATACATGTGCTCTGAACATTCAAAATATTTTTTTTAGTTCTGACTTTTACCATCAGTAAAACTGCAAGCAACTGCATCTTTCAGGTGTGTAAGACCTATGTGTTTAGGCCCAACAAATCATATTTTTTTCAGTCTGTAACCTGATTGATCTAAAAGGATTTGACCAAGCCCAAAGATTCCATGCAGTCTCCTCCTGCATATGTAACCATAACATCTACTTAAGGCTTAAAATGATCCATGGTAATGAACTTGTCATGTGAAGACAACCCTGCCTTTTAATGCAACTTGGTGTTCCCTCCCTCTGTGATTATGCAAAAGATTGGAAGAGGTACTGAAGGTAGCCAGCAATCCTTATCTTCCAGGTTTCATTCTTTTCTTCCTGCGCAAGAGCTTTATGAAGCTAACAGTGAGACAAATAACAACATGGTACTCAAAGCACTCATTCTGCCCCAGGTTAAAATTTAAGAATCTTATGAAGGATCTCACTGGAATTGTTTCAAGGAATGCTGCTAGAAAACTGCAGTGGATTTGGACTAAAGACACTTTAACCACCGAATCACTGGTGAGAAATACCTTTAGAAATTCCCTACGCTGTAAGAATGACAAAACTTCTAAGGGGCAGTCATATATGCCTTCACAGTTATGTAACAGTAAGTTTTCCACTGCTCCTCATGATAAGGTTCTCCTCATTTGAGGGTGACAATTTAAACATTATCTAGTTTTCCACTCTAGACTAACTGGACCCACTATCTTAGGCAACATTGAGGTCTAGCACACAACTGAAGAAAAGCAAGACTCAAAAGAGTTACTCTGGAAGAGTTGACTAGAAAGTAGTTTTCATATACCATCCATCTTACAAGATTAATTTGTGGTGGGACCAAGAGCATCTCCCTTAAACTCGATAGTTTACCCTTAATGCTCCCATTCCTCTCCCTAAACCGCAGGCACCTGCAGCCAGCTGTACACAGATTGCCACCTTCCCATTTGTCCACTTCTCTTACGGAGTCCCCACCCCATGAAGATCCAAAGAGCAGCTTCTGCACCAAGCAGCATCACTGATCCTTTTGGCATTATCCATCTGATCAGTTTTGGTCCACTGATCCACTGATCCTTTTGGCATTATCCATCAGCTGCCCACTTTTATAAACTAAGCAGCTGTTTGCCAACTCCTTTCTGTTACATCACTGTTCACCCTCTTCTGAAACTGTGTTGAGGTTCTCTCTTTTCCTTTCATGCTCTAAGTATATTCTCCAAAGACTTTTTTTGTACCAAACTGGCATGTTTCAACACCCTGAGACAAACTATGGACTAGACTGCTGCAAAGAAGTCTACCCAGCCAGCTGAGCCAGGTAAGACAGCCTTGTATGGCTGCCTAAGGGAACGTGCACACACAGCAAGTGACCGAGATGCCCAAGAGAGCTCCAGTACCAGGAAGAAGAGTAGCTACAGGGAACTGTGAATAGCTCAGGTACCAGAAACAGTAGTTACAGGGAACTGCGAAGGCCAGATACATGGTCCTCCAAAACGTATAGCCGCAGTGGCCAAACTCCTTCACCAAGAACTAGTCTTAATTCACTCTATTTTGTAGTAGAGATCCTAAACTGTATAGCCTTGTCCCAATCCTTCTCTCTCAGCAGTTGCAACAAAATTCTGAGAAAACTAAATTGTTGTTGCTCTATGGAGCCATATGCCCTTTGAGTCACAGCACTTGCCAAGGGGACACACAGAATAGCACAAGAATGCCATCCAAGTTTCCCTGTCTAGATACAGAACTTATCTTTTAATGAGATAAAACAGCCACGGGAAGAGATTCTCTCAATATAGTGCTGGAAAGACACACTTAGAAACATTTCCGACAAGTCAGCAGGATGGTTTTAAACTGCAGATTTCAAAATATACAGCATAAGACATGGAAGACTTAGTGTGACCTCAAAATTCAAGTTTTAACAGTTACTAGATTTTAAAAGCAAGCATCACATTTGGAGGTATCACTTGTAAGAAAACAAGTGACAGAATTCTATAGACACCATGTTGCTGCTGTAGACAGGCAAAACAGACAATAAAATCTCAATTAGGAACCAAATTATCCAACTGGGACGCATAATATTGAAGTATTTCAGTATAAGATCAAAACATTCAGACAGATTAATTGTGCCAGTGTTGTTCTCCTACTTTTAACAAAGCTCTCTAGGTAGACAAATTAACATTTTTCAGTTTGTACATTTACAAACAGCTACCCAATTATGGAGACTGAGGAGCTAAAGATAATCAAGGATTTTACAGGGGCTTAGTTATGTGAGTTCTACTTCAGTTTTGCTGTGCTAGCCCCTTATAGCACCACAGAAAAACAAATCAAGGTTTTATTTCCACTGCAAGGCAATATCAAGAACACAAGATGCTGACAATATGCTGTTTTATTGCTAATAGAATTTGCTTGCATACAGATCTGGGTTTTAACTTAATGCACTGTTACTGAAAAGACTCGGCTGGCCCTTTAAAAATTTTTTTTAAAGCATTTTATTTATTTAGTAAATGCTTGAGACTACCAAATGAAAACCATATTCAGTGTATAATTTTTTCGTCTATGAAACTTAGCAGGAATATTTCAACAAACAACAAAAGGAAGTGACTTATGGTTGGACCATTAATAAGAAATAGATACTGCACTGGCATCTCAATTTCAATTTTCAAAATAAAGAGATTTTCAAACTATGGAAAGGGCTACTAAGTGAAGTCTTGTGCTCTGTAGGGAGTCTACAACACAGTACTCTTTTGTCTGAGAAAGCCCTTTTTTTTCTGGCAATAAAGTATCATCTCGCTTCCTTCTCCAGTTTCTTTCATTTTACTGCTTGCTAAGCAGTTAAAGCATATCCAACACACTGATGCTATTTTGCTTTATTTCATTGTACATCACCTTCAATCCTCTCATCACAGTCTGTGAGGAGGAAAACTAGCTTTTCAGAATACTTGAGTAGTAAAAGACTATCCCTCACTCACACACTATATCTAAACCAAATCATTAGAAATTATCCATTAAAATTATATACAAAGCTGGCTACCATAGATATCAAGCTGAAATTCAGCGGTAGATCAGAAGTATTAATTAGGTGTAACTTTTACAGCCTCATTCTCCAAATCTTTGGACGTAGATTAAACCTCTCCCATGTCATCCCACAGGTTGTGGCAGAAATGGCACAAGAGGGAGGATTAGCTGTAAGCCCCATCCTTTGGCTTCTGATGGCTTGATTCCGTTACTGTTAGATTAGAGATCAAAACATTCAGTCTTTTTTATGGCTGACAAAATAGATCTAGTTTTACAAATAACCTGGCATCAAACAGCTGAGAAAATTAGCTAGTTCACACTGCAGAACAAAACAATTTTGCCATGGCATAAAAGAGCCTTTTTCTGTTAAATACCCAACAGGTTCAAATATCTGTAAACTCAACCTCTTCTACAGAGCAAATCCAAATACAATTAAGTGCTTTATGACCACTTCAGGCATATCCCCAAAAGCTATAAAGCATCCAATAGAGACTTACTACTTCAGTCAGGATTAGAAATCCAAGTGAATCATATTTTTTTACTGGGGAAAAAAACCCCACTGCCCTGTCCAAAAGATGCTTTCAAAACAATAAAGCATTCTAAATGCATTTTATACCACCAAATACTTCTTTCAAAACCTATTAAAAAACTAAAAGCAAATGCCACCATGGGCACAGTGGTCAGATCATTTCAAGACTCAAATAATATTAATTTCTATTTATTTTCCAATATTTACTAGGGGAAGAACTTGTCCTGACTCAGTGTTTCAGATGACACCAAGTTGGGTGGGAGTGTTGATCTGCCTGAGGGTGGGAAGGCTCTACAGAGGGATCTGGATCCATGGGCCCAGGCCAACTGTATGAGGTTCAACAAGGCTCAGGGTCATGTTCTGCACTTGGGTCACAACAACCCCACACAACTCTACAGGCTTGAAGACGACTGGCTTGGAAGCTGCCCCAACAGAAGAGGACCTGGGGATGCTGGTCAACAGCTGGCTGACTGGGAGCCAGCTCTGTGCCCAGGTGGCCAAGAAGGCAAATACCATCCTCGGTTGTATAAGAACAGTGTGGCCAGCAGGGACTGGGAAGTGACTGCCCCTCTGTACTGCTGTGTTCAATACTGTGTTCAGTTTTGGGCCCCTCACTACAAGGAAGATATTGAGGTGCCAGAGTGAGTCCAAAGAGCAACAAAGCTGGTGCAGGATCTGGAACACAGGTCTTACGAGGAGAGGCTGAGGGAACTGGGGTTGTTTAGCCTGGAGAAGAGGATGGTCAGGGGAGACCTTATCGCTCTCTATGACTACCTGAAAGGAGGTTGTAGTGAAGTGGGTGCTGGTCTCTCCTCCCAAGCAGCAAGTGAAAGGACAAGAGGCAAGAGCCTCAAGTTGCACCAGGGAAGATTTAAATTGGGTATTAGGAAAGATTTCTTCACTGAAAGGGTTATCAGCCATTGGAACAGACTGCCCACAGAAGTGGTTGAGTCACCATCCCTGGAGATATTTCAAAGACATGTAGATCTAAGCACTTAGGGATGTGGTTTAGTGGCCCTGGCAGTGTTCCGTTATGGCTGGGCTAGATCTTGAAGGTCTTTTCCAACCTAAATGATTATGTGAACACATTTAGTCCCAAGTGAGTTGTCTTTATCTCCCATTGCTATATATTTCTTATTTTAAGAATTCATATAGAGTATTGATGAATATTTGTAAACACAAGGATAGACATAAAAGGCTGAAGCCTTGCAATGATGCAAATGTATTTAATCTAATGGAGTGACTTTTTTCTTCAGTAAACTTGCATTGAGAAAAGTCCCCTTGAAGAAAAAAAGTTTCCCCAAAAGCAAAGTACACTTGCAGTGGAAGTCAGGTCAACATGTCAGGTACTAACAATAGTAAAACATGAATGAATTAGCACTGCTTCTTACCAAATGTCAGATGACAAACAGCTGGAAGTGCAACTTTACATATACTGCAAAAGAAGTTTGAGCAGTTTCTTCAGTTGGTGAAACGGAAAATGAAAGACAGAAGAAACCAAAGAATATGGTTAACCACAAATTATCAAGATGAATACTTAAGTCACTATTTTTACAATATGAAAAAAGGAAGATAGGGAAATCTGTTCTTAACGTGTTGAGGAAAAAGGATTTTTGAAACAATGAAGGAGAAGGGTCAAAGTCAAAGCAAATGTTATTTTCAAAAATATCACCTAAATAAAGAAACATCCCTATGTAAGTATCAGTAAACACCATCTGCCCTGTTGGGTTTATGTCATCCATGAACAAATATCCCACAGAAATTAAAAACCGGGATTACAAAGGAAATGGAAGTGACATCAAGAGTATCTCTCAGAACGGTCTCTAACACTAGAAATAACTTGTACAGAATCCTAGATTAAAGTGGTAAATTTATATAAGATATAGAAACAGACAGAATGAGTAAAAGGATGGGAGAGGGAAACAATTAATTACAAAGAGAAGGAGATGGGTAAAAATTAAAGAGAAACACAACTCGAACGAGTTTTGTTACGGGAGTAATTTTAAGAAATATGAGCTAATACAGATAAAGGCAGGAGTTATGGCAAAAGTGATTTTGAAGGTCGACTAGGTTGTGTTCACTGCTTCAAAGCACACTGTTTCTGCAGTTGTCTTCAGAAAGTCACCGTACCTAGACTAGAATTCTAGAGCCAGGCACACCTCCTAGTGATTTCACACATTTGGTAAATGTCAAATGATCTATGTAATATTAAATAATGTGCATATTCTAACAAATGTCATTGCACTTAAAATTTCCCTTCACACTCTATGACATTGAAATTTAATGAGTTTCTGCAAGGAGACTTTATCCAGCCTTGTCTAGAAAGAGAACCTGAACAGAACACAAGCCAAGTACAAACGCACCAATGTGTATGTCCACCCCAAGTAGTGAAAGGACTTAAGAATATGCAAGTAAAAGTTGTTTAAGAATATAAAGTCAAACACGAAAGAAATGATTTGTCAGATAACATAGGCCACAGTGCCTTTAGGAAAGAAGCTCTGGATGATAGCTGGAAGAGGCAACTGTAAAAGCAGTTTAGTTGAGGTTAGATGCTGCTTTCACCATTGTACATTCATAATTAGGTCTGTTAAGAGAAACAATATTCCACCCATGTCAATACTTTTCTATAGCACCTCTAAGCCTCTTGATCTCAGTCTTTTTTCCCAGTGTCCACACAAGTTTTTGTTTGTCTTCCCTCAATACGTCCAATCTATTTATAAACTGTTTAGGTTGGGGCCACATATTACCATGAGTTTATTAACCAACCAGCAGAAGTGAGCCCCAATTCTGAGGTTTTTCCCCTGGTCCTGCTAGGTCTGTAATGAAAAATGGCCCTCAAAGATGATTAATTCATCATCAGGTAAGAGTTCAACAGTGGTGAGTAAATATCTAGTGGTTAAGTGGATGAAAATAAAACAGCATAAAAATTTCCATTGATTATTAAAAAGACTAGGAGAGTCTGAAAGAAAATGCAGTTCTACAGGAATAAGAGGGCAAGACTTGTCATTCCTGACCTGTTGTGTGCCCATCCTCTTGCATGACTATCTTGTGACAGCCAATACACATATTTCTGTGTCTACCATGCAAGGAATATTTGACTACTTGCACGGAAATATGTTTTCAACACTTACCCAAGTGAACTAATTAAAACCACTAACAAGCATCACTTTAGTCTTCAATATCTTACCTCAACAATCTATCATCTGAATTTTGGATTATCCCTGACAACAACAAAAGCCTTTTTACTTGCATCAAGTTCAAGGTGAAACATATTACAGTACTTATCCGTTTTATAAAAATTTACAGTGTATCAAAAAAACATTTTCCATACTTCAATGGATCAAGTTCATGGCTGCAAGTTATCTGAAACTGTTTTCAATTTACAGAGTAATCCCACAGTGCCAGGTACAACACATCATGAATCAAATCATGATTCATTTAACAAATACAGCATAGTTCAGGAGCACTACAAAAAATTCTATGCAATCACTTGACAAATATGATACTTAAGAACAACAGTAATGTTAAAATTAAGAGAAAATTAATAGCAGTGTTCTGGTCTTGCATTTTTCTGCTTCAAAAATGCTTTGATACGGTTTTCTCATCAAAATTACAGTATGGAACTATGCAAGTATAAGTCATACACTCACAACATAGCTATGCAGACATTTATATGTATTCTTAACATGAATTTTGTATAGATACAATATGTCCCAGTGCTTTGCTGAGACAAAAAAATTCTTTAACAGCAGCTGAAAGATTTATTTCCTAGATCTTTTAAACACTTACATCTTTTTATAAGTATTTTAGATTTAAATTTAATGACAATAGCTGTGTAACACAATCAGTGTTGCACCACAACAGAATTTAAATATACCTGCTTCTACAGGAATTGGTTTCTCCAGGAGAAAAACTGTCTGTTTCCAGTGTGTTTTGGTACACTGGGGACCAGTTGAAAACAAGACCTGCAATGGAAGAGTTCAAGAGTTTGATTAACAACAACATTTTTGATATCACACCACATCAATCAATTACTAAACACACATGCACATGAAGTGTTTGTTACAACAAAACAGACTGACTACCAAACACCTTGAGGCAGAATAAAATACAGAAACACCCTCATCTCTCAAAGACATTTTAAAAATGCATGTGAAATACTCACCTTGTTGTGACAGTTCTTCTCAAAAAATATATCAAAATAACCAGCAACTGCCTATTAAAAAAAGAGGAAAGTCTATCATTAATATATACATTTATTGGGATTTCCAGTCCTTTTCAAGCCTTTACTAAGAGAAACAAGCTTATATTTATGCTTTCAGGCATGTTAAAAATCCCAAGTCAAAAAATAAACCGTCATCACACTTTTGTCCTACTTGAGAATATTCAGCCCCCTGTAACTGCATTTTATTACATATCAAATTCTAATCTGTTTCCAAAATAACTCCCACACCCTAACTACAACTAGAATGACATAGGAGAAAACAGCCTTTCAGATGTGCAAATCCACAAGCACAAAATTCAGTCCTTGTCTCCTCCCACGACTCTCACGAGATACACACAGAGTACGAGGGGGATCCTGCATGACGTGTTCACTCTTTGCATAGCTTAACGCTATTCTCCACAAAAGCTCCCTGTGAACAGAGGTAGAGAATAACCAAGCAGGGAATATTTTTTTGCCTCTACTACACACACAGATAAGGAGAAAGATTCACAAATGCTTCATGCTGGCCTTTCTAGCAGTTAATAGTTTCTAATAGCAATTCTCCATAGGATTCCCTGGAATCCTTCTTCTGTCCCTCCTGCCACCCCACTTCTAACTGCAAAAAAAAAAAAAAAGCCTCTTCAGTGCATAATTCATTAGTGGGACTTTTCTTACAGCTGGAAAAGAAAAACAAAAAGTCTGTGCACAAAACTATACCAACACTACTAGTTACACAGGCCTTCAATGCTGGCCTGCTTTTTTGATAAAAAAAACCCTTACGAGAGTCCTGGAAATTTCAAGAATTCTAATAAAGAACTGGAAGATGCTAATAAAATGCCATCCACTCCACAGTTTCACCTGAAATCTTGTCCATGCTCACCTTCGTTTGCTTTCTACTGTCTCCCTACAAAAAGGCTAAAGCAAATCAGGGTGTGGGCCCAAGGCAAAGTTATGCTTTTCTGTTACATGTCAGCCTGAAGAAATGACCCAGCACAGAGCTTTTGAGTAACTCCATCTACAGCACCTGGGGACTCTATCCCTGGGACAGCAGGAAGGGATTCTCCCCACATCAGCTATAGCACATTCAAGTAAGATATGTACTACGTCAGTGATGGCAAGCCTGCTAACATGAAAACTCACTGCAAACAACTGATGATAACATTTATCTCACAGCACCAGTGTTTGTCTCCTACTCTAAGTCTACAAAACTGGTTGTTCTGAACAGATACAAAGGACAAGTTCTGTAGCAATCTCTTCATATTGACTGAGATAGATTAAGAAGGAAAAAAAAAAGTCAAACATGCCTACAAAATTAAGGTAATGCACTGAATGGCACAAGGCTTTATTACTATGGAACATTTAATATGAACAGTAGCTAAACCATTCTAGTAATTTTCCTCTGTAGTCGAAATCCAGAACTGATTTCACCAACATGGGGGTGATTACAGTATCTTAAAGCAACTAAGTCTATGTTAATGCACCTGTATTAGCTTTTCAACCTAAGGTCACTCCAGATAAGCCTGGAAAGTTCCAAATTCCAATGTGGGTAAATATTCCTTAAAAAATGAACCAAGGAGACGCTGAGGGACCTTTGTGACAAATGAGCACCAGATGTTGGAAACAACGACTCTTCCATCCCTTAAGTGAAGTCTTATCACTCAATGATGAGAATTTCATTCCCAGGTGAATTACAACCTTATCTCTAATATGTCTTTTTTGAGTAAAGATTGAGAATGTTTTGACAAAGCTTTATTGATCCATCAGACTACTTTTATTGATGCACAATCTTTTCTGGACATTAGTCAGAGATTTACTAAGGCATAAAAATAGTTTTCAATCATCAGGTTAATACTGGTGATATGCTTACAAATAAGACCTAGGATATGATAACTGAAGAAAGGAAAACAAGGTCGAGACAACAAAAGTACATTAAGAATTATGGGGGGGGAAAAAATTACTTTCAAAGAAAATGAGACAATCAAGCTACATTTTGGACCAGAAAGCTAAAGGCTCCAAGCAGACATAGATAAATACAATTATCTATATACATGGCAGCAAGAAGTAACGGAAACACCCTTCGTGCTACCCTGAGAAAACATCCCCAGATGAGCATTTTTTTGGGATCAAGTCTGGGCTGAAAAGAAACTGCAGTTAGAAGCAAAGAAACTGTCCCCTGCTATTTTCTACCTCCCATACTCAGGGAAACAGGATTTATACGCCTTCTGTAAATTAATAGGATAAATAACCATCTTATTCCCTACAGTATCAGGGGTTTTCTAACTGAAACACCAACTATCTAGAGATAGTAACGCTAACTATTACACATAAAAGGCCACCTTATGCAGAGCTCCAAGGATCACAGAGCGCAAGTTCAAAGGATTACAGAGAACAAGAGTTCTACATTGATCCATTCAATTTTTTGTTACGTTCTAAAATGGATATATGTCCTTCAACATTGATACTGAAATAGTTGAGCCAAAAAAAAAAGTATGTAGTTAGCTACTTGTCTCGATATTTCCTTTAACAACTCATACAACCCATTCCAATACTTCTGAGTATGAATCATTCAATTAGAAGTTTTATCAAAAGAAACAGGCTGGGCTTCCAGGATAAAATACAGGGAGGGCATGCAGGATCTCAGCATAGCTTTAAGAGTTTTTTTGTAGGAAGCAAGCAAGGAAGGAACTCAAGAGAAAAGGAAGACTCAAATTTGCAGTTAATCCAGAAAACCTTAGTCTAAAGAATGGGTGGGCCTATGTCAAAGCTCTTGACACCCAGTTCAGTGATTTGTTCATACCAGAAAAGAACCTGACAGCTTCTTACAACCACCCAAGCTTTGCTTAAAGTAATCTAGGAATTCAAAGAATAGACCATTATAGCCTTACTATGATGGTCTGGTTTTATTTATCTAACACAGAGCAAGTACAAATTTTAACAATTAATTCCTACCAGGACACTTTAAATCCAGAGTGTAGCTTTTTTTCATTACAGCTCAATATTATAAATCTTTTCAGTTATTCTAGTAGCATCAAAACATTTAATTTTCAAAAAATTGGTGAGTGACACTACATCTTTAATACAGAAAGAAAGCTTTCTTTGCAATATTAAAGTCTTTACTAAACCTGTTTCCCACAGCATTCTCCTGGGGAAACTGGCTGCCTATGGTTTGGATGGGTGCACTCTTCAGTGGGTTAAAAAACCGGCTGGATGGCTGAAAGAATCATGGTGAATGAGGTTCAATCCAGTTAGCAGCTGGTCACGAGTAACATTCCCCAGGGCCCAGTACTGGGGCCAGATTTCTTTAATATCTCTATCAATGATCTGGATGAGGGGATCAAGTGCACCCCCAGTAAATTTGCAGATGACACCAAGTTGGGTGGGAGTGTAGATCTACGTGAGGGTAGGAAGACTCTACAGAGGGATCTGGACAGGCTGGAGTGATAGACCCAGGCCAACTGTATGAGGTTCAACAAGGCTCAGGGTCATGTCCTGCACTTGGGTCACAACCACCCCATGAAACACTAGACTTGGGGAAAGCTGCCCCAACAGAAGAGGACCTGGGGGTGCTGGTCAACAGCTGGCTGACTGGGAGCCAGCTGTGTGCCCAGGTGGCCAAGAAGGCCAATACCATCCTCGGTTGCATCAGAACAGTGTGGCCAGCAGGGACTGGGAAGTGACTGTCCCTCTGTACTGCTGTGTTCAATACTGTGTTCAGTTTTGGGCCCCTCACTACAAGGAAGATATTGAGGTGCCAGAGTCCAAAGAAGAGCAACAAAGCTGGTGCAGGATCTGAAGCACAGGTCTTATGAGGAGAGGCTGAGGGAACTGGGGTTGTTTAGCCTGGAGAAGAGGATGGTCAGGGGAGACCTTATCGCTCTCTACAACTACCTGAAAGGAGGTTGTACTGACATGAGTGTTGGTCTCTTTTCCCTGGTAAGAAGTGATAGGACAAGAGGAAACAGCTTCAAGTTGCACCAGGGGAGGTTTAGACTGGATATTAGGAAAGATTTCTTCACTGAAAGGGTTATCAGCCATTGGAACAGGCTGCCCAGGGAAGTGGTTGGGTCATCATCCCTGGAGATATTTCAAAGACATGTAGATCTAAGCACTTAGGGATGTGGTTTAGTGGTGGACTTGGCAATGTTATATTTACAGTTGGACTCAATGATCTTAAAGGTCTTTTTCCGTTTAAATGATTCAATCTCACTGGCAAAGTATTGGAGGATTCAAAGCTGCTATACAGTTCTAGTTATTTCTCCCCTCAGTGTTTTCCGAGAAGCTTTACATAAAGCATTGAAATTTCTGCTTCTACATGAAACAGTAGTTAAGTCTTCCTTGAAGAAGTTACGAAAAACTAAAATCTCTGCATTACAGAAGCCTATTTCAATACTCCCAAATGCAAGTGCTAAGAAAGCTGTGAACAAAGGTTAGGGTTAGGGTTGGCCAAACCCTTTGGTCCTTGAAGCGGCCTTGCACCACTACAGAAATTACCTGGTACCCCACATTAATGCCTTTGGAAAAGAAAAAGCCAGAAGTACATGCAGATCATACTTTCTACAATTTTATCTACAACCACTAGTCCTGTATGTTTAAAAATAATATCTCACAAATCTAAAACCCTACACAAATCAAAGTTGGAATACCGGATAATACAAAACTAGCTACAAAACTGTGGTTCTGATTATTATCTTTTTAGGAATTTATATCTTACCTTATACCTAAACATTTTTTTTCTATTATTTACTTGGTGGTGGTTTTATGCTGAAATGAACAATGAATAATACGTATCTTTTATATTTAAGTACATTGCAGTGAAATAGTTCTGTAAACTTGAAGTTCAAAATATTTTATTTTCATTTCACTTTTGAACACTACCACAAATTGCAGTAGCTGTAACAGTCAATCACAAACTTCTATTAAATATGCAATGCTACATACAAAGAAAGATATTTTGAATGTTTACAGCTTGAAGGAAGATTCAACACCCCCATCCCCCGCTTCGTGTTGTAAAATTTAACACATGTAGCTAAACAGCAAAATATAAGGGGAAAAAAAAAATCAAACTCTTACAAGTGGCATACAGAAGCAATCACAGACACAAGCATATTAAAACAGAATACAGGGCTGGCCAATTTTTATTAAAGGTGGAATTTTTACAAGAAGTCAAACTGAAGAAAAAAATCCAAAGCAGATATTACCCCCATAAATTCTAGATGATATTTAGAACTACTGCCTTGGTGGATTTTTTTGTTTGGTGGGGTTTTTTTAAGCATAAGGATAACAGTTATTTCTTGCATGCAGTTTCCATGGTCTTTTTGCCACCTTTGACAGCTCATTTACAACTTCACCAGCGACTAATCAGCAAGAACTTAAGCCTCCTCTGGAAGAATCTTTCAAGTGCCAGTCTCTTGAGTAGCATGAAAAAGGAAAACAGAAATAATGACTTCTAAACTGATAATAAATAACTGCAACTCTAGCCTGACACATGCTCTAGCCTCAAAGGATGTTCAATATTAGGAAACACTGCAGAAATATTATTCTTTCTGTTCTCAAATAAATTGCCAGGAGAAAAGCAGAGCTATGAGGACAAAAACTTCAACCCTAGAACAAAGTCTCCATGTTTACCAAGGAAGCTAAGTAGTTAAATAAAGAACCAAGAAAATATTTAGGAACAGATATACATTACTGAGACTGCAAAGCATCATCCTATAAAGTTCACTCAACTAAGAATAAAATATTCCTGAAATTAGAATAGCAGCCACTAACTTCTACCTGACTGTCAAATCCATGTTTTGATGAAGAGTTCATGCAAAGTAGCTTAAGGCCTCCATCCATCACTGAGGATTTCTAAGGTGTTCATGCAACCATATGAACTGTAAATGAAAAACGTCCTCCCAGTAAGATCTGCTTGTCTTGAGCATATTTTTCTTCCCTGCCAGATGAATTATTTTGAGCCTATTTTTCTCCCTTTTATTCACGTAACATGTACCAAATATATTAAGATCACAAAATACTTCAACATACATAATAGATGAATATTAGTACATATTATTTATACTTTTCCACTTAAGAGCCTTCAGTTGAAGTGAGAAGGGGAGTCCAAATTTTACTTAAATATGTATGAATACTAAGGCTTTTTTTCTAAAGAAAACAGCTGGCTGTTCATGCAGCATTTTAACAGGGTAAAACAAATGAGACTGCTCGACTCCTTATGAGAACGCAAAGACATCCTTACCAATTCACTTAGGAACATGGAAATTAAAAATTATCATCATTGCTATCACCTACAGTGAGTAATTTATCATTCTTGCTCTTCACTAGTATCATGTTCCAACAGCGAGTGGCTACAACAAATACAATTAGACAGCTGGCCACAGAAGTAGGAGATAATGTGCTTTTGATGGAGTTTATCCAAGCATGGAGATGGAATGTTTGTCATCCATGCAGCAGAGTTGCTGCATTTTTATCACAGGGAAAAGAAATCCCTTGCTATTAAAACCCAGCAATTTCGTGTTTTGAAAATACTAAGAACCTGGAGAACACTGTAGAGGAGACTGCCAATAACTAAATAAGATCAGAAGAACAAACACCGCTTCGTAACATAACAGTAGTCTTTCCTTTAAACAGAAATAAGGCGTACAGGATGCATTTGATTGTGGTACCCATAGCCAGATTTCCAACTTCTAGCTTTAAAAATTTAGTTTCTCAGCTAAAGTTGGAATTAAAGATTTATATGCTAATACTTATTGTGAGCTCCCAAGTGGAAGATTGGATGTTAAGAAATGAAACTGTCTAGTATTTAGGATTTTAATGTGCAAAGATTTTTTCCTTAGTAAAAATAATTTTCTACAGTCAACTCAACTTCCTTTTTCCGCCTAAAGGTTTTAATACCTCAGTCACGTTGCCTGCTTCATTATCCTTCTTTCACCCCCCTTCTCCCTCCCACTTTTTATACACATCCCCTGCTTTTTGACAAGATCTCTTGGGAGCAATGAAGAGATACTGCCATTTTGCTCCCAGGGGATATTGTTATTCAGCTAGGAAAGATCAACCTTGATGGACTCACAGGGGAAACGCTCGCAAACAAAAGAGAAAGTTTGTCAATTGATTTCTATACTGAGGGTAATCACCATTATATTTTATCTCAAAAGCTCACACAGTGATCAACTTAGAACACAATTAATGGAATATTTTCCTAGCAGCATCTACTAACTGATATTAGCCAGATGTCTCACTAAAATCAGTAGTGACAAACCCTAGCTCTTCACTAGGGAAATGCACTTTTGCAGCTAATTAAATTTATTTTGGGGCATTATCTTTGTAAGACTGAAATCAAGTCAACTTGCACTAAAAGTGCTTTGGAACAATTTTATATAATGATTCCATGCAACTGTTTCATGCTTAGAAAAATCTTCACTCTTTGAAAACTAAAGTAATGATAAATAAATTTAATGCTAAAAGATACTACTTTGTGGTAAACCAGAGAACAAATGAAAGTAAAATCAACAGAAAGAATACGTGCTCTAAAAAAAAGCCCTGAATTCACCCCCAGCTTCTGAAAGATTAAGCATCACATACAAGATCAGTTAAAAATCTTTATTTTTGCTCAATATTTCCATATTTTGCAGGTTTATTAAGATTTTTTTTTCTTCAAGACTAATTGCTTGAACATTGGGAAGAAAAACCTATTTAGAGCATTAAGCATTTTTTTTAAAGATATGACTCAAATGCATTGCATGAGCCTCCACAATACACTTAGAACGCACCTACAGATAGACATCAGGCTGACCTGTTAAGAATATGACTTAATACCCCGCTAGCATTTGGTTTGGTTTGGTTTTTTTCCCCCTACAAAATTACGAGAGCGATTTAAAATAATTTACAGGTGGAAGGACAGACAAATCAGATATGTGGCAACTAATACTATACTCTTAGGTTTTAGGAGCTACACAGTTTTTCTATTTCATAGAAGCTCATCACTAAGCCTGGGCATTTTGTCCTTAGTCCATTTAGCTAAACACAGAAAACAGTTCGCTTATTTGCATACTGAATTGCATGGTTTTCAAACAACCTCTAGTACAATTAAAGTGGCAGTATCATACAATCAGATAATTAGCCAAGAGGTCAGCAGGAAGACCCTCCAAGAGCAAAACCAGCAATAATACCTAGAAAGAAGAGAAATATCTATTTCAGCACTTGCGTTTTCAGTAATTAAAAGGTTTGTACTAAAAAGTGACCAAGCAAATTGGAGGGCAGGGAAAAAAAAAAAATAAAAAAAAAAAAATCAAAGGATGAGAAAGAGGTAGATGACAAATCCCAAAGGTTAGCATTAAGCTTGAGAGGCTAATCTTCCTGTGCTCCCTCCAGTCAAAAACAGAAAGGAAGCTCTGTTCCTAGCTCTCTACTAGGTGAAGCTTCCCCACAGCCTTTACGAAATCCTCCCAAAAGCGTTTAACAGAACAATTAAGAAGAATAAAGAATGGGGAAATAAGAAGAGGTCAGCTTCTCTCTTGAGACTGAAAATAAACACAGGATTTCAAACACTATCTATTAAGGGAGGGGGGCAGAGGGGCAAACGGACTGAGGAAAAAAAACTAAAGTCAGATTTTAGAGGTATTTGACATCTTGCCACAGAAATGAGAAGTACAGCCTCTCCTGCCTGAGGGGTCCTGGGGATGTTCCAAGTCCAATCAAAACAAATGGTGCAATGAGTTGGTAAACAGACTGCATTATGGCTGTGACTCCTGTCAGCTTTTACAACTTTCTGTCCTGTTACCACAGGCAGGTAAACAGGTTGATGGGAGGAAGCGGCAGACCCCAACATGACTAATGCCTCCAGAGTTGTCAGCTGAAAGCTTAGCTCTTCAACACTGAATATGATGTTGGGTACTCCAAGCAGAGGTGGTCACAACTGTGCACTTGCTAAGTTACCTCCTGTGAGTGCTAACATCTGCAAAAACAAGTTCAGCAACAGCAACCACACATTCCATGCTGCTGACCCATTTCCATGTAAGAATGTCTCCCGTATGTACACTTCTCCACACCCACACCGTGCCTTGGAAACAAACAGCATGGAAACCCGTGCCCCACAACATGATGACACAGTGCAAACTAGTAGCCCACCTGCAACAGGATCCACAAAATCACTAACGTAGCACCATGCACCCAAGCTTTCCACTTGTTTGGTTTATGAAGACAGACCATTAAACAGAGGGAATTCTAGTTCTGACGGTAACACTGGTCTGAAGTTCACTTGGCTGTTGATGGCAACACTAGGAATAAGACAACCAAATCTATCTTCACACTTTTATGGCACAGAAGGAGCTGGGAGAGAGCTGCTTTGAAATGAATTTTAGGTTGTAAGCTAAAAAAAGTGATATATATACACAAGCATATAAGGATGGATTTCCAAATTGTTTAATTTTTTGATTTTTTTTTTAAATAAAGAAAAAATATTTTAAAATGTTCGTATTTTTAAAATGCAAAAGTCAGAACAGACAAGTACAAAAAGCTAGAATTCTGTGACATATAAGCATTATTTTGTGCAAAAAAATGAAAAGCCAGTAGAACAACAAAACATGGATTCAAACAAGAAAAACATCAAACGTTATTTTCAGAGGACAAATCGCAATCTTGAAGCATCTCCTCAAAAATTCTCAATATAAATAATGGACTTTTATTGTTCATTTACTGCAAGGTTAGGCAGCCTGATATGATGGATGAACTGTCAACCCCCAACTAAAATTCCACAATCCATCATAGAAAGAGTGGAAATTTCACTCAAAGTGTCAATAAACCTAAATGATGAAGTGCAAAATACTTTACAGAGTTCTGATCATTTTTTAGAACCTGCATTCACTGCAAAATTTCAGAAACGCTGCTCCTCCCCCACTTCCCTCCCCTTCTCCCTGCAAGTCATAAAATGCAGATGTACATCTTGATTTATAAGTCAATGATACCACAGAATCATAGAACAGAAATCAAGTTTTTGTAAAGGTCTAGTGCTAAGGAAAATGATGTTTACAAAGTAAGTTATTTTACTCTGCCCAAACATCAACTAATTAGTTATTAACTAATCAGTTAATTCAAAAAGTGGCCACATAACGAAATTAACCCAGGGCTGCACTGGAGCTTGGTCTGAAATCAAAGCTGACCCTGCCCTGAGGCAACTAGAATTATTCTATGATCCTATGACAATTAAAAACAGGAGATTTTTTTTGTAAATGCACAATAAAAAGATATAGATCTCCATTTCATGAAAAACAAGAGGTTATCATGTCTTTACTTAATTTGGTGATAATTCAAAATACTTATGAAGTGTTTGTACACAGCTACTAAATCACACTAACAACAATGCTTTAAATTATATACACAGGAAAACTTCACTTTATAACACCAACGAACTCTTACGCATCCTGTTACACAGCAGAAGTGGCAGCAGATGCAGCAGCATGAACTAAGACGCAGACCCATCCTAAACCAGGTATTATATTGCTTGACATAGGTATCCAAGACTTGGATATCAGCTCAAGTGCCTATATTATACAGCAACATATTATTTGTATCCATACTAAAAGTCTGTTTCTCCTCTTCATATACACACACGAAAGCCAAATAAACCAGTTGTAACAAACCTATCACAATATATTAAAAATTAACTACCAATGACCCCTTTGGACTTGATGTTGTGATGTGCCGTGACTTAAAGCTAAGTATCAAACTCCCAGCAGAAGTATCACAATATACTATTTCGTTTTTACAACAGATCTCAGAACCTAATACAAACTTCTGTCAAATCTGATTAGGACATTTCAATAAATTGTTAGAAAGAATTTATAATTGATGTCGAATGTAAAAGCATGTTACTGCAATCATAAAATCTGTAAAAATTAGGTCATCCTGCCTTTGCTTATAATTTATTATTTAATAACTCAATGCATTACTTCAATCTAAGCCACCACCAGACTTTCTCATCTGTACCTCATCTTTATCCTAACTGCCCTGCCTAACAATAACACTACAAAAATCCTTCTATGTAATTATTTTCTTCCCTATCCCAACAAAGCAAGCTGTGCATCCTAACTAGGTAAAGGTATCCTCACATAGGTATCAGTCTAAACACTTATGAATATTCATGTTGGAATACCTAATCTGTTTTAGCTTTAAACACATTCATAAAATGTTTTGAGGTCACTCACACCCTTACATGAAGTATGTTAAATAAAAATATTTATTTATCTTGACTTACACTTCAAAAATGGAATACAAAACACACAACATAAATTGTATGGGCCCTTCGCGGAAATAAATAGGGGTCTTTTTTCATTAATCCAAAAATCTGTGTTTCTCTGTTTTCTCCTAACTACCAGATACTGAATGACCAAGAAAAAAGCTGCAAAATGAATGTGTATTTATGTAGATTCATACTGAACAATGCAGGCACAATGTCAAAGAAGTGTTTGAAAGATGCCCTAGTACTGAGTCTTCATTTGATTCTAAAGCTCAGACTGAAACTTATTTTTTCTTTTCTTTCTTTTCATCTTAACTAGTGTTTAATAGACAAATACTACTCAGCTGAGTGAGATCAGACTTACAAGATTTGCTGGAGATTCTTTACTCGACTTAATGCCCCAGTCAAAGATGCATAAGCTTGGGTTTGCTGTAGTTGGCACACTCCTCCAGTTCAACTCCACAGCCTTTCTAGAATTAGTGGTCTTTTGAATACATCATACTAATATAAAGTAAGAGTACTAACTTGAGTACGATAGATAAAGATGCAGTAAGAACCCTGGCTAACAGATTGAGATTCTAATGCTGTATTTGTTCCCCTCTCAGTCTTCAGACTTAAAGTTCATGAACTTCCCTGTTTGAGAAACTGTTTGCCATATGAGCTGCTATGTTTATTACATGAGCTATAGTCTACCTTTCCTGTATCTATTTTGTTTTTCACTCTTTTTATTAAAAAGCTCAGAAGAGCTCTTCTGAGACTAGTGACTGCATCATTCTTGAGCACAGTGGTAACAGCATGTCTGAACAGTAAACTATTATTTCAGAAAACAGACTAGAGAACAAAACAGAACCCCAGTGCTGTCTCCTTATCTGCCCTTTCCTCATCTACCTGTATTATACTGTAATGCAATTACTGGAGTTTTACATCTATCTCTTTACAAAACGGGCTTGTTCGACATCTCGGTACTACAGAAATGAGTGTTTGAAGGCAAGGACAAATGATAAATGAACCTTAATTAATGCACTATCTATTAGACCAATGCAATACAGACCATATATGAAGAAACTAAAATTGTCTTACCGTACACTTTGTGCTCATTGTAATGGTCAGGGTGAAATCTGAAGAGAATTCTAAGTCTGGAGTGGATGCAGTATTACAGTCAATACGCTGTCGAAAGGAATAATACGAATCTGTCAGTAACAGTACTGAATTTAATTTAAGATCTTCCTTTGGATGAAGGTTGTTCAGTTGCTCCCATAGACAAGTTTTCTAGGGCAATACTAATTCAGCACTTCAAAAATAGGAAGAGACCTACACTGACAGAACACCTAAAACCCCTCTTCCCCAAATGCCAAAATAGATACTCTGACTAGCAGCAGTACAGAAGTAAATATAGTAGCTCACAAGTTACTCTATGAGCGCTGCCCATTGCTGAAATTAAGCAGCTTTCACAGGCACCTTCAACTTACTCCTTGTTCATGAAGTCACACAGTAAACTACAGTAGGAAACCAGTATGGGTTAAAATTGGGCTTTTTTGATTTGCCAGATTAGTTTTGTATTGATCATGGAACAATTGAAATGGACCTCTAGAAATCACTTAGACCAACCCCCTGCTCAAAGCAGGGTCAGCTAGAGCAGGCTGCTCAGCACCATGTCCAAACTGCTTTGAATACCTCCAAGGATAGACTCCACAACCTCCCAAGCCCACCCCTGCCACTGTGCAATTGCCCTCACAGGAAAATAGTGCTTCCTTGGCTTCAAAGGCAACTACATGGGGTTCAACCTGTGCCTGTTGCTTCCCATCCTGACCCTGAGCTCCACTGACAAGGGTCTGGCCCCACCTCCTTTACTCCCACCACCAACAGGCATTTACACACCCTGATAAGAATCTCCTCTGAGCCTTCTCTTCTCCAGATAACACAAGCCCAGCTCTTTCAGCCTCTCCCTGCACCACAGATGCTCCTGTCCCTTCAGCAGCTTTTTGGCCTGTCCCTGGTCACACTCCATGACATCCACCTCACTCCTGCACTGGGGAACCCAGGACTGGGCACAGCACTCCAGAAGCCATCGACGTGGGACACGGCCGTCTCCCTGGGCTGAGTACGAGAGAAAGTTCACTTCTCTTGACCTGCCGGTGACAGTCATCTTCCTAACGCAGCCCAGGAGGCTGCTTGGCTGCCTTTGCCCCAAGGGTGCGTGTTGCTGGCTCACGGACAACTTGGTGTTGACCAGGACCCCCAAATTCTTCTCCGCAAAGCTGCTTCCCAGCCAGCAGCCCCCACCTCTGCTGATGCCTGGGGTTATTCCTCCATCCCTGGCTGCAGGACTCTGCATGGCCCTTTGACTGCCCCGAGTCCTATGCTCAAGACTGTCGCTGGCCCATTTCTCCAGCCTATGCAGGCCCTTCTGAACAGCAGCACAACCATGTGCAGTGATGTAACAGTGAAATATCAGTAACACAACAGAAGGAAAAAAAAAAAGCAGCACACAAGGCAAAGAACTGCTTTGCTATTTTAAAAGTAACAGAAAACAACAGCATCCAGGACAACCACAGTAACAGTGTCAAATCAAACTGCAACCTGCATTTCAATATTATTTTAAAGATATATTTTTATATTTTTTTATATATATATATATTTTTTTTTAAAAAAAAAACGAGTTTCTAAAGAGAAATATTCAGATTTTAGTTTTTCACAAAAATTCCACCACATTTTTTTTCACTGTATTCAGTTCTTCAGTTTACAAACTAGTTAAAATGCTTTATCCAAGAACATCATATACTGCTGAAGTTAAAAGTCATACACATTATTAATCAGTATTTCTTGCTGCTGCCTTATCTTTCTTCAGGGACTTTTTTGCCTCCTGAAAAGTTACATTATAAACTATACAAAAGAAGCAGCAGATAATCTGGGCAAACACACTAAAATAGCTTCTGTAATAACCATATGATAAATTGGAACGTTTTTAAACTTTCCCTCAGAAATATATTCCATTTGTTCTGTGGAATGCCTATCGATTAAAACAATTTACCTATAATGCCACTGTTGCTCAACTCATTAATTTTACTATTTTGTACTGTAACTCCAAACGAGCTCATGCATTGACTTTAGGTTATTTTTTAAAATGACAATTGCTACTGATAACAAATGCATATAAACCCATTAAGTATAACAATTATGCAAAATGCTGCACAGTAACATAATGGGCTAAGCACATACACTGGTGCTGGACAGTGACTGCTCATGGCAGTACTTACTAGAAAGGGACGGGTACTGTTATCAGGAAAGCATCTTGCTTCTAAAATGACAGCAGCTTATAGGCTGCATTGGACACATTTAACTATAGTTATTTTCAACACTTTCCAGGTTAAGAAGTGTTTTAATTTATTTGTTTGCCTAACAAACCGACAAAGTTCAACTTAGCAACACAACTGTTAATTTAGAGCATGTTATATGTTATTTTCTGTATATGAAGCTTGACCTATTAGTAAGAAGTACTGAACTACACTTTCACTTGAATCAGAGCATGCAAAATGTTAGAGAAAAGTGGCAGGCAGGAAAAGTGCCTATGCCTCACTCATTGTACAATCAAACCTGTCAGAGCTAACAATTATTGACTCAGATACTTGATCTCAGTAACTCTGTTTTGTGTGCATTCATTCACTAACGGTTGAATTTATCTTCCCCATGATGACAGTCTACAGAGTATATTTCAACAACTGCTTTGATGACTCTACCCTCTCCTTACACTCAAGGAAAACAGAAATTTGTAAGCCTCAAGTCACACAACTTATTGTAGGTGTCCTTAGGAATGTTATTTCACTCACTCTAGAGGGAGTCTAGTCAATAAGCTCAGAATAAAATGCAAGACATCTGTAATTACTTCAACACCTACAAATAAAGAAAGCAGAGATGCACCAGTCATCCAATTTAGTTAAGTTAAAGAAATATCAGTCCCAGCACTTCTTACATTTGAATACCCAATTTAAAAAACTTAATACTTTAAAATGTTCTCTGTAATAAAATCATAGGCAAGAAAATCTTAAACAATAATTTGCATCAGGACATACTTACAACAAAACTGTACTTCACCTGTTACTGATTTTGTAGGCAGAATGACAACTGAATACAACAAGTATGAACAAGCAACTACGCTGGAAGACTGGAACTACCCTCAGTAAGGGTGTCAAGTTCAGCGATGAATTATGTAAACCCATTTTCTTCTACATAAAAATAGGATAGGAACGCATTTAAATAGAAATTACCTCTATTTAACAGGCAATTCCCACTGAAGAGCAGTAATATTACTGCCTTAAGTGTTTTACAATAGAAAAGTAACTATATGAACAATAATTAGAATACCATTGTAGCCAAAAATCTTGGTTTATAATAGTCTTCTCAACTTGAACTGTTCAAATTATTACGAATCACAAAGTTCATGAGAATTTCAATCTAGTCAGTGTTCTGGAATTACATCTCATCACATAGGTGTTCTCTCACAGGAATCACTACCTATGGTGTAGCTGCAAGGAATTGCCAATATTCCCCATCACAAAGCTGCCATAAAAAAAGACAACACAGAAAACCAAGCATAAAATTAATTCCACAAATACTGCAGAAACTACCATTACTTTTTCAGACATGGCCATCCTGTTAGACGAAGGTGACAGTCAGTGATCCTCCAATGAAAGATCTTTAAAGCCAGAAATAGGTATGAAGCTCCCCTACAACTCCATACACTGACTGAGGTGAAGAGGAAAGCAAAGTAGAAGATAATTCTATATTGTAGGGTTTCTTTGGTATAGTTTAAAATTTCAGTTATGCAACTTGTAACTTACTAAAACGCAAGTAAATTTGGGCTTGGACAGATGAAAATGTAGAAAAGAACAACCTAAATATAGGAAGATTACTTTATTAGGAGCTTAAACTTGGTAAAGCAATTAATACAAGTCTCAGTCTTAACACCAAGAGCCTTACTGTATTTGTATCATTCTGAAGATACCCAAGTTTGTGTATGTGTATTTTTCCCCCCTCCTTCATAAAAAAAAGAAAACTTCTAATCTAACAACTAAAAATTTAATAAGTAGGGTACCTTAATGACAGCGGCTGTAGATATCAGCGTGTTTGGATCCAGCACCTCCACAACAGCTTCTGGAATTACAGCCTTCTTCATGCAAGACATGTCAAAGCCATATACATCTTCCCAGAAAAGCAGCTTGTCCACATGTTTATTCATATCCCCAACAGCTACTAGACTAATGGTGCAAATGTCAGGATAAACTGTAACAACAGAAAGATTTTATTGTTGACATGCATAAAGAGGACCTTTTTTGTTTTACTTTCTCTGTGATTAATGTCTTAAAAGAACAAAGAGAACTTCTTTCAGCTCTTGAACAAGACACTTTTTCTGCTACTTTATTTTCTGAAGTCCCATTTGAAAAAACGAGACATTAGAACTTAATTTTCCCACACTACTCTGGTAACAGTATTACCTGTTTGTGATAAAATATCTTTGTAGTTGAAGCCCGCTGCCACAAAATGACTGGAAACTTGCTGAGGAAAATAATTTGGAAGATCCTAGTTTGGCTTCTATGCAGAGACTGACCTAAAATGTATTTAATAACTGCAGACAAGACACCCCAAGGAAGATTCAAGTGAGGGCTTTGCAATAACAAGAAGCCCCTGTGAAATGACCGGATTTCCAGAAAAGAGCAAATATTCTTAACTCTGGAGTTTTATTCCTGTTTCTTATCACGTCTGGCTGATACTCGCCTTACAACCTAAATAAATATTTCTGGTTACTGAAAGAGAATAACCACTCTTCTATCTGCACCTGAAGAGTATGGAAATGACCCAACAGAAGAGAACTTCATTGATTCCCCCCAGGTTTTAGGATGACAGCTATCATGCTTACACTATCCTCCCATTCATGCTTTCCCTTCTCCCAGGAATATCTTCAGGAGTACCTATTTACAGCATTTCCAAACAGTAGTGGAAGACTGACATTTGCCTTTTTAACAGCTGCCTACAGCAAAGCCAGTCAATCTCTTGGAAATCTCTATCCACTACTGATTTTAGCACAGAGAACAGCTGCTATTGAACCTGGCTGACTATCAAAGAGAAGCTCAATTTATATTTATTTAGCTAGGTTTCTTTTCACAAAGAAGTTCCCATGTTTTGTTTTCAGGATTTTTAAAGCTTTTAAAGCCACGTGCATTGAATACTTGACCTGGCTTCAGTGTAAGATGCCTACTAATAAACACCTAATTTTATTTCATTTTTTAATGACACATGAATGTGGCAGTGTTAATAAAACTGAAGCTAAGTTTCTCTTTTCTTCCCCAAAATCTAGTGAACTGTAAAATTAATTTTGTCTTCAGCTCTGCTTGAAATTGTTAGCTTATCAAAATGAGTATGGAGAAATCATTGGTATAGCACAGTAAGTCAGAAAAGCAGTATTTTTTTGCCTTGTAAAATACTGAAGATAGAAACAGCAAATTGAAATTGGACCTTCTATATAGCAATAGTAGATTTAGCCTAAAGGAAATAAGCTTATACATATTAATGATAAAGAAGAACCTTCTCTAAAGAAGCTTTTTCTTTTTCCATATGAAGACATTAAGCAACCACCTCTACAACTGGAATGACTAGTTTATACAAAATATGAACACAGTGTCACATTTCTCACTTTTTATTTAAAACATCATAATAAATACCAGTAAGCCTGAATTAGAATCCCATTGGTAAGCTACCATCATTCCTGCTTTGCAGATGAGGAACTCAAAGCAGGTTTCTCCAGGAACAGCCTACAATTAACACAGCAGTAACAAGGCAGGTTGATGAAAATCAAAACAGGAAGGCATTCAAGCTGTCTTGTCTGCAACAAATCATTTGGTTCCAAGCACAACTGACCACTGTCACACATGCACAAATAAAAAAAACTTAAAAAAAAAAAAATCAAATCAACATCTGGTGGTAAGAATACTTGCAATGAGTTTCTGGAGCCATGGATGTCCATTTCTCCAAGCTTTCATGTTGCTGTTTACTAGTGTGACAACTGCATTATATCCAGCTTTACCTCCCAGCATTTCAAACCTTCTAGAGCTACCACTGATGGTCCAAAAATTAAGACAGTATGAAACAGACGACACGACTACCGCCTTTGAGGGAGTATTTTTTGGGAGAATGCTCTTCATAGGACATAAGGGGTATGGTGAAAACAAGGAAGAAAAGAGACTATAATCCCTAGTTACAGAATACACTTATAGGAGCATGCTAGAGACACCGCAAACAAAAATGAAAGCCACAGCAAGAAGTGATCAACTACTTTATAACCTTCCTTCCTCAGACTAGCCCACATTTCTGGAACATTCTGTTAACAGCAAAAAGTTTACCACGTCTATCAAGTGTGAGGTATCTGAGTGGGACCATAATCAGTTTTTATTAAATCTTTGACCACACAGCAAATCCTTAAATCAGCAGTGGAACTCATGATCGATTATACAAAGTGCTTAAGAAAAAGTAAAAATGTAAAAGCTAATGCTCTAATCTAATCAGCATTTTTAGTTTAGCTTGACAAAAGCAACAACAAAAAAAGAATGCCTCTTCAGACCTTCACAAAATTAAATCTGTGTTCCCGTAACAGGGCACAGGCAAACATCAAGTTCCAAATTTACAAACCCACCCATGTCCAGAAGCATATACTACACTGAAGTTTGACTGGAAATATAAGCACGTTATCTAAATATCAGCTTAACTCATTTAAATGCTGTAGACTTCTATAAATGTTTAAAAGCATCTGCTGATTATTGCATTTGTCATTTCAGGCATTATCCTGGATCTCCCTGGAAAGCCTCTGTTCTTTCTGCAATCCTGTAACACTTTCCTGTGCAATCCTGACAGACTTGTAATTTTTTTCTGATTAAGCCCATAATTTAATAATTATTCCTTCTCACAGGTGAACTGAACAAAATTCTGATTGGACAAAAGCACATAATCCTCAGTGCTCTCTCAGATTCATCGTTTTGACCATCTGTGTCCTTCTCGACTCAGTGCCCAGAAGTCATCTGTCAGTAGTAACAGCTCACGTGGTGAACAGAATACGATGGGAAATCCTTTATCCCTTAGCAATGCCTCACAAACTTCAGGACACTGAAGGGTAAGGCAGCAATCCTCCAGATATACGGAAATAATTCCAAGTGAACACCATCATCACTTTGATGTGAACAAGCAAACCGTATTACGTTTTGAATGATGCTGTCCTTCTCTGTGTCACCCCCACCAAGTTTTGCACACATAAGGGTGTGCAAAAACCTATACTCCAGCAAGTAACAGCTTTAAAGAACAAACAGATGGGTCCTGTGCAGCAAGAATTTTATGTTCCCAAATAAAGCTATTATATACTGTACACATCACCCTAGACAGTTTGGCATAACCCACTTCAGCATGCCAGTAGGCTAAATTGAAGTAACGACGATATGACTGACTGAACACAAATCTAGAAATTTGGATTCTATTCCCAGCTCAATCACCAAAAGGTCTGGCCAAATTGCAGCTGCTTCCATTGCTTTTTTCAGCTTTCAAACAGTCCCTGTAATAACGGTCTTGGGCTCAATAGCGCAAAGTGGCTTGAGACAAAATTAAGCTTTATGGCAGATTCAGGAGTTTCTGTGGTAAGACTTCACCTCAGAACACGCTCTCAGTTTTGGCTCATCTGAATTTGGATGTGCCCACAGTTCTGCTGCTATTCATCTAACACTGCAGAAGCGTCTGTCTTGCTAAGCTGTTCGCTGAGCAACTTCTCACACATCTCAGGCACAGGCATTTACCTGCTATACAAGCTGGCAGAAGAGCAGTAATTGTAAGCATCCTAAAGAAACAGCATTCCATTTAAAATCTGGCCATACCAACTGGTGACTGTACAATCCTGTACGCTTTGTGAAGAGTCAAATATGGGCCCAAGACCATTCTCGGAACACAAAGGTTGTGTACTGCAGAACCTGCACCCCCTATCTCTCAAAGGAAACTTTGGGAGGCAAAAGCCATAGCAAATTACCAACAATACAGCTAAAGAACAAGATAATATGGCAATTTCCATAGAGGTCAAAAATTTCTGGCCCTTTTCAGAAGGCTTTGGAAGTAGTAGGCAAACAAAACAATTTCTTATAGTTTTAAGGGATGTCCCTAGATTTAATTATATTGCAGTGTAAATCTGTCAGCATATATTGATACAGAGCACACCACAACCATGTTCTGGGTCTGGCTGGACTATTCATTACTGAAAACAAAACAGCTCTTATTCTGTTACATTGGTCAAGTGGCTTCTAAGTATTTTAAAACATGCGAACAGTAATCTCTTACTTGTATCTTCTGCTTTGTGACTAAATGTTGAACAATTGCACAAAACCCCTTTTTCCTGCTGCACTCTGTAGCATACAAAAGCTCCCTGCAATCAGAGGCAAGCACTGCAGCGAGTACTGTTACACAGTCATTAATCCAATCATTAAGTCAGTGTAGTGAAACTAACTATGTGCATGGTTAGCACAAAAGGGGAAAAAAAAAAACCCAGACTGATGACTACGATTGAAAAGGTCAATATGAAATACAACACTGACAAAGGAATTAAGCACAAGGAATAAACCACATGCATAACTCATGCAGAAAGCTGCATTACATGAAGAATAAATATTTACAGGCATTTAAACACTGCTTAAGATGACACCATCTAAGCTACTTAAAAGGATACAAGAACTCTATTTCAAAATAAAACTTTTTTGTTCTGTCACTTCCCTACCCTCAAACCATGAAGAAAATGGGCATATTCCCACCAGGACAGGATAAATCTGCTGAACTGAAACAATATCATTCCATTAGTTATTTCATGCTGCTTCTTGTGTTTGAAACCATGTCCTCCCCACACAGCTTTCCTCCTCCAGCAAAACATCATATGCATTTTTAATTCATACTAGCTTACTCAAACAGTATCACATCTTACAGAATACAAATTACTAGTCTCTGTTAGCAGTCATGCAGAAACCGGGATTTTCAAAGGGGAAAACAAACATCCACACGGGTGGGAAGAAGTAGGGAGGAAAAATTTAGACTGTACTTAAGAATAAATAACCCCTCTATTCTTAAAAAACACCATTAATTTGAGACCTTGATACTCCACCTAATGTTCTTCTATTACCCATACAGTAAATTAATGCCTTGAAGCTCACACTAATGGAAACATTTTTCATTTAGACTGGCAACTTTCTCATTCATGCATAGCTTATTCTAAGTCTCTGAGTTAATTTAGTTTCCCCCCAGAGCTAAATTTATTAAAAGAATTATGCGCACCAACCTGAGCCTCCCTCTGCCAGGTACTTGTCCTTTGCATAGATGACAGAATCCAGCATTGACTCAAAAAGAAGGAAATAACCCTGTTGATAGAAATGGGAAGAACTTAGAAATCATTATGTTTCTTAGGTAGCATATTTAATCAATCTACAGATAGGCTTTATCAACACAGTTTAAGAACTTTATGTGCCCATACACCTCAGCAAAATCAAGCATGCAGTGAATTGGTCAACAGCAGCATTGTCAGTTCAAAACTTTAGTTCCATGAACTATCATCTTTAATTTCCCAAATGGCAACTATTTAGCACCTACTAAATTAATAAACTGTATGCAATAAATATCTAATCCACAACAATAATTACCTTGTAGAGTCCTACATCAAAAGAAATCAAATTCAACTTAAACCAAGTGATAAGTTGTATATATTGAAAATAACTCTGAGGCAACATACAAAAAAACCCAACAAAAGACAACCAGGAAAATCCCTTCCCACTTATAACTGCAAATAACTTTAAAATAATTGTCAGAGAAACACCAAATGGAATGCATCTTTGCTACTTCGCATCTGCAACCTCATGGTGCCTTGTACCATCTTGGGCAATGCTCACTATGACAGCTGGAAATAAATCATATACCAGAGGCATGGGTTCTCTGGATGTTCTACATCATTTAGCAGGACTTGAACTTAAAAAATTCTCGGGATAAAAGAAGGTTAGAACTAGATTTGCATAGGGGTTTTTTGTGTTGAGGTTAATTTTATAGCAGGTTAATCATACTACTATAGATGTTTAGAATAACTTAAGCAAATCAGCTGTTTTCTGAAACAGAAAAAAATTTCCTTAAACATTTGCGATATAAAAAGCAATATAGATCACATAAAATCAGCATTTTAGCTAAAACATCCGATTTCTCAACTACTTTTAAGTAAACTGCAGATTTAAGAGATATATAGCCCTTTGTTTCCCCTTGATTTACTGATTTCACACCCCTCCTATCTTCCAAGTTTGAATACAATCCCTGTTCTTACTGAATACTGTAACACATTTAATCCACATATGCATTCTTACAACATCAAATCAGTTAAGATAAATCATACTGCCATACATTCTGGATTTTCACTTAGCATCCTAATTCTTGTTTTGCTTAAAAACACAGCTTAGCTACATGGCTTGATTTATACAGTGCTTGCCAGTAGGAAAGAACAAAAAAAGGACAACTACAAGTCCAGCTTTGGACCTGCAGTCCTATAAGCCCAGTCAGCAGGAACCAAACAAAGCAAAACTAAGACTTTTTCCTTCCTCTTTACTATTCTTCCATATTTGTACAATTATAGGGATTTTTTTTTTTCTTTTAGTTTTTTATTTTTGAAGTCATCATGCCACAGTACTGAAGACCGATAGCACTGCATGGGAACTGCACTGCTAAAGCCACCAAGTGTACTTCAAGTTTATGCCATCAGAGATGTTTATTTTGCCCAAGGCTCTTAGAACAAAAAATGCTGCAAGTTCAGAACTGCTTATAAACATCACCATCCACACTACAGCCTTCACAAAAAAGAACAAAACTAGAAAACCAGAAGCTTGAAGCATAATGTATTTGTATTTAATAAGAACATAGTTTGAAAATAATGGAAACACCCGTTTCTTCTGGTAACAATGCTCGACTGCACAGTTTCCTTCCAAATGTTGCCTGTTCTTCCAGTTTACTGCCTAATTTTTATCAAGTCCTTAATAAGCCCAGAATGAGACTACTGCTTTGTGAGCAATATCATTTTTAATAAGCTTTGCAAAATCATTGACAAGGCCAGGAGCTCCAACGGCATCAGGCAGAGATGATTTTATGCCTACAGCAAACCAAAAGCAGAGTAGAACCAGTTTTCTTTTTTATACTTATTCTTGCAGTTAAAAAAAAAGAATGTTTTCATAAAAATTCCTTCCAGATGCTTTTAACTGAAAATGAGTTGTTTTCACAGTATGTTAAATGTGACCTCAAGGACATATCTGAAGTCTAGTTACCAGCAAGAGTCAGTGAGTTACAAAGCGATATTTTTACGGATCATCTCTTCACTTACTTCTTCCTGCCTAAAATGCCCATCACCTACAACATCTGCCAAACAAGCGCAAGATACAGCTGGAATACGCACCTTCTCATGAAAAACACAGGAAATTCTCACCGTCCTTTCCCCAACCTTTCCACTCTGGCACTGATGGTTCTCCCCCCATCCCAGTTCTACCTTCCCCCCCAATTCATTATAGCATTCCTGTAAGTTACATAAACCGTCAATGGTACTGAATCAAGTAATTTATTACTTTTACCAAAGCGTTTTGCTCAGTGTGCTGTGCTCATCTGTAGTGTAATTTAGAATGTAATTTCACAGGCTGCTGCCTCACCTGTAGGGATGCCATCTGGAAAGAGAATTATACCTGACGTTTTTCCCCACGATGCTGTGGGGCACTTTTGCTTCCACCCCAAGAATGTTCAGGGGTTTGTTTTTTCTTAAGAGTGTATTAGCATCCTCAAAATTAATTACTGCAAAGAGATCTCCAGGAAACAAATCTGTGAGTCGCATATTAATAACTCAATCTTGCTAGTGGCTAAACTAAGACACATAAAAGGTGACATGTTCTCTGTTAAACAACACATGGCACATCTTAAATGTTATGCTGTCATATTAGGTGTTTTCTACTAAAAAGCTTTCTCAAACTGAAGTTATTTTCATGTTTTCAAAGCTGAAACGAAATGGTGGTTCTCCAGCTAACAACAAAACCACCCATAAACAGATTTGGACAGGAAGAGAAATGCACAGCACTATGGAGTTACTCCATTCAAGCATACGTCTGTCCTACACCATATCCATCCAACAAGTCAGCTATCAAAAATGCATGAGTCTACTGACAAATCTGAATCCAGAGGAATGTGATACACATTTCTTATATAACCTTTGTATCTGTATTTTGTGTTAACAGAATTATAAAAGGTTCACAAGACTTTGACAGATTAATATCCTGCATTATTTAATTTCCCTCTATTATTCAAATACACTATAGCACTCAATTCACAGCTGCATAAAAATATTTTATCAATCAAACTGTAAGTATAAAAAGTTCTTTCAACATTAGTGCTTCTGTATTCATTGCAATATTCTTCATGGAGAAAAAGAGAAAGCTCTTTAAAAGCCTCAAGACACAAGAACAACACAGAATTCTAAAGTACACCTCTATGGAGAATACTAAAGAAAAATGTTTTGTTTAAAACACAAATTACTTCAGACTAAAAATGCCTCTTCATGTACGTCTCCCTTGTCCATTCCTATCAAATACCTTAGTGGAACTTGGTTTTCCTTCATTTAATATTTTCTACTTACTGGTGAAAGCCATATATATTTCCAGAAGTGGTATTAGCAAGTTTACAGCAGCAGGAATTAGCAGAAGTTTTAGTACCACAGAAAAAACATGTAAGAATAGAACTGAGAAGAAATATTTAACTACTCGAATAAGCATTGGGTTCCTCTCCCTGCCTTCTATCAAAGATCCATTTTATTATTCTCTGTAACATATATTAACCTGGTCTGTACTCCCAATTCAGTAAGGACCAAAACTGAATATTTAATGAATTGAAAGGCAGCTATCAAGTAACTGGTCTAGAGAGTGGACTTCTTTAAAATCTCTCTCAGTATATATATAAAAAAATATATATATTTTCTTAAACTGAAGTTTCTAACTAAAAGGTTTCCACTGGAATACAGAGTAAAACAAGTTACACAGGGTATGCAAAACAGACTGGACAATGGATTCTGATTTAAAACAAAAAATGCAATCTTGCATTAACAGAAGACAGAAGTGACATGGCCCACTCAATTTTGTGAAAAATTACTTTTTATTTGACAAAATCCCCCCAAAACCTGTGGCGCATTTAAATGAGAAGCAGCAGCTACATGTAAACTCATCTGCATGCCTTGCTGCAGCACCATGTCCCTCATGCTAAGTCAGCCTTCACGCTGATATCTCACATTCCTTAAAAAAGGAAATAATGCAATACTGACAGAGCAAGTCCACACGTCAAAACCACATCTTGACTTTGAAATTGTGCACACCTTGTTGTGTCCTTAAACAACTATGAGTGAGAACACCAAATGGGAAGATCTGAAGAACAGAAGACTGATAGTCATTATTGGCGCTATCCAAAAAAATATGTATTTTTTTCATGCAAGGAAAAAATTCCTTTAGAAAAAACATTTTGCAGTAAAGAAATTAAAGCATTCAGTTACTTAGTATGCACTTTACACAGCATTATTAAAAACATAAGAAAAGCTCAATTCTTACATAAAGTTATAAATTATTACTGTTACAGAAATAGAACACATACACTAATGCACCTCCAAATACTAATAGAAACAATAAAGAACATTAAGACTACAGAAAAAACTAGTAACTGTTAAAAAAAAGTGTCATCACTCTATATCCATCATAGAAACAGGAAAGAAGAAAGGAGAGAAAAGATGGTTTCCAGTGTTTCAGACATGCTCACTTCCTAATCCTTTTCCCCAGATGCTGAATACCTCCCATCCACAGCTCAACCTGATAGCACCTCAAAATTATCTAACACACACACCAAAAAAAAAAAAAAACAAAAAAAAACAAACCAAAGACATTAGCTCCCCAAGCAATGATACAATTAAGGGACAAGTGTTCTGGACTCCATCCTTGGTTTATTTTAAGAGTCCATCGCTTTCCCAGTTTTACCTTGTGTAAAACTCTATTACATATTCAGTATCATAAAGCACTGCATAAACCAGCAATTTATGAGAATGTGCTGTACTCTGACACCGTATTTGAGACAACCATCTCAGACAATTGTCTCTCACTGTAAAACCCCTTACGAACAAGAACTGCACACATTTTTCAAATGAATCCAACTCTCAACCTCCAGCTTTATAGTCTTAGCTAGAGAAAAAGTAAAAGCATACCAAGAGAAAAACATCTATACACAGATGCAGCTGGGTAAGAACATTCCAGAAAAATATTACGTACATTTTGTTTCTTTCTGCTCGCATTCTCTCAGCAAGCAGCCTATGAAGTTTACAATTACACCACCCAAATCCATGTGTGCAATGACACAGCCACCTCTGGACGCTGACAGCAAATCTTTTTCTGCCAAGCATTCAATTTAACCAAAAACTAGCTCCAGTATTTTGCCTAAGAGCTCTCATTTCAAACTTATGTATTGTATGAAAAATTACTCAAATTACAGTAAAATATAATTGTTTCTTAAAATAGAGTATCTCTGGGGAGAATACATAAATGTGATCTTGACCGAGAGCAAGCCTCCAGTGTATAAAACTCCTAAGTACTTTCCCACCATTCCTCAGTCCACCTGCTCTCCCTTGCCCCCCTGGTTCACAGCACCCAAGAAGTCCTTGTGTTACGCTGCATACTTCAGCCATGTTTTCCTAAAAGGAATGCATGAAACATTTCAGCATGAAAAAGTCTAAATAGATAGCTTCATCTGGCTCTTCAGCAGTTCAACAGGCCCCCAGTCTTCAGCAATCTGCCTTCTGGACACCAACAGAGCAGCTCACAGCTCATCGCAGCTTCCACTGCCCCTCTCCATGGTTTTACATGTAGTGGTTGCAGTCAAACACAATCACACAGATGCCCTGCTTATGGTCTGATTTTAACAAACACACATATGTCAGAGGTCACAAACAAAGCAGTTAGTCTTTATGTGAAAAGCAAGATCCCTGCTAATTTCTTTCATAGGCTTAAATAAAGCCACTGAAAAGACAGTTGCTCATCATTCAAACTAGATAACAAAAACATATCCAGTTGAATTTAAATCTGAAAAGTATTATTGTGAAAGATGGTAAAATACACATTTGAAATGTGATCTGGAGATATATATATCTATATCTATATAGATAGATATAGATATATATAAAAACATACACAACACACATCCTTACCCACTGTGCAATATTTAAGATGCTTCTCCCATTCTGTCATATTTTAAGGCAACAAATTTAAAAATGAAAGAGAAGTAGGAACAGCAAGCAGTCTGTGGAAGTTACAGGTCACTTACACAATTAAGACAACGATCATCAGAAAACATTGCATTGGAGATGCTCCTAATGCAATATTGCACCTTTTACAATACACTGTTCTGGATGCCTCCTTTTTGAGAAAGCCTGTTCTAGAACTATTCCTGGGGGATGCAGTATTTTTTTCTCCTTTGCCTCCATTCTGTCGCTTCACACTTGTTTTTAGTTTTCTGATGCTCCACAGATGGTTCTAAAAAAGCTTACAGTCCATACCAAACAAAACAAAGCTGTGGCTCCACAAGAGGGGATGATGTTTACTAGTCTAAAAGCAGTTTGTTTTCTAAACAGAACAGCAACTTTTTATATTTTTGCTACAAAGAAAAAACACTGTTCCCATTGGAATTCTCCTGCTAGTCCACAGAGATTCTCTAAAGGGCTGAATTCCTTTTTTGCTCTCACACTTCACATTTCCAACATTTTCAAGCACTACATTTACTTATTAACAAAAGATTTCACAGTGGTCAGTGTCATATAAGGAATGAAAACAAAAAGCAAATTCACACAAAGCCAGACAAAAAGGAATCTTCATTTGCATCTAGGCAACATAATGTTCCTTTCTGGACAGTGCATACACTGTGCAGCTATCAATCTTATTTTCAGGGCACTGTCCTCTTTATCTCTGTATTGCAGCAACCTATAAAAATGCTAACATTGCTAAATATTTAGAATACCCCATTAAGGGAAATGCACATGACTATATATTATGACATTAAAAGGTAAATTAGCACACAAATGTGAAACATGGAACTTTCAATATTTCATTTCTTATAAGAGCAGCTTTTTGAAATCCTCTACTTCATCTTAGAGGCACTGATTTACATGACTTCAGCACTTAAATGCCCAAGTTGCTTTTAAAACCAAATCTTGGGCTCCAGAATGAGAAATGTGATTCTGGGAACATTATTCTTGGTGCACGTATTAGGTAACTGATAAGAAGTTTCCCTGAAAGAACTATAATTACATTTCTAGTGAAGTCACTATACTGTCAGAAATCACTAACCATAACACACTATTTTTAAATCCTCAGTTTAGGCCAATGGCTTAAACCTTCCTTGAAACTAGTGACCTCAACACTAAATTAATCTCATGCTTCAAATAACGTTCATTATAGTAGTGGAAGAAAAACTTTTGCAGATTTCCTGCTCGCTGAAATATGGACTACAAAAACCTTCAGAAAAGTAAACCAAAAAAATATATTTCCACCTTTACCTGGACACTAGTTAGATACATATGGATCGATACTGAACATGTGACCTCGCTCCTGAAGGCCCTTGCATACAGTACAACAGCCACAGTTTAAAAACAAAACACCAAAACAAGTAACTTATATTCTGTTTTCATTATTGATCTTAAGCTTGAAGGGCAAAATAATTTTTCTTTAACCCAAACTGTGGGAACTAGCATGAAGAAAACCTGTGCTTTCAAATGCATTCTGAAGGTCTGCAAAATGAGGAGACTGAATAGTGGAAGTTTACAAAAAGTCACAGGGGGTGATTCCTACCACACTGGTAAGGAACAGACTTAATTCAGTCACTGTGAAGTTCAGCCTGGCACTGGGTCTTTGTAACACAGATTTCTTTATTAGGATCAATGGCAGGTAACAAGCACAACTGTGTAAGTCATCAGCCAGCATGTGAATAAAGGTAACAGGCAAATGGGTGAAATCCAGTGGATTGCAGCAAACGGCTCCTTTACACACTGTATACTGCATCTCCTGTTGTCCATCATCTTTAATATAAGAATAAGTGATTTTAAAAGTGCATAATAAAAAAATGCCATGAACAGTAACGCTGTTTTCAAGCTCTACATGTATTTGCAGATCTCCCGCTGCACATGCTCCCTACCTCACCGCCCTTCCCACACTCAGGATAGTGTTTAGTGGTCTTCACAAACTGAAGGTATTTTACATCAGAATCATCTAGCTAAATAACTAATACAATATTTCTTCATTAATTTCACCTAAAAAGAAGTACCCTATTACGGAGTAGAGTACTGCTGTAGATTTGTATACTCACTACATAACAGACACTTACTGCTGTACCCAAACCAGCTCAGCTGTACTTAAGAGAACCTTGACTTGAAAGGGCATGAACAAGGGGGATCAGGAACTGCATCTGAGTACCACACAACCATCATCCCCTCTCCAACACTGTCAGATACACTGTTGCAAGCATGACAGATCTTTGTTAAAAAATAGCATGGCTTAGAAAATAATTTTTTGAATTAAATAAGACAATAGATTTTTTTCTCCTGAAAATAACTGTCTTTAAAAGAATACTCATGCACCTTACCATCCATTCAGATATAATTACATCCACTTTTTCCAAAGGCAGATCAGCTTCTTCAATTCTTCCTTTGACCAATGTAATGGTATTTTCAAGTTTGTTTAATCTGCAAGTCACAACAAATTAATTCATATTTCCAATTTACACTGTCAAGAGAGATATTCTGATGTTTATATTTTGCATTTCTCCCTCCCCCCAATAACTAACTTTGTTTAACTCATCAAGAAAACACTAAAATGTAATATTCCTCTTCTTGGTTACTTTTCAGAGAGAAAGCTTCTGAGCAACCAAAAATAGCAGCAGATAGAAGTGCCAGGCAAAGATAGTAGACAGTAAATCTGTATACTTCCAGTGTGCTGTGCATGCAAATGTGTAAGCTTTCAGAAATCAGGAAAATAGAGAAGACGACAATTTAAAATGGCACTCCTTTTTACTCAGAGTTGCTTGTTCCCTGCTCTCCTTCTCTGACCCCTGTAGCATAAGTCTATAGTGATTAGAGCCTCCTCATCACACCAGGATAGCAATGGAAATTAACTTCCTTACAAAGCTGTTTTGCATGACTTGTTTGGGGTTTTTTTATTATTTAGCAAAACTAGCTGCAAAGTCACTGAGAACAAACATTCCCTCTAGATCACTACTACAGTTATTCCACACTAAAGGAATCCTCCCCACTGTGATTTCTAGATCAGTATTAAAGGTATTCCACAATAAAGGCACCTTCCCACTGTGATTTTGGCCAAAACCATCTGCAATGTTTAGTAACTGCAGTAATCAGGTATTACCTCATAGGCAAGTAAGGGTACAACCATCCTGTGTGAGGAGGAAGGTACTGTGACATGAGAACCATTTTTGAAACAAAAACTGCACGACAGTGGAATTGCTAAATACCTAAGTGCTTGAAATTTAGCATTCTTCTTCCTGGCAAAGCATATTAGTCTTTCTTGAACATACCACTATTACAATAGCTGTTCTTATAGAGGGGAGAAAAGTATTCCCATCAAAGAAATTTATCTCTCCACTGCAGTTCATATCTCTGCACCTTCCCTCCCTATCCTGATATCTTACATTCTGTGTGGCTTTCAGTGCAGATCAGTAATCACATTAAAAATTCAATCTAAAAGACAATGGGAGAATGATCAGAAAGAAGGGAGGGAAAGGAAGGGGTCAAAGGGCTACTTGAGCATGTGGGCTGTTGCAAAGATCAATTAAATACTCTACACATGACAGTCTTCTGTTAGAAGAGTAGCAGTTCATCACTAGTATCATATTTAATGCTGTAAACAGAAGTAAAAGCAGAAGTTCAAAGTGAGAAAATGCTAAAGAGCTATCACCACAACAGTTAAGAAGGACAAAAAGAGATCTAAGGATCCTAAATGACCACATACAAGGACTTGATTTACAAGAGAGGAAAAAGACTAAATCATTAGATACTTGTTTGCAATTGTAAGGTATAGAAACCCAAACAAAACAACTTAGTTTACACATTGTTCCTACAAAAAGGCTGAGATGCTATTTACTAAGTATACTTTAACTTTCTATTCCAGCATAACAGTGAGTAGTGACAAAAATCAAGTCATTCACTGCACTAGAAATTGTATGGGCAGTTATTTTGAGTAAGAAAAAGATAAGCATTTACTTAAAAATTACTATGTAACCCTAGGAATGAATCATGCCACTCAGGCCATTTATTCAAGTTTGTGGCCACTTATTCCAGTTCACTTACACACATGGGTTGCACTGTTTCTAGTACTTAGCATGCTAGGAACGAACCTGAATTCTGGGAGAGACTAAAGCTCTTGAGCACGTATTTGAATCACAGGTGGAAGCACACTGCAGTAGTCATTTTTAAACTACACAGAATTGTTTAGTACTCCAATAAATATTTGTTACCCCATTACAAGTTTGTCAGTTTTATCCCTTTAGGAAAAGTAGGTTTAACCAGACAAACATAAATTGTTTTGATGTGAACTGAAGACTTTAATGTGAATTGAACCTTTTATAGCAGAAGGTATCTATAAATGTGTAGCCTTACTGATGGTTCACTGTGTACTTCAAGTGGCAATTCTTCACTCTTTAAGAGTTTAAGAGTTTTGATTTGTTGCTTTTCTTAAAGGGCTGCCCTTCTCCTCACCAAAGGTAATACGTGTTGGCTGATACTTCTATCCTCCTCTACGTATAAATAACACATAAAGGGCTTTTTGTGCAGTTGTTGAAAGATATGAACAATCCTAAGTTTGTCATCTAGTACATAAGAAAATAACACATTAGAAACAAAACACTATTTCACATTTGTAACCATCCTGAAGATGTCAGGGACTCCTGGGAAAAGTTCTTAGAGAACCATTTCTTGTGCCATAAAATCATTTTAGTCAAAGTTGCACTTAATGCTTGATACTTTCTTAAATAGGCATTTATTTAATAGAATAATTTTACAGCATCCAAGAGTACAATGTTGCATCTCCAATGTGTGAAGCACTACCTAACCTAAAAATTCTGTCTAGGCAACCTTATTTCTGTATGACTTAAGCTTGCATAAAAATTGTCACTCCCAATTCCTCTGTATCTACCTGGACTTTCTTTTTCCACAGTTGCTCTTACAAAACCAATCAAAAAACTATATACCTCAGCTATCAAGTGTACACATCTACAGCTACCGTTCTCCTACCTCATGTTAGGAAATCCTTTTTATGTCTTCAGATGCCATTGCTTTATTTTTTACATTTTTACATATACTCAAGAGTCTCCCTTAATATCCTCTATAGGTAAATTAGTGACATGTGCAGTGGATAAATGAACCAGCTTTGCACCCATCTGATATCTAGACCATGAGGTTCAAGAGCTGAGAGGCATACAAAGTCTAACTCATAGCTGGGTACCAGAGGTGTCCTTCAGGGTTCAATGCTAGTTCTGATACTAATTAACACCTTCATTAGTGACCTAATGGGACAGAATGCACCACCAGCAAGTCTGGATAATGCTAAATTAGGGGGACACAGTCGATATGCTAGCGGGCAGGGCTGCTATTTCTAGGGACCTCAGACCGCATATACGGGCTGATGGGAACCTCAGAGGTCCAGCAAAGGCAACGGGAAGACCTGCACCTTGGCTGGAATAACGCCATGAAACAGTAAGGATTGGTTCCTGCTGGTCAGAAATCCCCTCCACTTGCTGTTCCCCACCCTGCCCCAACAGGGACCTGGTGAACTAGCTGAGCCTGCCAGCAGTGTGCCCTTGTAGCAAAAGTGGCTGACTGTCTACTGTGTCATAGATGAAAGAGGGTACCAGCAGGTCAAGAAAGTGATCTTTCCCCTCAATATGACACTTGCAAAACTGATCTGCTGTACCGTGTCCAGTTGTGGGCTCCCCAGTACAAGACAGATGCTGACATGCCAGAGCGAGTCCAGTGAAGGGGCCACCACGATGATGGGGGACTGGAGCACATGACATACAGGGAGAAGCTCAGAAATGGGTTTGTTCAGCCTTAGAAGGGATGGTTAGGGGATGGGTTTCTGATGTCTGCCTCTGTCTAGCAGAGGGGTAAAGATAAGACAGAGACAAGCTCTTCTCTTGTATCACAGGGACTGGATGACAAGCAACAGACACAAACTGAAACAATGGAAGTTACACTTTGGTATTTCAAAACTAAGAGCAAAGCTAGTCAGACAAGACACATTTTCCAGAGAAGTTCAGACAGAAGTGGTATGTTCAGACCTTGCCTAGCCAAGGCCTGAGCCACCTGTCGGAGGTGAGTCTGCTCTGACAGAGGAGGATTGAACCAGATGTACTCCCCACACTGCCCCAGGGTCCCTTCCACCCTGTACTATTCCATGACCGTTTACATGGCACAACATCTTTGTAGCTCTCCTGGAGACAAATTTGTAGACTATGTACATGTGTCTGTGTGCATGCTCTCAAAATGGGTTTAGCTTTGAGTTTTTTCATTTGCTTGGTTGATTTGCCTTCCCCCTACCAAACTACAGGAAATATTACAGTGCAGTGGTAATCACCTTCCAATTAGCATGAAAACCAGAGGTCAGTAGGTTTTCTAAAGGAACAAAACACAGAGTAGTAGACATTTACTATTCTCAGAGAGTCACTTAAATACACCAATGTACAGGGAATCTTACTAGACAAAGGTTTTCCACAAGTTAAAACTAAAATATCATATAATTATAAAACCTATTTGTCAAAGCAAGCCACATTACGTCTCCTTTTTACATGATAAAATTGTAAAAATTAATGCATGACAAGCTTTTATTAAAAAACATCACAATTACAAATCTAAAATGTATATATACATTTAGATGAATTGAGTAAAAGTTTTTTAATTTCCAACACAGAAAAATGTCTATATTCCTATAGTTCTAATTTTATACTTCTATAAATACTTTCTATCATTATTTTTCTGTAATATAGAAAATTAAATTCTAGAAATTGTATCATTATTTAAAATTCCTATATAGAAATAGAAAATGAAACAACTATACACACACACACACTCAAACAACTTTTACTGGGTCTATCTAAATCAGAACTGCTTCTTTAATTCAAAGTAGGGCAGTCAGGAAAAGTTTCTCACATCCTCTTGGAACATGTCTCAACTCTTGTGTTTGTTGTCTAAAAATTTACAATTTTATCAGTAGCAACATTTAAAGCTCAGGAATGGCAGATGGACTGGGAGCAGTCAATGCCTCTGCTGCAAGGCAGCACTAGCCCTGTGCTGACATTAGGCGGACGGTCTGGGAAACATCCTGCCTAACCTACAGCCCTGTTTCAAATACCCCTACCAGAATACTGCACATCCAAACCTGTGTTAATTCTTAGGACAAAGGAGGACTTCAATAAAACACATACTGAGTGACAGGTGATCATTAACTAGTACCAGCATTTTAGTAACCTTTTACCACGATATTTGCCATATTTTCCTTAGAACTTTTCCTACCTAATGATGTCCATGGCCTGATAGACAATTTCAGATTGGTCAACTCCAATCACTTTCTTCGCACCTGCTTTGGCAGCAAACATGGAGAGTATTCCAGTTCCACAGCCAACATCCAAAACCACCTGAAATGAATAAATGGAGGTAAAAATAGACAGCCTACTTCCCTTGCTATGATTTTTCCACACGTCTTTCTAGCTCATCAGTGAGAGAACATATTCTAACAGAAGGAACAAATGGTAGCATCAAGTTTTACTACTGCATTCAGAGATACCCAAGTCAAATTGCAATTCCAACTCCACACCCTGCTACATGCTACAGATAGACAATCAAGCAGACCAGTTCCAGCTGCAGGTTAACTCAGTCACATGGGAAACAATCAAGAGCAATTATTTGGGCAACAACTAAATAGTTACATGAACAGGAGAAACAGGAAATTATACTCTGAGCAATTTTAATCAGTGAATCATTAACAAATTAATTCAGCATTGGCACTGAAAAAACATATTCTAAGTACAGTTTCTCATTAAGAGCCTATTCAGAAACTTTATTTAGGAATCCTGTGGTAGAAATGGCCACAGTGCCTCAGAACAGCTGTGTCTCAAGATGACTAATTTCAAAATGGTAACTGGCACAGTTTTAACACCTGGAAATATTTTCTATCACAATTTATAATCTAAATAGGACAGAAAAAAAATCCAGGAAGCTGGCATGCCTAAGTTTTCATGAAAGAAGAATGAACATCACTACACTTGAAAATACTGAACATAGCAACAAGACTCATGCAAATATTTGGGTTTGACATCTCACATCTTAGCTACTGTAGGAATATTGAAAAGTTTAAAAACGTGCAGCATTTGAGAAAACAGTATCTAATACATTAATAAGTAGAATTAAGCAGCCACCAGGGTTGAACTTCATAAAGCAGAGATTTTACCAAGTCACTTTGTTCAGGCCTCAATATCAGAGTAGTGTTTCTTCTAATGGCTGGAAAATTCTCAACAGCTTAAAAACTAGCACTTTTAATCTTGGATGTGTTACAGTAGGTTTTTAAGCTGTGTTTCACATGAGATGTTTTCACAGAAACACAGAATTGTTGAAATTTGAACAGACTTCTGGAGATCATTTAGACCAACCCTCTGCTCAAAGCAGGGTCAGCTAGAGCAGGCTGCTCAGCACCATGTCCAAACTGCTTTGAATACCTCCAAGGATAGACTCCACAACCTCCCAAGCCCACCCCTGACACTGTGCAATTGCCCTCACAGGAAAATAGTGCTTCCTTGGCTTCAAAGGCAACTACCTGCAGTTCAACCTGTGCCTGTTGCTTCCCATCCTGACCCTGAGCTCCACTGACAAGGGTCTGGCCCCACCTCCTTTACTCCCAACACCAACAGGCATTTACACACCCTGATAAGAATCTCCTCTGAGCCTTCTCTTCTCCAGATAACACAAGCCCAGCTCTTTCAGCCTCTCCCTGCATCACAGACGCTCCTGTCCCTTCAGCAGCTTTTTGGCCTGTCCCTGGTCACACTCCATGACATCCACCTCACTCCTGCACTGGGGAACCCAGGACTGGGCACAGCACTCCAGAAGCCATCGACGTGGGACACGGCCGTCTCCCTGGGCTGAGTACGAGAGAAAGTTCACTTCTCTTGACCTGCCGGTGACAGTCATCTTCCTAACGCAGCCCAGGAGGCTGCTTGGCTGCCTTTGCCCCAAGGGTGCGTGTTGCTGGCTCACGGACAACTTGGTGTTGACCAGGACCCACCAAATTCTTCTCCGCAAAGCTGCTTCCCAGCCAGCAGCCCCCACCTCTGCTGATGCCTGGGGTTATTCCTCCATCCCTGGCTGCAGGACTCTGCATGGCCCTTTGACTGCCCCGAGTCCTATGCTCAAGACTGTCGCTGGCCCATTTCTCCAGCCTATGCAGGCCCTTCTGAACAGCAGCACAACCATGTGCTGTATCAAATTCTGCTCCCAGTTTTGCATCGTCTGCAAATTTGCCAAGGGTGCATTCTGTTACATTGCCCAGAGCATCAGTGGTCTTACTGTTAAGACTTCTACTTAACGCTATTAGTAAAGCTTGATTATGTTAAAATATTCTAAGCACTAAAGAACATTCTGAAATTTGAAAAATCAAAAATAGTTTCATAAACACTACACTAGGTAGTGATTTGTATCATGCATAGCACTTAAGCCTTACCAGAATTAGAAACTCTAGAGACTACCTTTCCCATACAAGAGACCTAAACAAGAAATTAAGCACAACTTAAACACTTCTAAGATAACAAGAACACTGAGTTAGAATTACTAGTTATAAAAATAATTTATTAGAAGAGAAAATTAACTTATTCCACTGTCTCTCCTTAGAATATCATCCAGTGTTGTAAAAGCTATTCTCACAGCTTTCACAACATTAAATCTTTTTCCAGAGAAGGCATCAAATCACTCAGTAGTCAATCCCACACTTGAGAATTATAACCCCATTTAGAAAATATTTCAAGGCAATAATGCACCTTACTGACAAACTTTCTAGCTTATGAACTATTGAGCATTCTTGCTTTGGCACAAAATAACTTTTAAATTTCACCCGACAAATAGTTTCAAAGTAAATACTTGAATGCTCTGTACATTAGGTCTGCTTGCTTTCCCTTGCATACAGTTCTACATGTTCTGATGGTGGATACAAAATAATGATTCTGAAGTTGGCATGAATAAAAATAGCCATTTATCCTCAGCAGCACAGTGTAACTGAGCGCCTGCTGTGGTGTACTGGGAAGCAGTGACTCAAGAACTGATGGCCACCTGTCTTTTTAGGGCAACTTACAATTTGTAATCAGACTAAAATACATTAGGCACAATGAATTTTTTTTACAGCATTTTGTGTAGAGGCTGGCCACAGAAGTTGAAGACAGTTACTTGTTCCACTTACAACTCTTTGTAGCTACGTTCCAATAGATGTCAATTCTGTAACTCGCTCACAAGCTACATGAGTACGTAATGGCCTCAGAAATCCTTAGGCTGAAGTCTTAGGGAGACAAGAATAGAAAGTAAAAATCAATGGTCTTGCAGCTGCTGAAATCTCACGCCCCCTAACATCACCTTTTCTAACACTTAACCCAGGTAGTTAACAAAATTGCTGAGCCATGAAAGCTGGAAGTCAGAGCCAAAAATAAACCTCTGTGAAAGAATGATCTTAATGTACAGTTGCATGAAAGAGAGAAATCACCATAAATTGGGAAAAAATCAAAACAGACACCACTTTGGACAGCTGCCTTGGTCACTTAAAAACCCAGATGGAACTCATCTAGCCTTAGGCAGGGGACAGGGGGGGAGAAAAAGGCACCAAGAGAAAATGTACAAGCTGGAACACATCTGAGGAATGGAAAGACAAGCAGAATGATCACCAGTTAGCCTAAGGACAAGGGTCTACAGTTAATGCATTCTTGTGGTGATCACATATGGCCTCTCACCAGAGATCTGGAGCAGCTGGACTGGCGATCTGACTATACCATAATACACTGCAGCATCACATCCTTCTCTGTAGTCTAATCAAAACTGATATTCTGCTTTTAGGAACAGGAAGAAAAACCTTCCAATTCAGGAAAACAGGAAGTCAGATAATCTGGCCAAATAAGTTAATGCCATCAATGAACTTTCAGTAGGAATAATGTTTAAAACCTAATTTTTTCCCTCAATATGGCATTGATGCCTGCCTCAGACTATTCTACAACAAAAACTAAGCATAGCAGTAGTGCTTTTCTAACCAATTTTTTTTCCACCAAAAAATACTCTCACAGTAAAATGGATCACATTTCCTTTTACTGAGTAAGGCCACCTTAACTAGTCCTGTGAGGTAATCTAAATGGTCCTATTCTCATCTCAAGTACATCTGACAGGCTGAAAATAAAGGCAGCAAGCAGGACTCCCTTCAAGTATCAATAATATCTTTTAAAAGCTGAGAGAGAATAAATTGACTCGTTCTGAATCAAGTATGTTGATTAAAGTATGCATAATAAACAAACCTAGATATTCTGTTATCATATGTTACTGCGCAATCACACCTCTTTGGGATATTGCAGATTTGGATCAAAAGCTAGCACAACCAATTAAGATCCTTGAACAAGCTTTTCACAACCCATCTTACAGGTGTCCTTTCGGAAGCAACAAAAAGCATCACTGTATTTTCTAGGGAGGAATACCATACAGGAGTTCTAGGAAATACAGTATCAGACTTCTACTCACTTTTAAAAAAAATTATAATTAAACTTTAAGATAAAATAGCATATTTCCCCAAGCTGGAGGTTTCATTCATTAATATGATTCTGAGAGCATCATATGATACATAAATTAAGGAAAACATCCGACCAGTTCTTTCAGCAGAAGTCTATACCAGATGTTACCTCAAAGCTAGACCTCTGAAAAGAATCCCACACATTCTCCATAACAGTGTACATCAACATTTAGTCAGACACAGAAGTTAAGTGGGACACTGGTTCCTGGAAGGACGCTGTCAGGAACTCTGAGCAATTGAGAATCTTTCTTTCCATTCAACTGCTACATGCTATGACAAGTTTGGATACACTTAGAAGTTGGCATAATCTTGATCAAAAAAATGCTGTAAAAACAGCAAGTTCAGAAACAAGTTTGTAGATGTGGCAACAGTAGACAAGCTTTTCTTTAGAAGTTGAATGCTTTCACGCGAAATAAATGCAGAGTAAGCACACATGTTTCCTAGCTGTTTCCCGAGCAAGTGCATCTACAGCTGGGACTGAAACAGTCTGTAACAGTTCATCTGCATTTTGTTTCAAATGTTGCCAATATGTCCATACAGCAGGAGAAACCCAACCAGTTCTGAAAAATGTACTGTTCCACTAGGATACTCAATCCACGTAATTTAAGGTCAGTATTACCCTGTGAAAACCTGCAGTTATCAAGGTTAGAACCATCTGCGAAACTAAATTTCTCCCATGGAAGTTTTTTGTCCTTAATTGATTTTTCTGCTTTGCTGGATGAGCCGCCCACCTATGCAGTCACCTGCATCTTTTAAGTGGCTGGCAGCATGTTGTTTCCACACTTTTGCTTGTTTTCTCCTTATAATTAAAGATCTTAAAAAGGTTTAGGGCTTGTGGTATGGATTGAAGAAAAAAAAAAAGACGAAAATTTTGTTCCTCCTTTTTCTGCTGTAGTTACTAAAACTGAGGTGAGACATACAAAGAGTATGCATCATCTACCTTGAAACATTTTACACCTAGGACAATACCATATCTAGCACAGTTTTCAACCAAGAAATCAGATTGGTGCACTCTTCTTGCTTCCACAACTATTCTGAAGCTTTGTATTATCACTTATTATCAAGGCCTTAACCAAAGCCAAAATAAAAATCAACAGTGATTGCCCTACATAAACCTAGACATCCTGGTTTCACATTAAGAAATATACACACACAGAGCTCAAGAACAGTAAGCACTAAACAGAGGAAAGATAATCCAGAACAGGAGGCTGCACAGCATCACTCAGAACACAACAAACTCATCAAAAATGGCCAAGGGAAAGAGAGAAGACAAGAAGAGGATTGTAAACTGTGCAGGGGTCATAACCACAGTAAGATTATAGAAAAATGCCAGCACAGTCTCTCCTCACTGCAAGTGAAATGCTAGTTCCTGGTTCTCAGACTCTTTAATAACCTAGTCTAGAGACTAAACAACACTAATTCAATAAATCAGTTGCACCCGAGTTCCTCCCCAGGTCTAATTTCACAGTGCTTCTAGGATGTTTTTACTATCAAGCACAAATTGAAATTCACTTAAATTCTCTTCAAGTGGCCCTCTAAGACAGATTCCACTTCATATACTGGACAAGAAAGGCTCAACTTAACCCCGCCAACATAATTAATGAACATCCCGACACGGCACACAGAACAGTGACAATAGCTATCAGCACTTCTGTTATCAGCACTCTGCACCCTCCAGCAGTTGAATAGCACTCTACCACCTAATAAAGCCAAAGTACGTTAAATCAACATCTTGTCAGTGCAATATTCCATTCCCAAAGCTACAAAGTAGTCAACCTGAAGGATTTCTACCACTTGAGAAAAAATAAAGCACAAAAATTATTGTATTTTGAGCTGTTTTACCTACCTTGTCCTTGAAGATATGTGGGTTTTGATAGATGAAGTCACGATAGCTTTCCGTACGCACTTTATCCTGTGATTCAAAGAATAAAGCAGCATTCACTTTTTCTACTTTGGTACATCGAATAGCTCAAAAATGATGAAAAACTTGCTCTTTAACTTGGCCTAAAGATGTTATGTGGCTACTATACTTATAAGGGCTTTGGAATCATGACACTTCCCACATGATATCCTTTCAGAATTTATTGTCTTTGCAGATTAAGTCAGCTGAGCCTCTGGAGGACAAATAAAAAATTAGCTTACAGTTTTCTGACCTGCTGCATTTGACTCTGAATGTTTCAAAGTTCTTACTATCTCTTATTCACTTTCCAGGAACAGCAGTAATGAGTGGCAATACTGCACCAACTTTACATAACAACTTCCTATATAATGGCAAAAATTTGAGTCACAAGCTCATAAAATATTTTGTATCATTTTATTCTCTGACACTCCTGTGATGTACAGATTCCTTAAAAAAAATTATAGATCAGATCAACCTTCTATTTCAGAACAAGTTGCAAATTTGCAAACCTGACAAGCTAGTAATTTAAGGTGTACATCCCATTCTATAAAAGTCCAATGGAATAAACAAATAACTGTAAGACAACATGACCTAAGAAGCTGGAACATTTTCAAGCATATAACTAAACATTTACAGTATCTTACTATATTAAAGTTAAACAGTATAGCTCAATCTACCAGCAAGGTAATCTACTAAAATATTGATTCTCTTAATATGCATCACCAGATACACAAATTGACAGCCAAGTATAGGTTTTGGAAGTGCTGTTGCAGTTCAAGGATCAAAGTAAAAGAAAATTTTTAAGCAATTTTTATCTAGGAAAGACAAATCTATAAATAATACTAAAGTATAAAATCCAACTGCTTATATTTAAGTTAATATTTTTCTACTATGGAAGGCTAACAGTTTTTACAGAAACTAAATAAATACAGAAACTAAAAAATTTTCTCTAATGAGAAAGAACAAAATCTATTTTCTTAGAAAAACAAGATCAAAACCAGAGACTGAGAACAAAGGACATGTTCACAATAATTCTGGAGACACATTTTTTTCAGGCCTGAAAAATCCTAAAATCCAGTTTTAAGTTTAGGAGGAGTATTACATACACACAGAACTCAAGCATTTAGGGATGATTATAGAAAACTGTACTTTAAAATTATACATAATTAACATGAATAAAAGAAATTGCGATCCTTTAAAATCATACTGGTTCACTATGACGTATTCAGAGCAACTATTTTTAGTACTTCACCTCTATTGAGGTATATAATGGGATTTGCTGAAATGACAAAAAAAGTTTAAAAAAAAAAAAAATCCGACTCCAGCATCAATCGAGAAAGCAGTCAGCTGGAAAGCTCTCAGCCTTACATCCTGCCCACTCCCATTGCCTCAGCACTGCCCCAACTTAATCAATACAATTCTAGCTGCTGTCTCTACTGTATGCACTGCTGCTCGAGTAAGCCATGGTCATTCACTTCAGGTCTCTCTATTCATTAATTCCATTCCCTCACTTGCTCTTTCAATGCCATGCTTTTTTTGTTTTGTTTTTAAATAAAAAGGTAAGGAAATTTATTAAGATGATAGTCAAGAAATTAGTACCAAGTAACAAGAGTCTTCCCCCATCTCTGAAGTATCTGCAGCAAAAAAACCCAAACTGAAACTTCATCCTACCACTACCAGGTGTAAGAACAAAAGGTTTCACTGAACAGTGTCAGAAACAGACTTAAAACTCAGACAGCAAGGCTCCTTTCTTAAAAATTTCCATGTAGCAAGTCACTATATTTATATAAGGTAGACATAAAAAATAAAAATCAAAGTGAATGCCTAGCACTTAGGAAAAAATTCAATGCACACATGATAAAAAGCAACTGTTTTCCTATATTTAGGAAAGTCTTAAAAGTATTCTGACAAACATTCTCTGAAACCAATAAAATACCAATCTCCTTGTGCAGAAATGCCTAATTATTATAAACTTTATTAGCAAAGAAAAAGGCTTCCTCATCCTATAGCCTCTATCATCTCAAACGACACCTTTATACAACTGGAAAACCTAGCTTCTTGCATTTTTTTTAATCTTCAAGACTTATAGTTTCTCTAGACTATACATTTTGGAAAACATTCTTCTACTTCTGCAGGCGTCTCTGTGCTTCCGTAAACCACCCCCCCACCTTACAATTAACCTCATGCTTATACTATCCATAACACAGATTCATTTGTATTTCTACATTGGGGCCATTAAATGATTCACAAAGCAGAAAACTTTGAGCTACCTGTATGGACAAAGTCCCTTCACAACTCCATATTCTTTCTCTACATTAGGCAGGAATTGCATTTATTCTGCCTTAAAATGATAGAACTGTTTATAATTTTCAGAACTACGACACGTTCTCTGAAAGGAAGGATTAGGAGATTTTGATTTACCTGTCATTATTAAGTTGCTTGGGTTTTTTTGAAGTTAAAAGGAAATAAACAGGTTTACCTTTGAAGAGTTTTAAGCATTAATTTTTTCATCATTATCATATAAAAGGAGCATATAGTTTTTCCAGCTGTCCAATGTCATGTTATCAATACACTGAACTGTGCATAAATACCAACAATTTCTGTTTACTAAATGCAAAGGAAACTATCTGAGGCCATAGTTTGGCCTAACAAATTTAAATTGTTAGAAAAATATTCACTGTGTGTACCACAGTTTATCCTTTATCTTTTAAGAAACTAGGAAAAAGCTGCTTTTGGCAAGGTAAGGTTGTGGTACAGATGTTGTAGTACATCTTCAAGCATATCTGTAGAGTAATGATTTTACATTCCCAATGCTTCGCATAAACAAAATTTATACAAAGGAACTAAAACTGAATGTCTCGAGCCAATTCCTAGGAAAAACCTGTCATGGATATAAAGGGTTAAAAATGCAGCTGCCCTGCAGTATATTTATGGGCACACAGCCCACTTCATTCCATCTCGCCTCTTTAGTCCTACTAAGATGCAGGTGAGGTGACTTTCTAACCTTTAGCATCTCTTCATGTATCCCATAATGCCCATAGGAGCTGAAGTAAACACCATCCTCATCCTCGTGAAGGTCTGCGATGGCGCTGGATGACGAGCTGCTCCTGACATCTGCGTTCATCACAAAATCCTGTGCAAATTGTCTGTAATCAATTTGAAATACACCCTTGAGACAGGTTTATGGGACCGTGAAAAGAAGGCAGGGTTGAGGAGGGAGAGGGGCTGAGAACAGATAAGGACTGCAGACTGCACGGGGGCTTTGACAACAATGGGACCAGCTTTCAGCGTGCACAACCTTCCCTCTGCCGGCTCCGCCACGCTGCTGCACCGCCAGGCTCCCTCCATCACCCTCCTGCAGTGGCTCCTCTCTGCCTTCTACCAGCAAAGATCAGCAGTGAAACATTGGCACTTCATTTCTGGGTTTAGGGAGGAATTCTCTGGTTTGTGCTGGCTAGTACCACAGTGGTCACAACATGTATTTTAGGCTCATACAGCCTCATTACAACCAACAGCACAAGAACTACAAACCATACACCACTGCATGACTAGCGGAAGGTAGAAGGAAGTACTTTAAAACTGAAGCATTTGGGTGGAAACAAACCAGAGCTTAAAATTCAAATTTATTACTTTCATTTCATGCTGCTTATTTTTACTCCTCCACAGCCTTGCATTCCTAGTTCACACATTCTCGTTTCTCAAAGCAGTTTTGATGATGAGATACACAAGTCAAGGGTTTTATCATGAAAACACAATTAATAGTTGACAAGCAAATAGCTTGTACTATACCCACAATGAAGCGAAAAAGCAACCATGCTTTAGCCAGACAATGCTCCTCCAAGGTCTACAGCTCAACATCAACAAAGCTTGAATCCTAGACCACTGGAAATCAACCAAAGCTCACCTTTAACACTGCCCATACTTCCATAAATAGGAACTTAATGTATAGAAGCTGTACGTAACATCTTATTACCAGTACCATCCTTACAGAAAAAAAACCACAACTATTTCAGGCCTAACATTTCAAATACTTTTCTACTTAACTAGTTTGGATGGAGAAGAGAAAGGTATTTGTATTGAAAGTTTGTCAATACCAAAAAATTCCTGTGACATACAGTTAAGGTTTGGATCTTATTTTTAATATTGTTCTTCAGCATGGCATTTTACATTTTTCTTACTTTTAGATAAAATATCAAAATTATAAAAATTCAAACTTAAAAAAATGACATACGATTAAGTATAATTAACATTTTGTAAGATATAAACCCAATTTAAAATTATTTAAAATGGATTCAGCCAGTAGTTCCTCCAGCCTATGCATGCAACACAAGTACCTAACAAACACTAGAGACTCAGCTGCTCTCCTGCTTTTTTAATCAAAAACCTAAGTAAAAACAAAAGCATCATCTCTAAGTAGGGGACAGATTAAAAAAATTCAGGATATACAAGCCATGCTCTTAAATCTTGTATCAAATGCTAGAGGTGACCTGATTTATAGAACTGTTACCATTTGTGGGGTGAAACAAGGCCTAGCCCTCCAAGCTACCTGCCTTTGTACCTCTTTCAAGTCTCATAATTCTACAAGTCCATATTCAGCCTAGCAAACCTGGAAAAACATTTCTGCAGAAATCATTTCATACTCAACTAGTGAGTTCTCATACTCTTATTCCCAGGCTCAGAGTACAACAACCTCTAGGGAGCTGCACAACTGATTCTGAACAGGAAGTCATTAAAAAAACAAATATTTTTTCCACCTTAGAGAGCAAGACATGCATAATGCAGCCATGTTGCAACTGAAAGAAGTTACAGTTATTAGTCTCCCAAGAATTCTCTGTAGGTAGGTAGAGCACGAGAAAGCTCCTGCATCTAGATTTTTTTACTCCACAGACAACCATCCTGCTAAATATTGGTATCTACTTCCATGACAGAAACCAAAAGAAAAACAGGTTACCTTAGACTGATGTAGAGTAAGAAGAGTGTAGAAGACCTTAAACTTCTAAGCTATCTTTATTTCACAAAGGTTTACCTGAAAGGAAACATCTGTAAATAGTCTCTCTCAGAGTAACCTCCAGCATGAATCAGTATCACTATGAATTACAGCCTGTGTACTACTACAGTGCAACTGGTTCATCTATCTGTAATTTAAAGCTGTGCTGCTTCATCAGATCTAAATTTGGCTAATTTTGCTGCCAAGTGATCCCTGCTGAATTGAAGAGCCTGAATTAAAGAAAAGTTAAAGTCTCTCTTTTACAACAGCAGATAATTTGATATACTAACCTGAAAAAGAAATGTATATAAGCCTGACTGAACTTTAAAGAGCTGAAAGGAAATTGCAACTGATGACCTGAAAATGTTTTCCTTTCTATAAATGAAAAACAAGGCAACAAGACAAGACAACACACAGGAAAAAAACCCCAAGTTTTCCAAGTACAGTTCCAAAGTTCTTTCATTCTCACTGTTTATGATGAATTAATGCATAATATACACAGAGATATCAGAATTGCTGTATGCTATTAAGTATGATTTGCAGAAGTTAAACCTAGCCGAAGACAAAGCTTTTTTCCATTTTTTCCATAGCTGACTGGATTTGAATACATGAATTTATTTTGGTATACTTAGTTACTAATAACATGAAGCATGCACTCTCAAAACATACAATGAATCCCCAAACATATCCTACAAAATAAGTTTTTTTTCTGCTTTTCCACAAAAGAACATGAATTATTTTTCCAAGTCTCTTAAATACAATTTCAGTTCTTCAGTGACCAATCAGCATGATCATGAGATGACATGTTTGTACAGGATTCAACTCTATGTGACCCAAAGACAAGTTTATATTCCCATTTATTCATGAGCATCATCAATCCACATTTTGAAGACCTCAAGATTTAGAAGTAGCATGTACAGCTATGGAGATGTCCTGATTCCTGATTGCGATGCTCTGAATATTCTTACTAACAGAAACCACACCTGAGACTGAAATTAAAAGGAGCTAAGTTGGTTTATTAATTTCACTGCGGGTTTCTCTAAACTGTAACTGGATTCTACTGCTAACAATCACTGGAGCCATCTCTGAAAATGTTTAGTCCCATATTTATCAAGACCTCTCTCTTCTCCATCCTCAATGTTTACATTCATACCTAAAGGACCAACAGAAAAGCATCTAAAAACCAGAGTGGTCTGAAGCAAAATACATGTTTCTGGGCCATATGTTTATTTAGCTTTCTTAAATATACTTTGCTATTTCAATTTGTGCAGGTTTCATGCAGTTGTTACTAATCATCTACAAGACACAAGCTAGAACTACAGTCCCAACAAGAGTCATTGAGTTTTATTCCATAGTTACATTCTATCACTTGTTTGAATTTCTTAGTCTTTAAACACGAACATCTCCTCTCGCCTAAAATACATCAAATAAAAAAAGCCCAAAACTTCAGTTCAAGCACTTACTTCATTTTCTGAAGATCATCTTGTGCTCTAGCCAAGGCTGCTTCTGCAAGTCTTGCTCTGTGTTCTGCATGTTTTAATTGTTCAAGGAGTATCATGGTATCATTTAAACCATTAGAAGATAAAACATTTGCAGGTTCACAAAGATCTTCTATATCTGATAAACAGGGAGAAAAACCAACACCCAGCAGTCATATGGTGCCTCACAGCAGCTTATGAACATGACGTTTTCAGTGTTGCTATTTCTGTCATTGCATGATTTGTACAAATAGCCTGTTTTACAAGAAGCACCACTGAATTTGATAGGACTAACTGCAGAACGCAATAACGCTCAGTAAAAGCAAGTATGCTAGAAGCAAGCTCTATGTTAACAAAGGAAATAAATCCAGAATTCAGGCTTCTTTAAACACCAGTGTTTGACTATTGATAAAAGAGACATTGAGTTTAGACTGTAACTAAGTTAACTACAGTCCTATGCTCTTCCAGTTATGTTATTCTGAGGCTGTAAAGGATGCTAATGGTAATGATAAAGGGTAAGGTATATAAATGCAAAATCTCTTAATAATTAAAAACTCTTAATTTTCAAACCAGTTCCTTGGGCTTTTATAAAGCTTACGAACACCCAGAACTCAAAACAACATTTACAAGATGAATCTACATGAACCACTGCTTTTTAACTACCAAACCTCAGACTCAGCTCTAGGCCCCATTCACATATTGCTAAATTCAGCTGCTGATTTCAGCAGATGTTACTGGATAAAATAATAGTGCTACTGTGGTTTTGGATATAGCAATAAATTACTGCCAGCTTATCGGGCAATAGACTTCATTAAAAACCACCTATCTATTCCTTTTAATCATATAAGACTGGCCCATGGGACCGAAACAAAGCACAGATACTTAAAGTAAGATTTCAGAGGTTCAGATTACCCCATAACCCTTCAGCAACTGCAACAGCTCAACACATCTCAAAAGTCTACAGCTTGGGCAAAAAGCACACACATTAGGCAGGAGCTGATACAGTGAAATGTGAAATCCCTGAATCAATGTTCTCTAACACACATTATTACTTAGAAAAGGGCCAAACTGCATTCCAGACTATATGGAGAAGAAAAAAAAATAAATCCACAAGCCCTAAATACCTTATGGTATAGTGAAAGAAAGATGTACAATCAAGTGCAGATTAGGAAGAGAGTGGGAGGATCATGGGCAGCAAAACCAAAGTTCAAAAGTCAAACTGAATTCTTTGAAGACCATCTGATGAACTGTCATAAGAGAGAAACTAAGGCTGCTTGTACTGGTTCCTAGAATCACTAAAGTGGCAGAACTCTTCTATGCCACTGTAGCATCTTACACTGGGCTGGTCCAAAACAGAAACTGTATAAAAGATTAAGATATTTTCAACAACGCAAGTTACCTGCTCCTTGCTTAAAGCATACGTATTTGACAGAATGCGCCCGACTTGAAATACCTACAATTAGAAGCTTTAAAAGCTTCATAAATCTTCCAGTGAAGCTTGGGTGAAGCACCTCTTTGACCTGCTTAATTACTACATACAGCATCTCTGCTATGAACGTCATTATCTACAATAAGTGAATGCAGATAATAAAACAGGGCTACGGAAATTTCAGTCATTAAAAAACAACATATAATCTGTGGTAAAAATTTCAGCGCACAACTTCAGCTAGTATGTGGACTATCTCATGTAGGTAAATCAACTGAGTAATAGTGATGATACTTCATATGACACGAACTCTGTCAAGACCGCATTTACCCCACAACACAGTAAGTCATACTGAAACGTATTTATTTACCAAACTGCAGGAGGAGATCATCTTCTAGCTCTGGTTTCAAATATTCCTCTCCTTCCCAAGGCAGTGGGCTGCTGAGTGAACTCAAGCATGCTGCTGTTGGTTTCTAGAAAGAAGAGCATGTAAGCTAAGTTTATTTGAAAACCAGCCCTTCAATCTCATTCAAGAAAATAAGGGAAAGATATGTTCTTCCACCCATTAAATAGGGTATTTAGTTTTGTAGCAAAGGCTGAGAAAGATACTACTTTAAAGCATTACTAGTGAGAACAGTAAACAAAGGAACTTCTGGCTTCCATTCCAGCTCTGACAAGTAGTACTCACCTTAGCAAACTGACACAACCACAGTGACCAGAGAATAGCATCAAACTACACCTGTGAGCTAGTCCCCAAACCCAGGAAGCTACAGGATGATCAAGGCATCCAGCACAAGCAGTAAAGCACAGCAGATTGATAAGACACTGAAGGACACTTGTAGGATTACACTGTTACCAGGAACCAAGTCTACTCAGTGTTTGGTTTAGTCAGACCCACAGCTTACAACGGGGCTGATTAATAAAGCCAAGATTCTAATCATAACAAGTGTTTTTTACACTAACGGTGCTGTAGGGACAAACATCAGCAATGCTATCATCTCTCCTGTCTGCATCCAGCCAGTTAATACTTTGTCAGGAAAGGAGAGGTCAGATTCTGGACATCAGCTTTTCCATTTCTGCATAGCTAGTTATGCCTTAAATAACTATTTGAGAAGTTAAGGTTTCAAGACTTAAGTAAAAAATGCTTAGTTACATAAGATAGTATTAATTCTAAACCTAAATTTTTAGTTAACAACAGAACATACTTCCAAGTCACAGAACAGACAAAAGATACCCAGGCCTAACAACTTAAAACTGTAGATTCTCATCAGCTTTCCTGATTCTGGTATCACTTTAGCAGAGATTAATTTTAGGTTCTGTAACCTAAGGGTGTTGTCCTTACTAACACTGCAGTAAAGGTCTGGCCAGCTCACATCCCCAGGAAAGACTCTTTTATGCCAAGATGCACGCAAGGTCTGAGAAACTTCAGTTATCAAGAAGTGAATCCAATACTGGAGAGAGACAGCAGAGTCGAAGGCTGAGATGAATTAACAAGACACGATACTACACATCAGAGGCTTTTTGCAAGTCTGAACATCCTCTTCTGGAAACAACAAAACTCACATTAATTAAATATATTTAAACTAAAAACAATTTCACATCTAAATAAACCAATCAACAGCTATTTTAATTCCCATGACTTCTTATTTCTAGAAATGTAAAATTTCATACAGTTATTAAAAAAGGGAAAACAGAAAGCACAGTATCTTGATTTCCCATTCTCCAGACATCAATTACAACAGTAATAGGTGGCACACCTACCTTTAATCTAACAAAGTTTATCAGTTTAATGTATCCATAAAAATCAAGTCCTGAGGAGGGAAAAAAAAAAAAAAGAATATAAACACTAATGACTTGTTCAGTTGGCCAGCTTCCCCTTGGGATGTGTATCATTATCTAGTATAGCCTTCCTACCTTACATTTTGCCATCTACATTTTTCTTCTCTTTAGGACTAAACCAGTAAATTCTCTCCCTCAGGTCAAATGGGTTTGCCACAAATTAAGAATGGAACACAAGCAAATGCGGATTATGAGCAGGGATTTCATTCATTTGGCAGGTAACTGCATCAAAACAGCCACATTTATGTCCTACTGGCTGCCTCGCTGATATTTTAGGCTATTGTGCTCCTTTATTCTTATTTTTAGATTTCTGTTTAACAAATTATAAACTAATCCTATTTATCAAGAATACTTACTCAGAAATAAGCTGTTTAAATGTAATTATGTGCTCTCAAGACTAGCGAGGATACTGCATAAACTCAAAATACTTTCCATTAGATTTTAGACAAAACCCAGATCAGATCTTACTACTTCACCTGCAGATTTCTAATGCTTCATGTAGTTCCCATCATCTTACCTCCTACTCCTTTTTACTGCACGCTCTTAAAATAGCATTTCTTCAAATACGTTTTCCTTCTCTGCCTTCAAATTTTCCTCTGTATGCGGCAAGATGTATATGTCAGGCTCAGAAGTTGAGCACTTACCTAAATCTTTCAAAGTCCCCCCTCTCTTCACATACATCCTCCTCTATCTTCCTTCAGTCACCACTATGGCCTAAACAAGCAAGTGCTTCAAGTGAAAGCCAACCTCAAACTTCACTTAGAAAGAGTGAAACAGACACTAGAGGGTACATCCTCCTGTGCTCACCTGAGGAAACACAGGTCAAGACTGCAAACAGCCACTTCAGAGACACGAGCAGTACAGCCCAGTTACGTGACCTCTTGGTAGACACATCCACCTTGGTCTCTGCTGAGCTCCTGAGCTCAACAACAGTGACTCACTAGTCGGGCAAGAGATCTCAACTGATCAGGGCGATAGCTCTTACTCCAGCATCAAGTGGGCTGGCTCAGGTCCATCAAGTAGGCAGTGGGGACTCAGCACAAGCCAGCAGAGATCAGTCTTACTTCTGCTACTAGTCAAAAGCTTTACCAGTAGATATAGCATACACAAAACAGCCAGCATAAAAATGAAATATAAGTGTTCTTCTACAAATATTTATCATGCTCAGTCTTGGAATCTTCAGCTACAACCAGGAACTCCATTAGAAACAAGCTAATCTTCACAATTAATTTTAAATGAGATGCTGATAAGAAGGAAATGACAAGCCATGAAAAAAACTTACCGTGTTTCTTGATCACATCACACACATCAAACTGATGCTCTGCTTTGCAGTGGGAGAACACATCTTCAGCAGAACTGAACAACCTGTAAATAACAAATTATTAAATATACAGTATTAGCATGTTCAGAAGTTGTAACACTCACAACAGTTTTATCCGTTCTGACCTGCTAGGCAACGTGTTCAGAACACATCATTTTTGCCTTTGAGAAACAACGAAGAGACACTGCTTAATTGCATGCCTCACAAAGAAGCTTTTACCTTGTTTGCAAAACGTTTTGTAACAAAATAATAAACGTTAAAGTTTTGACAAAACCACAAACCCTATTAACTCTCGAAAACCCCCTTGGGAGAAAAGGCAGCATTAAAGCTAAAATCTAAGAACCATATATATATGAGGTAAGTTGACAAGTTAGATCTGCTGCTTCAAAACAAAAATACTCATCTATTTACTGACGATGGGAAGAAATTACAGAATTCACGAGAGCAACTTCCACATTGCTTCTGGGCAAGGAGAGAAGAATTAACCGCCTTCCACATTACTCCCTCCCCTTAGCTTGGATTTAACATACCTTTAGCTCTAGAAAGGCCGAATGTAAGACCAACAAGCTACACAGCGCAGTCACAAACCACGTACTACCGATATTTCTGAGGTGGCTGCACGCTGTTTCTGAATTTGGGCACCCGCCCCCCCTCGCCAAGGGGCCCCGCGGCTGCCACAGCGCCTCAGGCTGTCCCTCGGCCGGGCGGGGGGAGCGCGGGGACAGCGGGAGCAGGCCGCAGCCCTCGGGGCTCCCCACACCGCCCCACCTGTCGCAGAAGAGGCAGCGGGTCCGCAGGCCCTCGGCGGCGCCTTCCTCCACCTCCTCTTCCTCCTCCCAGGCCTCCTCGCCGTCGG
>NW_020799103.1:7194274-7226336 GCF_003259725.1 Athene cunicularia
ATCTTGTGGGGCCGGGCGGCGGCCTCGGCTGGGAGCCGCGGGGGAGGCAGGGTCGCCGCCTCAGCCGGCCTGCGGTAGAGGCGGGGATTGCTGCTTGCGGAGGAGCCGTGCTCTGTGCCCTTGGCAGGGGGCTGGCTGCCGGGTTTCTGCTGCTTACAAATGCCGTGGCTGCAAGGGGAGAGTGAAACGAAATAATAACGTGTACCTGCTTTTGAACAAAGGTTAGCAACGAACTTCTATAACCGAGGGCCTTGTTCAAATGCAGAAATTAGCAAGTGGTTTAAAAATATTACATACCAAGCTTGAGGGTCATCATCTGTAGAAAAGACAGCGCTTGACTTTCAGTAACCTACCTAGAATCCCCTTCGTTTTCTCTCTTCATTTTGCACCTGACTGACACACATCTCTTCAGAACCAAACCATCTTCTAACTGGTTCGCACAGCGCTCCTAAGTAGGACACAGTGGAGGAAATGTGAAAGCTAGAATTTGTCCCAGTTTGTACCCTGCAAGTGTATAAATTTGCATCTGTGCTGCTACAAATAATTCCAAAAATAATGAAATTACTGTTTCACCTTGCACCTGACCACCTTATATGACTGCAAGAACAGAGATGTGCTGTGCATTCTATTATCAGTGGTCTGAATCAGATGGCTAAATGTTGTATTTGTGTGGCATCTCATAACCAAACCAGGATACTTCTAAAATCTCCCATATCTCATCACAGCTGTCAGACAACTGCAACTCCTTAGGTATCATGTATGTCAATTTTTTTTGTTGATTTATGCATTTTCAAATTAATGAAACAAATGATCCAGTTCTAGTCATTTTAAAATAGCATCTTGTACTTTTTGATCAAATCAGATATCTGTGAGTAGGGTTCAAAATAATTCTTTTTCCATTCAGTTAGCAAAGTTATGGTGCCTGTGCTTTGGCCCTTCAGCAGATCCAATATGACCTTTAAAAGCTGATTTGCCAAACTCCCCCACTTCCCATGCTTTGGTCCATCACAGCATGGCCTCACAAAACATTAAGTGGGTTCCTTTCTCAAAAGAAACTACCAGACTGCCCCAGGACTGCAGGCCACAAGGACAGAAATGCAAGCTGCTAGCCCAAAGTTAAAATCTTCAAGCATCCAGGGACTGGGTTTCCAACACCGAATGTTTTGCTACACTTGCTGTACCATTCTACTTGCCAGGGCAGACATGGCAATAGTCTCCTCCCTTTTCATCTCCACTCTTGTTTTTCATAAGAAGCTCTTCTACATTATATTTATTTTACAAATAGGCTGCAACAGCACCCAGTCTTGACATGTAGCTTAAGTGGAGGTACCAAGTGCTGGTTAGTGCATGATAGTTAATTGTTGCTCAACAGAGGCACCACCAGCATCATCATCATCATTGCAGTTTTTGGTCATTTCTAGAGGGGTGGAACCAAGCGTCAGTTTTTAGTCTAATTTTTAGAGTGCAAATTCTGTCATCTTTGCTGAATATAGATATATAGAAATTTGAATTGATTGGTAAGAAAAAAAAAAAAAAAAAAAAAAAAAAAGAGGGACATGCAGAATTTGAGAAGGAAACCTGAAAGTCTGAATTTACTTGTCTGGATTGCAATCTCTGATTTCTGATCTGTACTTCTAAATCTGTCCCCTGTAGCTTAATTTTCCCTTTCACTTACCCTCCTATCTCTCAAAGCTAAAAAAGGAGGCTTTTAAGTATGGTACTAATTAAACAGATTAGGCTTGCCTAACTATTGGCAAACCCAAAGGGACTTGAAAAATCTAAATACAGAAATTGGTTTTAGATAAGACCAGAATGACAGGTTTGAAAAATTATTTAAGAGCTACTAAATCAGACTTCTTCACAAATTGTTTTGTTTTTAAACTCCATATCCTTCAGAATTACTTCTGTAGGTATGACAAGATAACACCAATTCTGCAAATGCTACTTAGTGGTGTAAAACAGTGCTTCTCATGGAATTTTTTTTTCTTCCATAGTGACTCAGTACTACTGATTGAATTAGAATTAGTGCAAAATGCTGGCAAAACGCTGCATGCCCTTAGTGTGCAGAAGAATTCTTGGGCATGTCGGATGCTTCTACCTTATTCTCCCAAAGTAGGGTCTGATCCCATGAAAGAAACAGAAGTGACACAGAATGATACTTTTCTTCTACTCCTGCTCAAGCAGCTAATCTCAGAAATAGATTTGAAACAGCCACTGCTCTGTCAGGAGTGCCCAGGCCGATAGCAGCAAAAGCAGAAACAGCAGATTCTTTGTGTTTTACTGAAATTCTCCCCCACCGAAGGGGCAAGGGGTCACTGATTGCATAGTCTTTGCTCCATTGCACACCCTCAGCTATTGTTGAATCCACTCAGAGAGCAGCAGACTGAATGTGCTGCATAGCCTTGTAACCGAGTCTTCTTTTTTATTATTGTGTGAATTAAGATTCTCAATATATGTAAAGCACCTGTTCATTTGGGTCAGTGTATATAACACGTTGGGTAAAGACTGTAAGAAATCCTTTCAGCAGAAGTGTATAACTTACACCGGTACCTCTTGAAATATGATCATCTTTGTTACAATCTCCTAATCCTTGTAAAGGGATTTGCATGGTACAGGAAGATTTACAATGTAATGGATTACTATTTCATAATCTGGGCCAAAGGGAAGAAACTTCAAATATTTACAATTTTTTACTGCATTTCAAACTTTTTTCCAGATCTGGAAACACAACACTGGGGAGGCTGTTAGAGGGTGTTCGCACACAAAATATGTTATCAACGTAACACTTGTGGGCTTTGCTTTATCCGAATTTCCAAGCATGTGTAACTATTCTCTACCTGCATCCCTCTTTTGTGACTGCAGTGCTTGTTACTATTCAAAAGAAAAGAAAGTATGTTAATAGAAATTGTGTAGGAAACAAATGAAACATTTTTAAGCAAACTATTATTAAATGGCTATGACTTTACCCTATGTATAATATATTCAAAAAAAGAGAGAAAAAGTGTTTAAAAATTAAGAAACAAAATTATTTTTTAGTCAGTCATGTCATCAGAATTACATATTTTTTTCAATTTTAACCATTCAGCATCACCAACAGAACAGACAACTGCACAGAACCATGAAACTCAAGACTGAAGATGATTTTTCAATAGCATTTTCTATCTAGAAAATCCAAACCATCTGAAATTTTATGCTGCACTCCTTGGATACTAAGCCCAGCCTGCTACATGTAAGTACCAAGAATGACACTCCCAAAGGCAGAGTATGATTGCAAATACTCTCTCACACTCAGTCTTCCCATCCCAGTTTGTTGCATTTTTCTGTTAAATTAATGATGCAAATTCTTTGTAGCAAGCAGCCTAAAAGCAGATAGTGGCTTTTTCATTAAGTCTTTATGATCTGTAGCGATGAGGAGGTTCTCACAAACCCCAGAGTCACACAGCAATGAGAAGTGTAGCTGCAGCAGTGATAGGTGCAACAGAAAGGGGTACAGAAACCTCACATTTTGCAGAAGGGCATCACTGCAAGTAAAACATCATTAAGGCCAGTGATCTTCCTTACACCTTTATTACCCTCTCAAAGCGTGAATTTAAACTCCATTAAAAAAATAAAGAGATTGGAAAGATTTAAATGAAACATAAATGAGAAAATTTATACAGAGGGAAGAACATGTAGTCAAAAAATACTTTTTATTCCTATCATCAGGAAAAATTAGTGATATTGAAAGCAGAATTGCTAATATGAATTTACATGGTCAGTCAGTTTAAAAGTGTCATAAAATGATGGCCATATTCCCCTTAATATAATTCTGAACTAAGATACCTGACTGGGATATTTTCATCTGGGCAAAGCCCAGGGGACCCTGTGTAGAGCTTCCCCTGAAAGTAGGGTTAGGTTTAAGCTTGAGAGAGAAAGCAAGCCTAGATCTGCAGCTGAAGTGGGTCTGGAAGGGGCCGCCAAGGGAAAATGTGGGCTGCAAAACAGATTTTTTTCATCTGGGCAAGGGCAGATTTTGGTTTGTTGGGATTTTTTTGTTTGGGGGGGTTTTGTCTGATTTGGGTTTTTTTTTGTCTTGTTTTTAGCAAAAGCTCAGCCTGGAACTAGGGTTAGGGTTACATTACAAATTTAATGTGTTACACAGTTAATTTTTAGTCCCCTCCGTTCTTTCTCTATTTTCTCTGCTTTACCATTAAAGCAGCATTTCTCAACCTGTCAGAAAGGCAAAGGAAATACAAATATCACATTCTCCCCCACTTTCTTGCATCAGCTCAACAAACTGATTAGATGAGCTGTTTTCTTTCCTCTGATGTTTAGGCCCTGTCAGACATGCTGGTTAAGCCAGTGCACTTCAGCACTACTCAGTCAGCAGCTTTGAGGAATGACAAATAGCAGGAATGCGCAGCCAGAAATGTAGCACTGTTGATACAAATACTGCAAGTGACCCTTTTCAGTAAAGGATTGAGCAAAACCAGTCTCTGCAATTAGGGCAAATCTACAGTGTAGAAAAAGGAGTCATAGTACCTTGAAATAAAATATATTTGTGCACCTACAGAAGTGCCTCAATAAAATGTGCATTGTGCAGCAGCTTGAGGAACACAGGATAATTTCAGGTGCTACAGACCACTGGGATCAAACTGAGATAATTCCCACCAGATAATGTTTAAAAAAAAATACTTAGAGGCTTAGAAAATCACTGATCTTCAGAGTTGCTTTCACTGTTGATGTACAAAAGGTAAATGCAGATAAAAGTACTTTTAAGTATCTTAAGGGTAAACCAGTGTTCACAGAGGGAGCATCTGTAAGTAATCCAGACTTTCCTATCCATTAATATCTGTGTTTCTACAGGGAAAAAATATCCAGACTTAAGAGTAAATGATTGAAAAGGTAAACTACAAAAGAAATTCTATCTCCATTTGAAGTAAAATGAAGTGTTTACCTTAGACCACATCTTGCCATGAAAATATATGATCTTTATTCATTCACGGTAAAAAAAAAACAAGTGAAAACAGGCATCATTCAGATCACTAACAGGTCAAACTAGTGGAACTGAGGGCTGTACTTTAAAAACAAACCCTCAAAAGCAGCTGTTTGGCACATATTTTTTTTATTTAATGTCTACAAGATACTTAGCTCACAACAGTGATTGTTAAGCTTTTAGCAAACTTTGGATGTAAGTACCTAGATGAGTTACTTTGAAACAAAAGCCCTTCTTGTGAGGGGCTGAGCATCTGAGAAGCTAAGCCCACCAGAACTAACTAGCTCTGGTCTGTGTTCATGAGGAGCAACAGACTGAAGACAGTGAAAATTTGAAGGGTGCCATAAAAATAAAGAATCAAATTGTTTGAGCTTGAAATAACAATATCATAGCTGCAGAAAAATTTAGAAATCCTAAACGAAAAGAGTGTTAGTAGATGTTTTCATAGCTATGTAAGGAATCTTGGGGCTTAGTGTCCAGATTTCCAAGGACTTGATAAAAATATCTTTAAGAGCAGAACTGAAATGTAAGTAGAGGAAGAGTGTGAGATTCTGTAGATTACAAGACAATAGGGACCAACAGAAAACAGCCATACTTCTCATGTCTATCACATATGCAGTGTAAATGATTTACCTTAGTGACCTTTAGATCACAGCCCAGACAAGTCTCTCCATTTCGATAGATGTAACAAAAATACAACCATTTCTTTGTTCAGCTCCACTTTCCCTCAATTGTGACTGCCCCAGCAGAATGAGGAGCAATATTGATGGTGATGAGCAGATAATAACAAGTTAGAAGTCAGAGAAAGATAAAAATCACAAAGTAGAATCAGGCATAGGACCACAGCCATTGACACTGCCTTTCTTGCAAAATCATGTTTACTTTTCCAGAAAGATGGAAGGGAGTATCCATCATGTTGCATTTTTCAAAAATAAATTTCACAGTTAACGGGGATGAATTCAATTAGTTCCTTTCAGCACAGGATATACTATTTTACTTTCATTTCTATAACTAGAAAACCAGAGAGATTTGTACAATGATTTTGACAACACACAGGTTGGGAATATTTCGGGAGTTTAAAGTTTTGAAAGATTTATTGCAACAGTTCACTTAAATCTTTGTAGAGTATCTATAAACCCAGGATTTCATGTTAGTAGTATTGAAGTTACTATCCTTTGCTATGTTTCTGGTGAAAACACTTTGCAGGGGAAGATACCAGACAGCTTGGGAGAATTATTTTCTCAGAGATGATCTAGCTACCCCTAAGACTTCTCCCAGAGTTCTAAAGAATGTAGGAAGGATGAAAATTAATTACTAATCCTGCACAAATAATGTAAGCAAACAACATGAAAATGTAAATGTGCGATCAAATGATTTATAAAGCAGGTAAATGAAACTATCTATTGTGAATCAAACAAGAAGTCACAAAGTAGGGTGAGGCTAGTGTTTCCATTTTTGTGCCAGCTTGTTACAAGTTCTCTTGGTTTAGCTTTTTTGTTGACAGATTTTTGCCTCATTTTCAGTTCATTTCGCTGAACAAGACTAAAGATAAAAATGGAAATATCCTTCAGTAAAACTGCAAATTTTCCTAATAAATATTAATTCCCACTTCTTTAAAAGGTGCTTGTTTGAGGTATTATGAGTAGCAGCTATGTGTGTTAAATCTCCCATTCTTTGTACCAGCTTCTTTAAAAAAAAAAAATAAAAAAAAAAATCAGCCAATGAAAAGTGCCTAGACCGACGCTGTCTCCCTCAGTTAATCCAAGGCCAGTAGAGGGATAATTTGATTAAACTGAGACCCTAATTTATTTAGCTTTAGTTCTGGATCAACCTCTTCTTAATAGAGTGCTGTCGTCTCCAATTGTTTGATGAAAATTAAAGTGACATAAATACCATGGGACTTTTTCAATCTGATTAGTCAGCTAACTTGCATCAATACTACCCCAGCCATCAGGCGCTGGCGTCCTTCCTTTCACCAGCCTTACTAACAACTGACAAATTCTCCTTGAAGACCAGGCACCCACGCTGCCACTCAGACCCCCACACTTAACCCATCATCCGTCCTCAATGGGTCTTGTTTGACAAGGTGCCCACACCTTTTTCCATTGCTGTTCATCAGACAAAGCTAAATATTGTTTTATTAGCAATCAATAGCCTGTTAATCCCAAACGATTTCACAAATCCACTGAGCTCTCAAGCTGATTATAAACGTTTTGGGTTTGGTTTGGTTTTTTTTTTTTAAGCTGCTAAATTTCAGATGCATTTTCCCCTCTCCTCCCAACCCTCCTGCTCTGATATGGGACATTGTGGCTGGTAAGCAAAGCCACAAAAGCAAAAGAGCTCTTGTTGCCTTTAATGTTGCTTTTAACTGGACATTTACAAATGTCAAAGTTTTGCAGTTTAAACATGGTCAAACCTATGCAACCCAACCCTCAGCAGATTTACTAGCTCTTCCACTTTCAATCCATCAGTTTGAAACTTAAGAGTAAGAGAGCTTTTGAGCCTTCCCTTTTCTTTTTACAGCTATATGGTAAATTTGTGCTTAGTCTGTGGGCTGGGGGACTAAGGAGTGAGAGAAAGAGAGAAGTAAGCTTCTTTGATTTACAATATATAAAATTCTAACAAAGCTAGCAGTTGCCCTATTGAACAACATACCATTCATGTTCAAGTCACAGACACAGGCTTGGGCACGCCTGGTACACTCTGATGATCCCTTTGTTTGTGTGTTGGGTCATGGATGTATCTTCCATGAGGCACAAGGAGAACAGCATCAACACTCTTCCTCTTGGATTTACCCATCCTTGCTTAAGTCTACTGTCTGCCTGCCTTTGCCCTAGAGACATTGATCATGGTAGCTGATAATATAATGATAGTTTACTTACGTGAGGTAGTATAAATCATCAGGTCAAGGCAGACAGGCAGGATCAGTAGGCACACGCTGAGAGTATGAAGCTCCCAGAAACAAAATGCTGACTTTCAAGGCCTGGTAAGCTGGCTTTGCAAGTCTGCATTGTTCTCTGCATGTCTCTGCTTAATTTTTGTTCCTACAGAACATGGTCCCTCTGCAACAACAGGGAAAGAAGGGTTGTTGGTAAGCTGATGCTTCAACAGTGTTGCATGTACAAATCTTGGAGTGGGTTGCCTTGACTCTTTAGTGCAACACAGCTAACTCTAGTAGAAGTTCTTGTTGACACTGAAGGAATTAATTAAAAAACAAAATGGACTAAACATACATTTTATGCTTTCTGTGTGGGGACTTAACATACCCAAATTGTGTGTGAAGTAGAAGGGGAAAAGTTATTTCAGATGATACAATCCTCTGGGATGCCTGCTTAAAGAAAACATGGATTTACTAAGTCAACCTTGACAATAGAGTACCCGTTCTGAAACAGGCTGTAAATGTAAAGTTTCAGAGGAAACATTTCAAATCAATAACTTTTAAAAGTTGGTACAAGTACTATGAACATATCTGCTTGGAGTGTAATGTTAGAATAGCTCCAAATTTGACTTTTCAGTATCTGTTTCAAATATCTCTTTCCTATAAGCTCAGGTCTTTTATAGGCTTATGTCAAACTCTTCTTTCAATACATTTTTCTGTAGGAGAAATATCTATCCTATCAAAAATATTCATCAAAACAGTGGACAAAAAATACACCTACTCATAATTTTCAAAGGAAGTTGGCATTTTAAATCTCAGACATTTTAAATGGAACATGCAAGTTTCTGCCAAGCCAAATAAAGCAGCAACTTTTGTTACTCTTTCTTCAGCTACAGTTCATGACCCTGTTGCATTTACCAGTGGTAAAAATGGGCCTAAAATGTTGAAGAATGTTTTTGAGTTTTGTATGCTTAATAAGAATTAACAGGAAATTATATTAAAATTAATACTCACTACAGTAAGTACTTACTATAGTTTAGAATTCCTCTCCACAACCTATATTTCTAAGGCCAATGATTGTAACTTTAGAAAGTGATTGCTGATTCAGGATTTGAACAAGCAATACGTGTTTTGTGTCAAACCTTTTACAAGGTTTCAATGTATTGTCAAGCCAGCTATTCTGCACAGCAATTATCTGCAGATGTTGTATCGTGCAATAGCAGGCACTGTTTGCAGCAGCAGCAGAGTCCATTGGTTTTTCATAAAATTATTTTTATGTAATAATGTAGAAAAGATTAACATCTTAATCTTAACCTAGTCATTCTGTAAGGAGTACTTGAACCTGAAAGATTTTCTTTGACAGCACAGTACAAAACGCACCACCATCATATAGAGGTGCTAAAGACAGACAATCAGGAAGAGCTCTTGCTGCACTGTGAGGTCTGGGTATGTCCAGACTGCAGCAGTGTCTACAAGCCAACTCAGGTATTGAGAGGAGTCTATCCAGAGCAGCACAAAACTCTACACTCTTTAATTTACCCTAATACACCATGGATAGATAGCTTTTCAGTTCTTGTCTATCCTAATTTAATGCTGGGTTACAGCCTCAACTGCATGTCGAGACTGCAGTGGCTGCATCTACCAAAGCATTTTGTTTTGTGTTGGAGCAACAATATGGTTGTGAAGTGATTCCCATTTCTGATTTGTCATTTGGATGTGCAGACCGCTTTTGGTGAACGCACACTAAATTCTTTTCAGAAGTCGCTAAACCAGAGTCTCCACTCCAGGTGCACACCAAACATGCTCCCCAGCAGAAGTCAGGGTCTGAAGCAATAACCACTTGTTCAGACAGCTCCAAGCCACAAGTGTGGTGCAGATGGTGAATCTGGGGAACGAGACTAAATCTGATCTGATGTATAAACCTCTTGAACTCAGAATCATAGTATGGTTTGGATGGGAAGAGACCTTCAGAGGTCATCTAGTCCGAACCCCCTGCAATGAGCAGGGACGTCTTCACCGAGATCAGGTTGCTCAGAGCCCCGTCCAACCTGGCCTTGAACATTTCCAGGGATGGGGCATCTACCACCTCTCTGGGCAACCTGCTCCAGTGTTTCACCACCTTCATTGTAAAAAATTTCTTCCTTATATCTAGTCTGAATCTACCCTCGTCTACTTTAAAACCGTTACCCCTTGTCCTATCACAACAAGCCCTATTAATAAGTCTGTCCCCACCTTTCTTATAAGCCCCCTTTAAGTATTGTAAGGCTGAACTTAATGTCGTGTAGATATAAGAACTTCTGCATCTCTTGCTTCTGTTTGTTGATCTGCTCCTAAGATACCACTGACTAATGTAAATATGATTTTTTGCTGTCAAGCTGAGTGCGCTATTTTTCCAGAGTTCTTCCCCAGAGAAATCATTACAAATTGTCACAATTTAGAGCAATTCCTCCAATGTTTCACTTTGTGCTAGGGGTCACCTGCCTCTGCAAACTGAATCAATGAACAAAACTGTGTTCATTGATGCTTGTGCACTGGTACAAGATTCAGGTTACCCAGCTTGTTTCTGGAACTCTTTGGCTGGTAGCCAAATCATACAGCTGGCAGCCCAGGCAGATGCTCAGCAGCTGTTATCCAAGTTACATGAGCAGGACGGAGATATACTGCTTTGCTTAAGTTCTCCAAACCACTGGTTCATTTCTCTGGCAACATTCAGAGCACACTGGAGACAGCAATTATGCAGTTTTTGCTATTAACTGATCAGGGATTTTTGTTTCTTAACCATCAGTTTGGGTAGATACAACTCAGTTTCTTTAATGGCCATATGATTTGTATGATGAAGTTTTGTCTTCTGAACTTTAAAACCCCAGAACTGAATAATATGACAATTAGAGAAAGTCAAGACCAAATCTAGAACCAGATCCAGAGTAGAATTTGAACAAGGAATGTAATTCCCAAACATATTCATCTGGATATACAGTAATTCATTAAAATTGAGTCTCAGTGGCTTTAAAGACAGTGGCTTATTTTGACTTTCAGCTTCCATACTTAGAAATATTTGACAATGAATAATTCTTCTATTAATATTATTTTCACTTTTGTCCCCTAGAAGAAATCTGTGATTGCAAAAAAATGAATGATTCTGTCTTCAAAAAAACTTCAAAAAATGAGAATCAGCACTTTTATGTTACCAATACAGTAAACTTGGTGCAACTCTGTTGAGCTAATACTTTGCAATTTTACCCCAAATCTGGCCTCCCCAGCAGCTGTCCTGCTTATCCCTTTTCAGGAACACTGGACAAAGTTTGGAGTTTGTTGTCCTGTTTGCTGCTTTCATTGCCTGCATGCTTTATTTCTGTTCTCTGTGCTTGCCTTCTAGAAACTAACTCATTTTGAAGAGACATTACCAAATTATTACTGGCATAACAGGGGGAAGAAAGCCCCACTCAATATGTGGCTTGAGCTACTTTAGCAAGAAAGCGTATGACCCTCCAGTGAACCCCGGATTTGTATACAGCACCAGAGGGCACTCTGTAACAAGCAACAACTTTCTGTAGATTTTTTCCCATACTACCTACTTATTCTTGCAGGCTGTTGTTTCCTTTTAAGCGCACCAACTCCCATTTTAAGATGAGTCGCTCTTCTTATTCATGGCCTTTCATGGAAAGATTGGTCTAGACCTCATTGTTCTAATGCTCAGGAACTATTTTATTTAACTGAACTAGCAGATGGATGGAGCTGCAGTGCAGGTGCAGAGGTGAGGGGGCAGGACAGTCCACAGCTCTTGCTGCTCCAGGAGCCTGCGAGCAGGACCAGGAGAAGGGGCTGCTGGCACACCACCAGCCCACCCATTTGTGACCTAGGAACACACTCTGCCACCCAGCATTTCACATCCCTGGCCAGCTCTGCCAAGCCCTTCGAATTAACCTCCGGGCTGTTCAATGTAGCTGTACCTGACACAGCCAAGTCCACTGGAGTGTGTTGGCTAAAGCCAGCAGGCTCTTGTTGCCAGCTCTGGCAGTGATCATATGAAGGCTGCACGGACACCTCCTGGTTTTCAGAGGTTTCAGCTTGAGCCCTTCCTTTCTGCTTTCCAGAAATTTCTGAATTTGCTAAACCCAGTATTTGGGGTGGTGAGAAGAAATAACAGGGCAACCTCACATCTGCATTAGGAGTTTTCTACCACAGGATGTACTGTCAGTGATGGCTTTGGAATCCAAACAGCTATAAAACACTCGGGAACCCTAAAGCCTTTGCACAAGGCTTCACTGGAGCCTGAACTGGCTGCCTGTAACAGCAGAGCATCCTGCAAAACTCTTAAAAGTTTAGGCAATGAATGCATGGTTGGAGAAAACATTGCAAACATTTTGGACTATCCACTTTTTCTATATGTTTTGGGTGAAACTGAGAGCAAAACCTGCCCTGAGCAGGCAAAATTAATTTGCCTATATGCACTTCTAAGTAGCCGGGCACAGGAAACGTTTTGGGTTTTTTGTTTAAGTCATCGTACAGAACTGGACGCTTCCTCTGTACCAGTGATGCTTCCCGAAACCTTTTTCTTTCCACACACGATTTTTCTGCTCTGGACGCAGGAGGGCAGTGCAGTTCTAGTTTGGATTCAAACATCTATGAAGCAGATGGTCTTCGACATAAAGCTCAGCCCAAATCCAAGCAAAGCCTCTGTTCCAGTTAGTTTCTACTCTTTCCTTCATTATTACACTTGACAGCCCACCTGTAGTCACACTTCTTAAAATATCTTCCTTAACCTCTGCACGTGCAGCAAATAGCTATACTGCCAGAGGGGGGAAAAAAATCAAAAAGGAAAAAAAAAAAACAAAACAAAACAAACAAACAAACAAACAAACAAAACAAACAAAAAAACACAGAAAAAAGGAAAAGGGGCAGGAAAAGGAGGAGAGGAGGGAGAAAAAGGGGGGGAAAGGGTGGGGAACAGGAAGAAGGTGTGGGGATAAGAAGGGAAAGGTAGCAAATATTCCCAAAGTGTAAGGAAGTGGATCTGCCAGTGCCACTGGGGACCAAATCCTGTAAGGTGCTGGTCACTAGTAATCCCTCTGGAGTCATTTGTAAGTGCTCAGGCTGCCCTGGGCCGAACTCGGCAGCAGACCAAGTGTGTCTGAAATGGATCTCTGCAAAGGCACTGAGTAATGGCTCTGTAAAATAAAGCTCTTCAAACTTCTTCCAGACTGCAATCGGTATTAACGTGTAACAAATATGCCGAATACCAATTTCAGCAAGGCAGGGGTTAGTGCAGTAGCCTCTCACTTGTAGTGAAGGGACCCCATCCTGGGTCTGACATTAAAATAAAATAAATCAAGTTGCTTTCTTACATGTCTCGGTCTTTTTCAACATCGTAAGAATGACGGTATAACAGAGGATAGGCAGAGCCTATGGAGAGACTTTTAATAGAAGGGTAGTGCTAGAAGATACCCCAGAACTTTGGGGGGAGCAAAACATCATTGCTGATGAAATGAATTGCTTACTGGAAATGAAGACTAAAAGTTCTGCCCACAATTTAATGTCAACAGGGAATTAAAAAATCCTAGTATTGATCAAAAAGGCAGAACTGCAACGTAGAAACTAAACTGAAAAAGGCAGCAAATTTCCACAGGTAGACTCCAGTTTCACAGATTTTGTTTCTCCCACCAGTGAAGGCTTCTGGTTTCTCCCTATAATGCTCTCCTCAGCTTGGTTGATCTAGCTCACTCTGGAAGTTTGGTGTATTGTATTTATCTGTACTGCACCTAAATGAACAGCTGGGCTCAAAGGCATCAAAAAAAGTCAGCCAGGATACCAACTCATGTACACCTCTAAACAGATCTTAGGAATTTTACTTGAGGTAGACACTGCATGGTTTTAAAATGTGTGAATTAGATAAAGGAAATAACGACTTTTAAAAAAAACCTCCAAAAGATTAGCAATTATTTTTTTCCTGGTAACCCTTTTGGCAGATTTGCTCTGATCCCTTCTGATAGGTCAGCCTCCTTGTTCAAATTCCCTCTGTAAAATGTATTTCCACTGTCACATTCTGTTTATTTTAGCGTATTCATTTCACAGTATGTCTCTTCCAAGTAGATGCCCTAGTGAAAAAGCATTTTGTGAAATAAATCACTAATACCACACAAACTGAATAGTCACTGAGGTAAATGAGTAATTTGGGACAATTAAGATTACCCTGTTTAGTGCAATAATTGGGATTTTTTTAAGCACATCTCTTTTTTTCCCCAGCACGCTGAGGCAAAGTCAACTATTTAGTGCAAACAGTCTGTTGTTATCAGGATATTGACTTTAACCAGGCTCTTACCTTCTGCAGAACCCGAGGAATGGGGTGTTTCTGAACCCTCCCCAGCACTGCTCAAGGTCTGGATCCCATCACGTACCACAGTGCTGGGAAACTTTTAGAGCACATGGCTACATGAGATGGGAGAGATTTTACCACATAGCACGCATAGCATACAGGGGCATTACACAAGATCTCACAGAATCTGTTGTAGCCACATCAGCAGAGAAATTTTTGTGCTGAAATACTTCTTAATCAGGAATATGTTTTCATTAAATTCTGTAGGTCATCCATTTGTGGCACTTAATTGTTTCTGTTTGAGCCTTTTCATGGATGGTTTTGTGCCTTGGAATATATATATACTCAATAGTGGAATATGTATATTCATAGAGAGATATACAGAAATTTTAGAAATCATTGATGATATCTATGGACGTTATTTTATACTGTTATTTTATGAGCATTCTAGCTAACATTTTAGTGAGCTGCATTATATCTTAATATATATTTTTCTGTATTTACTTTTTCTGAATTTCAAAAACTGGAAAACTTTAAAGGTGGCAGGGTGGTGGGACTAGATTTTGAGCTAGATCATTTTTAAGAAGTATCTATTTTTATTGTGAATATTTTTGTTTCTAGAAAATCCCACTTATTCGTGGAATCAGCACAAATTTTCATGGGGATGCAATGAGCCAACAGTTATTGCAAATAATTGTCCCCAAGAGCGTTCCTGAACTGTATAAAACATTTAAAAAATAAAGTAATACTAAACTACATTAAATTATCTGAACTTTTATGGAGACTACATTAATTCTTTTTTTTGTGGTCATTCTATTACAATAATCACAATAAGATTTTTTAATTGTTAATCAAATTTGGAGAGGGGAATGGGGGGTTGTAAAAAGAAATGTGAAAATTAATCTGCCACTCCTTCCCTATTTCACTGGTCTAGTTCTTCTTTCATTTGCAATCACTGTGAAACCTCTCCTGCCAGAAAAAGCCAAACTCATTGGGTCTTTTTTTTAAAGCACTTATCTAATAGATAATTCAAAATGACAGGATTGTATTTTTCTTTTCGTATTTCAGGCAGAACATTCCCAAAACATCCATGCCCTCCCACCATCTTCAGGAAGCTGGTTGGACAACTGTGAAGGTTAACAAATAATAAATGTCAAGAATATTAAAATAATGAGATCATTGCCTGGCAGACAAACTGTTTTGAAAACTAAGATCCAAGATACATCTCCTGCACAGCCAGAGGATGTGACTGAGATAAAGGGATGACCATACAGAAATATATCCCAAAATCCTATAATCCATTTCTCCATAACTATTTCCAGCCACCGGAATCAAGAACAAACAAACAAAGCAATCTGACCTCAGTAGAAAAGATAAAGTGAACTGCAAACAAATCTCAAATTCCATCTCCCTCATCAACATGCTCGAAATGCCCTCTGCAGCCCACGCCGCCGGAGAGGAGCAGGAGAGCCCAGCCAGCGTATTAGGGCTGCAAAAACACCCTTGGGACCGAAAAAAAAAAAAAAATCTCAACAGCAGGATGAAAGAAAGTGCCATATCAATTTCATTTCCATTCGTCATTGTTAAGCTTCAAGTTTAAGAAAGTTTCATTGCTCATAAATACTCAGATCATAAGCAGCTGCACATGATATCATTTAGAGCCCAGTTGCATAACACGTATTTCCCCTGAGCTTTGTCCCTAAGCTGCAGCCTGACAGGCATCAGCGAGATCCAGCTTGCTTTTTTAAAAAAGCCTGCGCAGCGTTTTTACATTTAGCAGCTGAACCAAATTTCACAAAAGCAGCCAAAAAGAATTGGTAAAAGGTTAGGATAGATTGACTGTTTCTAAATTGGAATACTAATGATGATCTTTAATGAACCCTGACAGTACAATCTGTTTCTTATTGTTCCCTAAGTGCTGGCTACTGATCATATTCACTGGCTTTAGGTGACGGGGACAGACAGGGACAAATGGGCCCCACTGGTGAGCAGGACTGTGCACAGCTGATCTTTCAACAAGGATTAAATTAATTAAAATTATTCTCCCATCAGAAGAACCAATCTTTTGATTTGTTATCATCATAGTGGTTATTAATTTTGAATGATGTCTAATTGGTGCCACTGCTGCTTGGGTCAGCTGGCTTAGTAATCTTCTTAGAGAGCAGTAAAGAATATATAATTTTAGCAGCTCTGTCAGGGAGCAGGGGAGCTGAAGGATGAAAAAAATCCCCAACTTAATACCTCTCATAATGTAGAAGAACAATGGAGAAAGTAGGCAAAATACCTGCAACATCCAACCAGTGAAAACTGACTTTGCATTATTCATTTCACTGCTTTTAATATGAAATGAAAGCACTTTCTCATAAGGAAAGCCTTAAAGAAATGTTTTATTATAGTGTTGATAATAAGCACAATTGAAAATATTTCATTTTCTAGGCAAAGATCATATGCTCAGGATTGGGCAGTACGCGGGGGGGAAGGCCAGGTTGTTCAAGGAGGTCACCACTAGACTTCAGAGACAGAACTTGCACAGGTTGCACGGTGTCTGGCCCAACCATTTCAGGATATGGCCCTAGCTCCACAAACAGCGTCTCCCATTTCTTCACACAACCAGTCTTTTGAAACCAGTATCAATGACCCCAAGATTAGGACCAGGAGGATCTGGTCTTCTACTCGAATTTTTAAGATATTTAAGCACTTTAAAACATCAATGGGAGTTTAGAAGAAATCACAGAAGCCCCTGCATGTCTGCAAGGTTGCCCATCTCCCTGGGCTGGATGTGTTATCTCCATAGCTATATTCTCCAATAATGCCTGAATCATCCCTGAAAACGGGTGTGGGGCTTCTTGTCTGTTGTTTAGATTGAAGTGATAAAGTAAGAGAAAGGCCACATTCTGTGCCTTTTAACAACAGACACCTTAATGAGCTGAGGACACAACAGCTCCTGACAGAGCTGGTAGACTACAGAATTCTTCCTTCTGTTCACTTTTTAAAGATAAATGTCATGGATGATCTGAAGGAGAGCTATATCCTGAATCTCGGATGATAATCACACAAATTAAAGCCTCAGAGATTTCTGTTGAAGCAAGTGATATCTGAATCTCACTCGGATGAGAAGAGAGGCATAATTCTTAGCTTTTGCTAGATTGTCTTCTGTACATAGGAAATTGTTTCTATTTTACCTGTCTATGATCATAACTATACAACAGCAACAGCAGTACTCTCTGAAGGCAGCAGCTCCTCTGGGAAGGCATCCATTTCATCAGTGGAATAGATGTTTGGATGATACATAACCATATAATACATTTGGGGGCTGAATGTTTTACCTCCCTCTTGTAACCTGCAGCTGGCAACAGGAGGTATCGCTCTCTTTAGAACTGTTTCACCCTACCTTTCTCCAGCCACACTCTCCAGCTCCACAACTAGCTGTCTCATAGGGAAAGGAAACACATTGCAAGATAAATAAGAGCGGTGCAGTCCCAGTTTCTCTTAGAGTGATCTCTTCTCTAGGAGGAGGGCACATTTGTTGTAATTCACGTATTTTATCTAAAACCTCAGTTAGGCTGGAATAATAACACGAATAAAAATTATTTCAGGCACATTAGCTCTTTAAAGTCAACAGCAAAACCATCAACCCAGGAGCACCCGACCAACTACATTAGATGAAAACCAGACCTTTTACAATCTTATCTGCATTCTGTAAGAAATTCTGTTTAACCTGATCTTGTCAGGCTTTACTATAGGCCACTATTCCCACCAAACCATCTTCATAACTCAGGTAGGAAAAAGAGATTAAAACCCTGTCTCTAACTCTTCATCCTCCAGATGGTCATTCTTCAGCTATAAGAAAGCAAGATAAACCTCAGAGAAATTACAAGTCATTATAACAGCTTTTATATGACAGAGCCCAAACCTTCATCTAAGTTTGGGGAGGCTGGAATATCCAGACCTGGGTCCTATTTCATAGGCTAAAAGCATATACTTTTTACATGAAGCTTTTTGTCTTTTCTCCACACACAGTCCCCCTACTTGTTCTGCTGCATTTGGTCGGACCGAGCACACTGACCTTGTTCAACACCATTAATAACTGTTTAGACAAGGATTAAGTTACAGATTGTAAAATCCACCTACTGTTCCTGGCCTCAGCACTGATTTCATACATATATGACTTTGGGTAAATTACATCCCTACCATTTCCTTTGTTTCTTTGATGGAATCTCCTGTTCTGCAAAATATTTTTAAGCAAATGCAGCTGAACATCATTATTAGCGCTCCCACAAATACACCTTTTTAAACAATCACTCTAGCTTTTTTTGTATTATTCTTTTAAAAATGGATAGCATGCATTTCAAAATTGGACAGAACCAAAGGCTACTGATTCATGTCCAGTGGGACAATACCAGCTCCTAAATGTCATATCTAAGACTGGTATTCTACCAATTTTTTTCACATCTGTAGTCAGGAGAGATAAGCAGGTTAAAAGAGTCTCATTGAAATGCATATTGAGAATTTTATTTCCACAATGAGAAGAGTCTGAGACAAAACAAAGATTAAAATAATTTGAAAGCTACACAAAGCTATCATTGTTCAGTTGGTCTTTGAATCATGCTTGAGCTCAAATCTTCTTCTTATATTGTGTTTAGAGACACAGCTGTTTTGACTGGGATTTCAAAATTCCTCGAAGTACAAAAGTACATGTTAAAGCAAGCACATTGAAGAATCTGCTTAATTCTAATTTCAGTTCTCCAAAATGTTTGTGTTGCATTGCTATCTGGTATTGCTTTCTGTTCAAATGTATCTAAATATAACACTTCCTATTCTTCCTTATAAATACAATACCTTTAATTTAAGCCTCGTGATTGCTTTGTAGCTAAAAGCTATTTTACATGCCGGGAGGCTATGGCATAGATCTGCCTCAGAAAAGCCAAAATGCAACCAGTAGGACACAAGCTGTTTATCTCCCTGAATCAAACCAGTGATTTAGAGAAGGTGGAATGAACATCTCCCCCCGCCCCCCCTCCCATGACAGCAGTGGAATACAATATTTATATTTTTGTAATATTACTGGAATCCCATATGTTCGTCTTTATATACACACAAAGTTTTAGTTCTGAGAACTGCATTAGTCCTTTAAGGATGTTTAAGTACCTCTCTTTGCTTCTCTGCATCCTGCTCAAAACCACTGTGGTCATTTTCATACCCAATGAAGAAGATAGCCATGTTGTCCATAACAACCAACTGCTCAAAAACACAGAAGATCCAGGAACAGAAAATTAGAAAAGAAACCCTGCAACCCAGATCAGAAAGAAGATCCAACAGCCGTGCTCACTGCTTAAACAATATGGATATTTATGGCCACCTACGCTATAAACTCTTCTTCAGAACAGGACAATGTAACCTGGAGAGTATTTTTGTATTTCAGGATTCCCCCAAGTAAACTCCAATTCCTGATGAGATACTGCTTCAAACAGTGCAAAGTCAGAAACCTCCAACAGCTTTTTCCTTTGATTCAGATCTGACTGTAAAATTACCACTTACTTTACAATCTCTAAAAACCAAGTCAGATAGATCTTGAGATGCATAACTATATCAAAGGAAAGCAACATGGGAAGAAAAACTCATGTGTACATTGAAAATAGAGCTTAAATAGAACCAGGCTAAAGTATTTGCAGAGAATGCTCTCATCTCTTTCTAGCGACCATGGTTTCCACACAACTTATTTGGATACTGTCAGATTTTTGTAAAGAAAACTCAGCTTCTAATGGTGGTTTTTAGTTTATATGGTGACAGGCTTTCTGGAATTCCCCGTCTCCACACTCTTTTTGTTCCCCTAAATACTTTCCCTGCTGGAAAATGCACTGATTCCAAATAGCTATAATGGCTAAGTCCTCTAGCAAATGTCTTAAGTACCTGATTTTGAATAACACCTTGTCCAAGGAATTGGTCAGTTGTTAACCTTTAACCCCATGTACTGCCATGAAGGAGGAATCCGCTTAAAATTCTCATTGTAAAGATACACAAGGAGTAGCATTAAGGCTATTTGACCTCAGGATTTTCTGAAGGTAACTTTTGGATGTAATTTTCTCACATCTTTTTGCATTTGCAAATAACTCCTTAAACAACAATCCAAACAAACTTACTTTTCATGATGCGCTTTTTCCATTTTGTGATCCCATTTAGCAGCGAGGGAACTGAGAATTCTTTCCAGAAAAAGTTGCAAACGATTTAGGATTCAGAAGTGCCTAAGAAAGAAGACGTATTTACTTTCCCTGGGACAGGGGACATAAGCTGTCTTTGACATCTGATCTTTCTGATAATAGAGTTATCCCAAGGGACCAGAAATCGTTCACTGGGAAAGGTGGAAAGCTAGGTGTAGACCTGCCGTATGCATGTGACTAAAAAGAAACCCATGTAGTGCAGAGAGATGCCATAACATTTTTATGTAATAGGGAATTATCATCTAGAACAAACATACAGAATATAACTGTTGCTGTCAGATAAAGAAATTTGCTTGAAAAAGAAGCAATTATAATTCTACCACACGACATGAGGTTCTCTGACTAAGAAAAGCCAGGCTTAGCATTTAGCTTTCACCTAGGCTGCAAGAGTGAAGGTGTTGAAAGGAGCTGTGAAACATATATAAATTAAGTTACAACTTCCCTCTGGTGGTACTTACTAGAAAATACTATCAACACTACAATATATTTTGGTCTCGCCTTCTCACTAACTGCATTTCCAACTTCTCTGTTGAAACCACAGCATGGAATGAGGCCAAAGCTCAGGGGGGCAGCTGGAAGCGCAGACCCCAGAGCAGGCAAGCTGCTCCACAGACCCTCCTCTACCACCTGCATACGGGCCAGGTCATGAGACACCATTCAGGATGAAACTCCGTCGGCTCAGGCTAGATTCATGGTCTGCATCTGCAATATCTCTCAATTAGGCGTCTCTTCTTGACAGAAATATTTACTGTGTTAGTGAGCTGAACATAGGATTTCTTTAAGCAATTGCTTGCTGATGGTGCTACAAAGTAGGATCTCTTAAAGATATTCTGGTAGCCTGGAATAATATTTAGTATGGTGGAGGACTATCGTCGAAGTTAAGGAGGGAAAAAAATTGATTCTCTTTTCTATGAATATGTTTGTTTCCATGAAGGAATTTTAAAATTACTCACAGTAAAGCCAACAGCTGTACGTATATAGATCGCAGCATCGGACACTCAGACTGAAACTCTCAGGGAGTCTGATTCATAAAAACTTGATGTTCTGTTTATAAGGGTGGGTTGTGTTTTCTTTATTATTATTATTTACTCTGCACATATGGGAAATAAATGTTTTACAGTGAGTTCCTGAATACGGCTGCATGATTCATCTAACCCCAACTTCTGTTGGCCAAAAAAATTACTTCAAGGGCAACCAAGGAAAGATTTATTATCTAAAGCATAAGTGAAACAGCAGTCCAAAATCTAGAAGAGGATGCTGCTTAAGCTCAAACTGCTGTGAACCCTCACAGTATCATTGTGCTCTTTCCATTTTAGAGCCAAAGAAGTAGATTGCAAAAAGCATTTGCAATAGAGCAGGATAAAATGGAATTCTTGCAGTATTGGTGGTCCTTTGAATACAATGTAATATGTGGAAGTCAAGGATGCTTAGTATTTGAAGGGTTCATTTCCAAAAGAGAAATGAACATTACCTGGCAAATTAAACTGCTGCTAGGCTGATGAAAGTCCCTGGACAAAAGTTGAGGCATATACTCCTTTCTTCCAAACTCTAAAACTAGCTCTTCTGCTCTGCAAGACTGGCAGCTGCCTAAGATCCCAGTACTGGGTTTGTTTGTAAAGTATGATTGCTAATTTATTTACTGCAAGTGATTGCGATGTGTTGAATTATGAAGATGATCTGAGGGGTCCAGTTGTGAGGAAAGCCTGAAAGACTGATTCACAGTGGAAAACAGACCCTGCAGAGCAACACATACAGCAGCAAGCTGGAGTTCAGTCACATCTTGTATAACAAAATGTCTCAGCCTCCCTTTTGAACAGACCTATACATATTCAGCAAACAAGAAACACTGCATAGCATAATTATTTTGCCCTTTAATAACTTTGAGTGAAATTCTGATCCCAGCAAAGTCAAAGGGATCTTTTTGCAAAAGATTTCCACAGAGGACAGCTTTCATCTTTCATGCCTGTTGGGTCCTTTTGCTTGTACCAGCCTCAGAACTTCACAAACTCAGATCATCCATCTTTGCCAGCCATGCACCGCTGACAGCACATCACCTGGCAGCTGGTTTTGTCATCCAGAGAAATCAGCATGGGTTGGTTCTTAATTTAATTTTAATTTAATGTTTACTGCCACTGTTTCATCCCTCAACACGTATACATTCTCTTAACCCATGTGTTTCTTTTTACTTGGACCATAGACACTTTTTTACACACACATTCATTTCTGAACACTAAATTGGTATACTTTCTTGACCAAATCAAGGGGTAACCTTTTTCTTGGATGGAGCATGCACTCTCCTCAAAGTGCCAGAAGTAAACATTCTCGGTTTCGGTTTAAAAAAAAAAAAGGAAACACACAGAAAATTTATTGTGTAACTGCAGTCTTAGAAACAATTCTTTTGCTCCCACTTGTGGCAACTATTACCAACACTGTTATCAATTCAGATAGTTTTCTTTAGTGTGACCAATATTTCTGATCTGGTCTGTCCAAGTAGGCTTTTTTTCTGCCATGTCTTTTGCATTCAGTTAAGTTCATTGCATTTCATAATTTTAAATATCCTTCACCTTCTCAGCTCTCAAGTAAAAGAGAGTCATCAGCAAATGGAGATGCTGCTACTTCACTAAATATCCATTAGAAGAAACATATTTTTTCCTTGTTCTAAAGAGTTCTTTAATCTTTCAGAGGATTTATGTTCTTTGTGAATATTCAGGGATTCTGGCTCCTGGGATTTTGAATAGGTCCAAACTCAGTAAGCTTTCCTCACCTTCTCAGTATTTGAAGTAACAGCATGCAGCTATAAAGCATAAGGATAAATAGACAGTGGACCCTTTGTTATCTACAAATAGCACAACAACATTCTGCCATCAGGACTCCACTGGATTGTAATAAATGTGATTCAAATTCTCCTTATACTTTCCTCCAGGTTGTTTTAGAGGTGAACAAAGAGCAGCATGGCAGAATGATAAAGCCAAAAATACGTGCTCTATTTAAACCCTTCCACTATGTGTGGCTTTTCCTTATCCATTAGTCAGTAGGTTTTAGCTTATACAAGATCCAGCGCATCATTCACAAATTCATTACACTTAGGGACAGGTTATCCCAAGCACAGCTTGAACAAGACAGTGTCCACAAGCCACCTCAGGTTCCAGTTTACAGACCAGGAGAATGAAGCAACCTTACTGCAAGTGCCATATAAGCAGGTGAGCCAGTCTCATTTATCCAGAACCTCGAGGGTTCAAGAAATTGGTCACCAATCTGAATATACAAATTTTGAACCTGTGTTTGATTTTCAAATGCCTTAAAGTGGAAAGGCACAAGAAAAGTTCAGATGCAGAACCTTCCTCTAAAGATACACGTTTAGTTAGGGTCAGTCAGAGCAAACAGATGAACAATGGGCATGTGTGCATTAAATCTAAGAGGCTTTACCTATTTACATTTGTGGACCCACTTTCGAACACTTTGCCCTTTAAACCTTTGTCTCAGTCTCCTCACATATAATGATGACAATTCCAACTCAGTCGTTTTGAAGATGAAATCAAAGCTTTGAACTCATTAAAGGCTACCTGGGCCCCTGAATTTCTGGCCTCTCCTAGGACAGCTCAACTCTCTAGTGAGGTCCTTGGATTTTAAGTAATATTTAAATGAAGGAAAGAGTAATTGAAGGTATTACTATTGTAATAAAAACAAAACCCCACATCACATATTTTGTTGGCAAAATCGTCAAATGGGCCTTAATCGAAGATTTACTTTAAAATACCTCCTTTCCTCTGCTGACTGGAGAAGATAAAATTTGTCATTCATTGGACATCTTCCATTTAATTTTGGCGCTTACCAGATGATGTATTTGTGGATTTCTGCTATATTCTAGGTTCGTCATACATAGCAATGACTATACTTCTTTGTCTTTAAAATTATTTGCTAATCCTATCTTAATTTCTACTCTAGGCTTGTATGAGCTGGCACCAAAGTCCTTCAGGGAAATACTGAAAATTGCTCTAGACTTGGCATCATATATCTATATGTATGGAACATTTGCTGTTTATGAAATGGTTATACTTAAGGAAATTTTAGACAAGCATATAGCAGGGGTATCGGCCAACAAATTGTTGACATCACATGCTCTGCTCTGTGAATACCTTACTGATGTCACTCCACTTGTCTCCACTGACACGGGGAGTAAATGCAATATAGAATTGCTTGCATGGTGAAGGAACTTTTTAAAGAAGTATCACCAAATAAGAAAAATTAAAAAGCAGAAAGTTGTACTGAACCACTGAAACAACCAAAGCCCCAGAGAGATCCCTCATCACCAGAAGCTGTGTATTTTGTGCTCACTGTATACTTTTAGGCTGCATGTTCTTTCGTGGAAGAGAGAGTTGGCTGTTAGTTGTGACTCAAAAACTATAGGTTAATTGTACTGCTATGCTCTACATTTAATTCAAAACTATGTGAACAGTTCATATAAATGTTAAGTAACTGCTAATTGAACTCCCCCTTTGCCCTCCTGTGGCAATTTCCCAGGCAGCTGGGGTGGAAGGGGAAATCCCCATTTCAGTCATGGGTTGTTGTGTATGGCTAAAGACCAAACCAACCGGATTTATTAACTTCATATCTAGCAGTGAGGAGTTTGTGTCAGACCCACCACAGCCCTAATAGATCTCCTACTGGGCTATAAACACCAGTACAAATGGCAGGGCTGCCAGCACAATCCCAGCATGAATGGGCCTAAATTAGCCAGCGCCTAATAACCAGTTTACTAACACCTGTATTAGTACTGTATCACTGTGAGGAGGACTGCTGTTAGACAAGGCATAATCCCATAATCTTGTCATTTGCATATCCCTCATTAGCTGATTAAAACCTGAAGGAGGCAGGTTTTTGCAGCCGGTGGGTCCATTCCGACGCTCCGGCTGCCTGGGTGGCTCGATAATGAAGTAATGGTGGTGAATGTGAGGTTTATATGTATGGAAGGGATTAAGAGTATTAGAGTTTGTGTGAACCGATGTTGCCATATTCTCTCTACTGGATCACAGTAATTGGATGGGAGGAGCAAGAGTGGATCCATTAGTTTTGTCTGTTTGCCCAGGAGCTGGGTGCTAGAGATTCAATTTTGCTTCCTTTTGCTCCTTTGCTTTTGTGAAGCATGGCTGCTTTGTCTAGGCGAGCCCTTAGCACCTCTGTACACTACCCACGCTAAGGCGATTCAGCCACAAAGAAGAAACCTCGGAGACAGCCAGCATAAAATGCAGCCTAGACTCAAGTACTACTTGAGGGCAGCACAATCCTGCCTAGCCCAATCCTGGGAGAGAAAGCAAGAGATAATTGAAATCTATAAACACCTCTGGAGCCTTTTTATTATTTTATTAGTTCTCCACATTTGGGCTTAACAAAACCTCATCATCAAAGAAGCCGTGAGCTCCTTACAAGAAAACTGAATGGCTTGAAATTTCACTGACTTAAGGAGCAATTGTTGAGAGTATTTGCTGGGCTTGCATAATTCTAATGCAAAAAAAATCCATTTCCTACATTATTTGTACAGCTGGAGTAATCACTCCGTGTGACCAATGATGTAGAAAAAAAAAATTTGCAAGACTGTCTCTTCCATAGTGCCAACAATGCACCTTCAGCAACCACAAGAAGAAAACACACTAAACAGCTCAGGAAAGCCTGGCGCCAAAGACAGACTTGGCAGGATGTGAAGGCACAAGTTATGCACAATAGACATTAATTAGAGACACGTTTTTTGGGGGGAATATTTTAGACATTCCAACACGGCCACATCGTTTCAGCAACAATTTGGAGAATGCTCCCTGCTGTTCAGGATAGCTTAACATTTTAAATATGACTACAAAAATGAAGCTGTGGGGTACAGAGAAGATGGGACTATTCAAATGTAATAGAAGCAACACCCATAGGCAGCATATTATTTCTGATTTTTTTTTAAATATTTTTTTTGTCCCCAAAGCTTAACACCATCATTCTACTGACTACACTTGCCTAAATTTTGATAGTAAAATCTCAATTTTCTTTATATAGCCTTTTCATTTGTGTTTTTATCCTAAACAATGGCAGTTGTTTGTGAAATAAGAGAAACCAAAAGTTCCTTTAGTTAGAGATGTGAAAAAATGGAACATATTCTGGTGTTTATGACTAACTATATTTTAGAACAACCAAATGCACAGTGGCAGCGCAACGTTAAAGAAAAATGTGATTTGTCCTTGTGTTACTCCAGGATTTCCTCATTGGAACAATTTGATCAGCATGAAACTATAATGACACACACCCTATTTATTAAGCAGTGATTGAATCTGTATTACTGACTCCATGTACGGTCAATATAGTTACATGCATTTTAATGATACTGTGATCATTTATTGCCTTTCACCTGAATGTTACAAAGCAAGAAAACTCCACCGTGTTTCTAATTGGATGCAAAGGGAATATTTAAATTAGAGACAGTCCAACTTTTACTCCTTAATTCTATGCCTGAATTATATATGCTTGATTAATGCCTGCAGCAGGCTGTGAGCTGACCTGATGAGGCAGCTCAAGGGCGTTAGAAGATACACATCAAAAGTAGCTTTGCATCTTCTTTCTCTCAGGCCATTGGAAGATAAGGGCAGGCACAACCAACCTGCCTAGCTGCTGGAGCCTCTGAAATCCAGACAGGAACTGCAGCTCCCCAGGAACATACCCAGCCCTAAACTCTGGAAGGCATCAAACTGGGGGCGCATTGGCTCTGTCACCTTTGGCTGACAACACAACACAATGACCATGGAGCCTCATACTCCTACGGCTGAGTTCAATCCTTGGATTCAAACACTTTTAAACTGGATGGTGTGAGATACAGTGCTGACACTTGAAGATTCCTGGAGCCCAAGGAATTTTGTTTCTGCAGTCTGGTGGGTGACCGCCAGATCATGTACAATATTCCTTCTCTATATGTGCTCTGGGCGTAAACGAGGACTCCTTCTCTGCCCATTTCTCCTTTGAAACACCACTCATAGCAGCCAAGAGACCAAATAAAAATCTACATCCAGTTTGCTTATTTTTCCCACAAAGAACTTAATTCTGGAATTACACTATTTAAGAAGTGTCTGCACCTAGTTATCTCTAGAAGATATCACAGAAGTGCCCTGTCTACTCCCTATTTTAAGTATACCCTATCTGCCATTAGAAACAAGCAATTCCCCATGTCTTTACCCACTTTCTCATTTATGGCAGCTAGATATTCCTGCCAAGACCAGAGAATTCAGGCAGACTACATTTGACCTTGTGGGAATTTCAGGAAGCTATGCAAGGCACCACCAGCTTGTCAAGCAACTACTTTCCTCTCCTTTCACCTAGGCTCCCTTTCCCATGAAAGGTTGGACCAGAGGATCTTTTAAGTTCCTTTCCAACCTGAGCTCTTCTTTGAGTCTAAGTGAGGTAGTAGAAAGTAGAAGAATTAAGTCAGCAGGCTGTGAAATATATGGAGAGATCAATACAAAAGTACTTCATAACTTCAGAAACAGCCTAAGGAACAGGACACTCTGCAGAGTACAGACAACAAGGGGTCCTGTAGTCCCCTCACTGGAGAAAAGCCCTCAGGCCCCTCTGTGGCTGTGCCTTTCCAGAAAATAACAACCGAAATCCAGAACGCACACTTCATGGAGGTCAGGAAAACAAACTATTTAAATAATGAAATTAACTTTGGGGAAAACAAGGGTGTTTTTTGTGACCCAAAATAAAGGAAGTTCAGCCCCGCCTCAACATTTTTGGTTAAGAATTCACAATGACTTTGGAGTAGCTTATTGTTATTACTGAGGATCACACACTTTATTCATGTAATCCATCTTACTATCAAGCTGATTTTCTGTGAAAAATGATCCAGGGTCTTCTAAAATGACTGCAGTAAGCTGTAGGAGGAGGCTGCCAAATGAATCATGCTGTGGCTGCACTATGGTAAATTCCAGAGCACGAAATAATGCTCCCAGTTGTTTGTTTGAATCATCTTATGATGCTGCACGCACATTTAGCTGATGTACCAACACTAATGTACCATGCCGTTCTTGCATTTGGAATTATAAAATATCTCATAAAAATAAACAGCTTTATTGCCGGGCTCATGAATGATAATCCCACAGACGCAAATCATTAATCACGGAATGTATCAAGGTAATTACCAAACCAGGGATCTGGTTTATGGAGTTTGTGGGTATGTGGTTAGATTATGTTCCTTTTGCATAAAGCAGACAGCAGTTGCCTGCTGCTGAAATCCCTCTGTACCCACAAGGATCAGGTCCTAATAACAGTGTTCAGCCAACTCACATCCTTTACAGCACTATCAATGTACCTCCTGCACAGAACAGTTTCCTATTGCTTTTATTTAGCATGCATGCAGACATCTCAACATTGCTGCTGATTTGAAAAAGAACCAAAAAATCCTCATTGTATGCTTATATACTTCACAAGGCTCACTTCTGAAATCAGAAGATCCTGTCTCACACAGAACTGTCATCTATTTGTCCATTTTGAATAATGACAGAATACAGAATGAAGGCAGTGGTTTGTATTTCTCCTCACTTAAAACCTTTGTTTATGAGGACTGAAATCACTTTTAAAACTGGAAAAAGTTTGCCTTAAGTTATTTACTAATATTTTTAATTCCTGCAGGCTTTGACAATTTATTTTGTTTCTAGTCAGCATCAGCACTGCATTTTCAAAGGACTACTGTGACATGGCACTGCAAGAAGCCCTTCATATCCCTCAGTTGAACTCTATTTCATATCTTCTTCTCCCTTTACCACCACCCAAAATAAACTCCATTAAAATTACAAAAGGGAAAATACTGTTATGAAGTCCAACCTAGGCAGGTCTCCAAAGCACAGCTGAGCCCTGGGATTCCAGGCAGCCAAGAAATGCACATTGAAGGAGGAAAGAAAATAGTTTAGCTGTGTAAGAACAAAGAGCTAACATCAAAGACATTAGTCCAGAACCATTAATTCCTACAGTCGTTGGAGTAATTCCAAGCAAGCATTTATCTGACTTTGCATCACTGTTGCATACAACCATGTACCCCTACAGCAGCCTGTGGCTCACATCTAAAAAGGGCAGAAGGCTCATTCTCCAGGTTACCCTCATTTTCCATCTTCATCCTGGAATTCTCATGATCAATAAAACCAGCATACAGTGAAAATAAAGGAAACCTGCACCATGCAGGGCCTTTAAACAGCAAGCTCTCATTGGAGCCTGTACCACCCGAGCGACAGCTCTGCCTAGAGCATTAGAAATTTCCCGGCCTGAGCTGGCCTGTATTGCCACACACTTGTGGGTTTTTTCATGAATGGTTTGCTGTGGAACAGGCAGGGTGGCTGAAAGCATATATTGCAACCTGAAATGCGAGAACTGTTTGTGGAGGGCACCTCCACCTTCACAGTGATGAGAACCGCCCGACCCTCGCAGCTGTCTCCATGCAGCTGTGCTGGCCCCTCTGCCCTCAGGAAACAGGTTCCCACTGCCCAAGGCCACACAGCTGCACAGGATCAGCTGTGGAGGACACTCGGTGAAAATCGTTTCAGCTCTAAAAGGAAAATCAAAGTGCATGTTCAGGATGACACCAGAGAGAACAGCTGAGGCTCAGCTGCACTTCAAGCCATTACCAAGTCACTAAGGCTGATTAAATTCTTCTTTTTGAGTCGAAAGTTGCTCCATGTTCCTTTAGACTACCTACCAGTGACTTCTAGAGGTCTACATTTTCTTTTGCCTAGTGAAAAGGAATAGACTTTTTTATATCTTTATAACGTGGAAATAGATTTTGTGCCCCATTGCACCACTGAAATTCAGTTCTCACATCTTGGAACATTTTGGTGAGTGACACCTTAAAAACGTACAGCACTTTACTATATATTGTACAGCATCATTGTTTCAGCATTATGCAAGTACACAAATAAAATAAAGGATGGGAGCTGAGACCATGGGATGTATGATCTGCTAGATGAAGTGTAGTCAGAGCCTATTTAATGCAGTCTGGCAATTATCCATTCAAACAGAATCACAATGTCTTTAATCATATTGGGACAACAACAAAAAGAAAAGAAGGTTAATCAACTTAACGGACCCAGTACAAACAGGTAAGTCACTTTATTCTTTGGTTTTTGAACCATAATGTGAGAGCTGAGAGTGCCACAGGGTTCTGGTCCGCTGAACGTGCTTTGCTTGCTGACACTCAGGCAGTTGGACTACATGATTCTTGTCGATTCCTTCCAACTGAACCGTTCTATTCGAAGATTAGTAGTACTTAAAGTGCAATTTCCCAGATGAGTGGATGATACTGGTGGCCTAAACACCAGAACAAGGTGCCTTGTCAAAGTTATAAACTTACAATGCATCATACCACCTTCCCCTGCGCCTACGCTTACTCCAGGTTTCCCCTTGCTAAACACTAGGTGGCTTCTCCCTTGTATGCTGCTACCACAGTGTAGCAGAGGCACAGTAAGACACACCATCGCTTACACCACAGTAATTGGTTTAATTGACTCAACCCTGAATCTTCCAGAGAGAAAAGCACCTCCTTTTTTGGGCATTAGAGGAGAGCAAGAGACATAGCCATGTTAAAAAACAACTCTCATTCAGCCTGGGCATGATAATTTACATCAGTAGCTTCTTTTGTAACCATCAACAGGTGGAAGCAGCTTCTTCATGGTGCAGAGTATTGATATGTAAAACTATACAGTTTTTCTGAGGCTACTCAACTGCAATCTTTTTATGCTGAATATGAAGCAAGACCATAGGTTGATTTTTATATCTTCCTATTAAACTGCAGTAGGGTTGGCAGTCTAAGCCTGAAATCAAGACCTTTGCTGTGCTAGGCAGGACAGGAGTGCCCTTGAGATGAAGAGTGTGATAGCCAATTAAAATAAGCCCACAGTTTTGGACCACGTAACAGTCAAACAGCTGTCAAAGCACCTTTACTTATTTTCTATCAGAACTTCGTTGCTCCTTACTGTTCTTTCCCTTGTATCACAAAGGTGGGAGGTGCAAATAGGTCGTCAACTCAGGCCCCGACACCTTTCTCTTCTCCTTCCTCGCACTCCAGCCAAGCACCAAACAGCACAGCTGACTCTGAAGAGACTTATACTGGGGAGCCCGTATGTGCCTACAGACACTCTACATCTACCTAAAAGACAATTAACCAAGGCTCGGGGAAAAAGGCTTTTTGGGGAACAATACATGGATTTGAAAAGTTTGAGTTTAGCTGAACACACACTTGCATTATTTAACACACGTTCACCCCTTGTTCTGTCTGCTCTGTCCCCACCATTTACTGCTAAACAGGTCCCTTATCTTTATTGATCACTTAATTTATCTTTTCTTAACTCCCCTTGCTCCGTCTGGTGCTGTGTGTCCAAGGTATTGAGGCTAAACATCCGTCTGTTCATACTGTCATGACTGGTTTGCCTTTGAAAGAATAGGGGGAGCAGGTGGTGTGACTAAGTAGACCCTCGACAGAATAGGGGCACCATTGCTGTGTCCTGTCCCAACCTGCCAGCGATTCCCCACCCTCCCAACTGTTCCACATTAAAGCAGTCAACTGTGGCTTTACAGTCCAAGTTTTACACAACTGTTTTACAAACCAGGAAGAATTTCTTTTGTTGAAAATCTTTTGTTAGGCAGCGCAGAACGGAGGGGGGGGGGGG
>NW_020799103.1:7226386-7233886 GCF_003259725.1 Athene cunicularia
TTTCTGAGCAGTCCTACTACAGGTACCATGCTGTTTCTGATCTCATGCACTGTATTTCCTCACAGGATTCAGTGGTGCGTATTTCAGCCAGATGTCGGAAAGCACTTCTACACGTGGGTTATCTTTGAGATGACATATCCTGAAACGGTCTGCTCCATAAGAGGTAGAACTTTCAGGAACTCACAAAACTGAACGCAGAAAGAGCAAACATTTGTTACAGCTGTGAAACTAATCATGTATCACCACCGGAGTGCTACAAATAGTCACACACAAAAACTGAACCTGCTAAATTCTCCTCATTTGCTTTTTTTCCTCCTCCCTGTGAGAATTCACAAACTACACCATTCACAATTTTTTCAAAGCCAAAGACAAGATTTGGGCACTTTCTACGTTTCAAAAGGAAAATTATGAGTTTATGCATATTCATTTTGCACCATAAGCTTTTTTTCCACAGGCAAATATGTGTTGAAAGTTCTATTTCAGGCAAAATTGCAAACCAAGAGACAGATCATGCCCCTTTTTTAAAGATATGGCAGTCAATCACTCAAATCTTATAACTGTAGAGGAAAAAAGACATATATAAAATTGGCATCTCTTTTCACTCCTTTAGAGACTTGTCTGCCTTCCTACTCTCCCCCTCCCCATCAGACTGCAGTGGAAAGACAAAGGCTGAGACCTTGGTCCTATAGTAGTCAATGGCAAAAATTATATGAGTCCTGAATTCCACCCAAACTGTCGAGTCCTACAGCAACCACAGGAATCAGTGACTGTTGCCTAAAGAAGGAGGGATCTTGCCTAAAGGAAGGAAGGATCCACATTTATTACAAGATCATTGGGAAAGTATTGAAAATTAATCCAACTAAAACCACGGTTTTCTGTTAGGAGCCTAATCCCCTCAAAAATGCAAGTAATTAACTTCTCAGTTCAACTGATACAGAGAGTACAATTGAGAATCATAGGGTTTTTTAGCTTCCTGGTCAAAAACAATGCAGAAAGATCAAAAAACCATTCAGGGCAAAAATTAAATGTTTTGGAATGAAGCATATGTTAAAAGAAATAAAAAAAGAAAAACAGATAGAGAAAGTGTATGATCAGAAAAATCCTGACATACATCCACAGCCCCTTGAGGACCCTGGTAGTTAGGTCACTCACTCAGAAGATTTGGTTTCAATCCCTCCCTTTTCTGAAAGGGCCTGAAGAACTTCTACAGAAAGTGCTATAGCCACCAAGATGCGTGATGACATGGATGCTATACCACTGCTCGTCTCTCATCTTACTGCAATTCCATGTGCACAGAGTCAATGACCTGTGAAACCAGCATCAGAAGTATCTTTTCTCCGAGACCAGTGTCCTAATCATGACGTACTTCAAGTCTTATTATTTATTCCCTACCTCACTGAATATTTAATCCGTAGTGAAGCACGCCTACCGGAAACAAAGGGACCTCACCTCACCCTCTGCTTTTTCATGCCATGGTGCTTAGGGCAGTCACTCTGCAGTAAGCAGACGAAAACTTGATTTTTCCCAGATTGAGGAGAATACCGAAACAAGCACTCCAGAAATATAAACAAGTATACTATTACTACAATGCTGGATAAAAAGAGATCACTATGACTTATTTTCAGCCAAACTTTTTCTCAAATGCAGCAAGACTTTTAAATATTTTCTTGACAGTTTTACAGCCAAACTGGTAGATAGTGGTAGATACTGGTAGATAAACATCCCCAAAGTTTATCTAGACCTAGAAGTGATCACCAAGGAGGTGAAGATCAGCATCACCAACAATGAAACATTCTCAGTATTTTCCTCCAAAAAATTATATAATAATTCCACAGCAGAAAACAAAGATCAGTATATCAGGATTGTATGTAAGTAGAGGATGAGAATATCTGTAAATATCTATACAGGGGATATCTACAGAGATCTATAGATCGAGAGTCTCTGTAATTTAAAAAGTGTACCTAGTCATTTTTCTCAATCATAAATTATGTGTTAATAAAGCTTAAGGAAAAGAAAACGTCTTATATTTCTGTTCATTTCAAAGGAATTACAATTATATACCTACTTAAGAAAAACTCTGTCACAAATGCTGCATTACCTGTAAATTACCAAGCTGCCTTTCCAACTGTAAAATCACAAAATCTACTCATAGATTAGAAAATACTTCCAGAATGTTCATTTTGATTATGGTATGTGATCTCTCTACTACCATGTTTAACAATATTGTTTTGTTCCTATTAACTTCTTAAATGCTAACTTTTCTCAAATTTGTATATGGAATGTTGATACATTTGAATGTATGATATTCAAAAAGTAGGGGTGAAAAAGAAATGTGAAGTTCACAATCCTTCTATTTTATCTGCTTGTGCAAGTTAGTCTAGAATCTCTTTGTCTACAGAAATATCTGAAGAATTATGGATTCAGTTATAAATTTAGCGTTATAATGTACTAAGGATAGACAGAGAACCCAATAGATAGATAGAAATGATGTGAAGCTAGACAGAAGACGACGTGGCGCTCCTAGTGACCCGCAACGCTAATCTGAACTGGATCATAAATGATCTAATTAGATCTGAAACGAGTCTCGTGGTCTTTCCGATCCTCAATGGATGTTTGTCTACATCACAAAAGCCACCATACGGTTTGGCACAATTTGACAGCGCTGACATTTTCAGAGAGGCTTATTGCTGGCAATGCACAGATACTGTAGGTCAGAAAAAGTTGTGTGGGTTGATCTGCTGTAGACAAAGTTATATGGCAACTTTCAAAAGCTGTCTAGAATCAACAGTGCTTCCTTTCCAGGAAAATTTGAATTAAATTACTGAAATATCCCAGCACATGGATAAAAGAAACGTTTTTACAGGACAGTCAGCTGCATGCACCTGTTTATTCAGAGGCAAGGAACAAGCTTTCTGCACTGGTATATACAACCCTCAAAATATTTTATGTCGATTTTGCTGCTGCTGTGAAACAACGTTTTCACTTGCTGCACACATCAAACTCAATTTAGCTTGCTTAAAAGTCACATACTGATATCCTTAATATATAGAATGCCTTCATTTTACCTTCCAAAAGGATGAACAAAATGAAAAGGGGGGTGGGGGGAATCATATTAGCTTCAAGTTTTCTCATTGCAAAAGCAATATTTGTGTAATTGTGTATAATCGTTTAAAGTATAATTTAATACATCCCTTTAACAACCCACAAATTATCTCTTGACAACTAGAAATAATAGGTCTCTTTGTTAAAAACAGAAAGCATGTGAAGACTAAAGGTTAAACAGGTCTTTTCATCATGATAAATCACTGGTTAATGAGCCTGGTATTGTTGGGTATTATACTTGCTCACTTTAATGCCATTACCTTCTGGTTGTAAAGCTGACACTACTAATGATCTTCATTCTTTGAACTTTTCCACAATATTGACTGGTTGCATAGAGCAGATGTTACTTGGATTTGACTGCAAAAGTGGCAATTCTTCTAAGACTTGAGCAGCCCTGAACAGAACGATACTGAATACAATGTATTTCGATATTTCTAGGTCAAAAAAGAGTCTTCGCTAAGTGTCAACTACCGCTCTTGCAGTTCCTCAGCATCACACAAAAACCGACCACAGACGAGAGAAATATTCTTCATCTATTTTCTGTAGTAGTGGTTTTTTAAAAAAAAATAAAAATTGTAATAACGTTTGAACCAACACAAGAAAGTTTGTATCTCGTCTCTGTTGTTGTATCCGTAACTTTGTCTGCCTTACATCATGCACAGGTTAAAAAAAACCCATTCAGTTCTGTATTTCACAGCTTTCCTCGGTCTTGACTGAAGGATGCTGAGGTCACCAGGAGCTGTATTAGAGAGCCAAGTGCTGACAAAGCAGGAGGCAGCAGGCCTGCATGCATATGTTTGTGTACCTACATCCATCACCTTTTATTCCAGAGGGAAGGAGGCCCAGTGGACCTTTGCTAGTAGGCAGTTTGGAGAAGCGAGGAGTTACTTGAAACCTCTTTAACATATGAGATCTGTCTTTATTTGTGTGAGGGACTATGTTCAAATAAACTCAGAGGGCCTTGGGAGCGAGATGGAGGACTTCAGGGTAAGAAAGCAGGGATCTCTGCGTTTAATTTAAAACTGCAGCAATGTGGAAGCTTTGTGTTCATCCCCATTCCTTTCTCTTCCTGACCTTGCCCTCTTCTTGCTCTGTTCCCATCGCTACTGGATTCTAGAAAATGTGGACCGCAGGGCAAAATTCAAACCTTCGGAAGACAGAGGTAGTTTTATCTCAGTTTATGACAAGGTCTGGGGCCGAGAGGTTTTGCTGCATCATAGAACAAAAATGGGGACAACTGAACCCACCATCCCCAAAATCAAACCTCAGACCATTACACCCTTCATGCACACATTCTTTGTATATTTCTGGGCAGCAGCAAACACAAAAGCTGCATAGCATGGCTTTTGTAAAGGCCATATTCTGCCCTCTTTGCAACACTATGTTATGTCTCGTGTACTTTAAGGACTTCTAAATTCTTTTCTACTTTTTCTTAATTAAGGGGTTTGGTTTTCTTCTCTTTCAGTGAGTTTGGGGAGAATGAGGATGTGATTGATCTTATAAATACCATTCTGTGTTATATGAGGTGAATGAAAAAAAAAAAAAAAGAAAAATTTCTCTAAAAAAATTAAAATAAATACTAAAATGTCCATGTTTTGCATGTACTGCTAATAACTCACCGGTATACAAAAAAAATATTTTTTTTTAAAAGTGATTCATGAAAGATGAATCCTGAAGGTTTAATCCTTATCCTGCATGGAAAGCTTAAGAAACTTTTCAATAATTCTAATCTAACAATATAAAAATATAAGCATTTACATATTTCCTACCTGTCACCTCTGATCCTACTAAACTCAGCTGAACTGAGATAAACACTTCTCATATATAAACAACCAGCACCTGACACTGAGCTGCTCTTATACTATTTATATAAAGATAAAAATCCTTTCCTACTTGGAGTTTGTCAAACACATAGAACAAGAATTTTCATTTAAAGAATATTTGTTAGTGCAGCCCATTTCTTTCTCCTTTAGTGTCTACAAAATGTGGGTTTTGTCATGCAGAAATTAGTCAAAAGTACTTTGAAAGACATTTTTTTGATAAAATGGCCTTTTAAAAAATCATTTTTACTGTGGAAAATATCAACATCTTCTTTTCCTTTTATTTATCAATTTGTGTTTCCCATTTTATTAATAAAGCAATAAAAAGAATAGTAACTACTCCCACAAAAAAGCACTTTGGTTCTTGTGGACCACACACATTTAAATGCTCATGTATTTTAAGATTCTTTTCCAATCAATTCCACTCACATTCTTTGATGCCAGTAATGCAAACTGCACTCACTCTGTGTTGTGTTTTCAGACAGCCTTTATTTTTGTCATTAAAAGTTTTCATTTTTAAGAGCTATTTCTGTTTGAGTTTTTTTGTGTTTTGTTTTTTTTTTTTTCTCGGATGAAATGCAAAACTAGTGGCTGAACATCTGCATTCATTTGGATGTTCAGATATAGTTTATCAAGGTGTAGTCCAAGCACTTCTACAATATTTGGGCCACTAAAAGTTCTAAACACTTCAGGACAAGCTAATGCAAATTACCCAAGAAAGGCTTTGTTAGACAAACCATATTTACCAGAGACACAGACCCATTAGGAGCATCTGTTTCACAGAAGGTGGGTAACTTCTTTGATCAACGATATTAGCTCATTCCATATTTCTGCCTCTACATCTTAACTAACTCCATGGTTCAATTTACATGTCTTGATATTGAAAAGCAGAACTGTGCATCAGGTGATTTCCCTGAGGCTGTCTCTCTCGCCATCAGGGTTTGCTCTCTCTTGACAAAAACCCTATTTCACAGAATCCTCATTCTCTACCAGCAGATTTGTGATTTAAACAGCAGTATCTGACTTTGTTCATACTCCCATTCCAATGCATCGAGCCCATGATTCTTGCTTACTTTTCCTCCCAAAATCATAAATCCCAATTAAATTAGTATTCTCATAAAAATTATAACAAGTAATATATTTATTTATTTATTTCAATATTTCTTTAAGCAGAAGTTTCATTGAAAGAATAAAAGTCTATATAATTTGTGTGTGTGTGTGTGTCTCTACAACGTTCAACAAACAACGTGGCATGACGATGTATAATACTCATTTAACACACTTTCACATGTGTTACCCAGGGGTTATCTATAAAAGTCCAGAAAAATCTCTGGTCCAGCAGCAGAACTGGCTGAAAAGACTTACAGGCAATCCAAGAGAAAGTTTTCCCCTCACATGCATTCATGCAGCCTCCTCTGCCTATCACCCCCTATTACTTGACTACATTCACCCCCACTGGCCCTTTGCCTTTGACCTCTCTCTGCCACTGCCTCTGATTTTGTATTTGTTTTCTGAGGACCTATTATCAATCACTTTTAAGTACCCTTAAGCAGGACGTTTAAAGTAGGCATGTGAAAGTAGTAGATCCTTCCCATCCAAAGAAGTAAATTATTGTAAGCAAGATCTAATTTGTATCCCTTAAGATAGTAAAGCTAGAAAGAAAAAAAATAAATAGGGAAAATACAGAAGTTACACATGTTCTAGTAGCCAGAAAAAAAAAAAAAAAGGGAAAATAAAGAAGCTGTACATGTTTCAGTTGCCAGAACTTGCATTAAGTTTGAAGTGCCTCACAGCGTTATCCACTTTGATAACCTACAAACCAAGACTTCTGCTTAGAAAAGTTCAAGTGCTGGTGTCAGCTAATTTCTCTTGTACCAAAATGTTGCATTTTATTTCCGCTGATTAGCATAAAATTGTTCCCATTGTCTCAGCCACAGAGACACACAATGGTGCCAAAGATCCCTGCAGTGGGGAGTTTCTGCGTATTTCCAGCTTCTGGCTTTGCTTTAGAATTCATTAACCACAGGAACACCACATGGTCTGGGTTGGATTTCCATACAAACATCCAGAAAAATACTGTTTTTCACAGCAGCTCCCTGATAATTTTAATTATCTTCTATCAGCCACCAAATGAATTATTTTTCATCATTGAGTGATGTGGCTGAAGCCACAATATGCTTCTGTAACACTTTTTTCCTGTTTATCCTTTCTTCTGCCAATATCTGCTTTTTACTGCCAATATATTGTATACGCATGACTTGCTGTAATGTCGCTATCGCTGAATTCTCTCAGTCATAAACAAACTGCATATATGTGCAAGAAGCCAAAAAAGAGGCCAAATTTTCCCCCAAAATTGGTGTGAAGTATTGAAAAGGGTTTAAAAAATTACTGCCAATAGCTATCCTTTCACTTCACTTCCCTTCCTTTTCTTTCTTCTCTTCCATTTTTCTCCTACTACATTTTCATCTACCTACTGGAAATTATTATTGTTTTCATTATCACGGAAAAGCTACTGTTAAAAATATCTATATATATATATTAAGAGGGGGTTTTTACTTCTGGCTGGGTGTGATGAGCT
>NW_020799103.1:7238886-7259185 GCF_003259725.1 Athene cunicularia
CAATCAACATGTAAAAAACGTCCAACAAAAGGGATTAGTGGCACAACAGACAAGTCAAGATTTGTGCATCTACCATCCCAGTCAGTGCTGGTGACCAACAGAAAAGAGATGTCTGCATTATTTAATGTCTTCTGGTCACCCATGTTTCACATGGGTACTGCTAGTTTACCATGAGATCAATCCTGCAATTCCTTTTTCCACTTCTTTTAGCTGGCATCCAGCTCTTCAAAACAGTCAACTCTCCTTAACAACAGGGGTAGGAGCTGTATTTTGTTTTGCGTCCTATGGTGTTGAACGCTGGTCCTCAACAAATTAATATTAATTGCAGGTCAGCTACTCAACTAGTGGACAAAGCAACATTTTAGTCATTGTTTTCAGAATTGGTATCTCAGCATCACAAACACCTAGATCTGTTTCTGCAACACTCTGGGGAGATACTGAAGCTCCTAATGCTAAATAAAATTGATGGTTGGAGGCTGAACTGTGAGCAAATCCTTTCCTGGGAAGGGGTGCTTCAAAAGCACCATCAAGCACGATCAGTCTCCCGAGAACATGCTTTCTGGAAACTGCTCTCTTCATCTTGCAGGAGGCTATAAGAGCCTAATACAGTCTAATGTTTTGCTGATTAAATCTCTACCTAGTAAATTCATAGGGAAAGTTTGCTAGCTCCAGAGAAGGAAGGTGGGGTCACCAAAACCCTCCCTGCAGCGTTACATCATGCACTCAGACATGCATTATGCTCCCCGGGAGGGGTTTAACCCTTCCAGGCCCACCAGGGTCTCTCCCTTGGCATAAAGTCATTTGCTCCCTTGATCCACTGGAGGGACTTTGACAAATACAGTCTGGACTTCCTCCACCTGGAGAGAACCAGTTTTGACAACGCGCCCATTGGGGTAAGGAGCAAGCCATATGACTTGTGTAGGAGTCAAACCCAAATCTAATCCCATTCGAAAAGTCAAAGTCTCTAGAAATTTAGAGATGCCTCTTTTATACCTGCAGGAGCCACTTGGTTTCTAACTACCCTCCTTCTAATTCTCAGCGTTGACACAAATCTCTCTACTATTTGCAGCAGTAGGAAGCAGATATCATGAGTCCTGTCTTGTCTCATTCTCTACAGCCTGCTCTCCAAAGAGCCTAGGAATCATCTCTGTTAATGGTGAGGGGAAGCAAACAGCAGGGCGGAAGCGTATTTTTCCCTAGGTCATATCACAGCTTGGGGCAGAGCAGAAAATAAAATCCAGCCGTAAAGGTAGCACAAGCACAGGCTAAGTTAAAAGTTCTTTTAACATCTACTGCTAGGAAAGTTAAGGCCAGATTTACACTGTTTTAAAAATTAATTAATTTAATAGTATTTTGCATTCCGTGTCCCCCTTCATTCTGGTATCTCAAAGTGGCTTACACTAGTTAGTAAAAAATGACAAGCCTTACAGGAAGGGCCAAAGTACACCTTTTCACATTTGGGGAGCTCATAACACTGGAAGTTAAAGCCGTAGAGCAAATCTCATCCCAGGTAGTTTTGCCTACTAAGCCCAAAGATTTTCACCCCCTGCTCCTTCAGCTTCAAGGATACTAACACTTTCTCTGGACCACCTATACAGAGCTGTTAAGCCGCGGTGTTCCATCAGTAGCCCTCTACTCATTAAGGAAGTTCGCTTTCTAGCAAAGTTTAAACGTAAATAACTTCCTGTAGCACACAGCCACCAATGATGAACATACTGCCTTAGTTCTCTGTAGCTCTTATCCTCTTAGGTGAGGAGAAAATCTCTGTGTGTGTTCCTGACCCATTTGCATGTCTCCTTGATCTGCTGAGTTGGTGTGGCAACTTGCTAGACAATGGTCAGCATTATGCGAGGCAACTTGCATTAACACTGCAGTCCACAACGGAACTGGTGCTCTGACAGGCACTAACCCAAAGCAAAGAGAAGAAAAGAATGGAAAACATTAGCCATAAAGAAAGATTAAATATAAGAAGTCTTCAGCTAATATAGCTTATCTGGTAGCTCTTCCCCAGTTCAAGCCAATACACATAGTTTGTTAAAAAAAAAAAATGTCAACAAACAACAGCAAAACAGGCAGCCACACAAAAGCGTGAGGTTTAAAAAAACTTCGACCAAACAAAAGTTGATTTGTTAAGCATCTTGCCCAGTTGTCACGATTATATCAAAAAAGCAGAACTGTGATCCATTAATGAACATCTAAAGGGATGCATGACATGGCTGGTTTTATGTGCGGTTGACACAAGGCTCTTAAATGACATATCTGGGGATCATTTATTAATCCATGCCCAGTTTGTTTTCATGCTGTGTCAGGGAATCTAAATGGAAACTGGGTGCTTTGCTTTATCTCTGCAATTCTTTGTTTGGATGTTTGTTTGTTTTCAAAGCTTGCTTGTCTGATTAATAAGGCCAGTGTCATGCAGAATAAAAGAGGGATGTGTCACATTAGTTCTCACAGTTAAGTGTTCTCCTGGCTCAGTGATTGTTTCTCTATTTTAACAATCATTTTCTAATTCATGTTAGTTCCATGCGAGAGGGGGAAAAAATGTTGGTTCCCATTTGAAGAAGCTCAAAAGCCATGTACAATCTGATTCTTTGCTCTGTTTAAGCATATAAACCAGGAATTATTCAAGTCAGTGTGTTTACACCAAAATGAGTTAGGGAAGCAAACAGGTATGTAGACTGCAATGAATGCATGGAAATTTTCTCCATGGTCAGACTCCTTAAGCGTAATCACAACTTCATTAATTCAGTGGAAGCCTTCGCTAATGAAGTCGGTGGGCCCTGAATTTCACCACCAAGCTCAGACTCCAAGAAGCCAGTTATCACTATAAATGAGCAGACATCAAATTAATAAGGACACTCAGATTGTACCTAATGGTGAAAAAAACTAAATGCCCAATTTCAGTATCTTTCTGACTTGTGACACTCATGGTTTTTAGACCTAAAAAAAGACTTGGTGTATAAATAGACCAGTGATGGCAAATGTGAAAGTAAGATGACCAACTCCATAGAGAGAAGTCATATTGCTCCTAGAGCTCCCTCTTCTTCCACACGCAGCCATAAAGCCAAATTCATGTGTGTAAAATCTGACTTAATTACGCAAACTGCTTTCTAAGTCGCTGGTATCTTCTTCAGTGCTTTAGCAATCAAAGCAAGATGAAAGACTAATACACATTTTTCAATGGTATATGTAGAGGGAAAAAAAAAAAAAATCTTTCCTGGCTTCCATAATTAAATAATATATTTCCTGTAGGATATTACAATTATAATAGCATGGTAATGGCCAACTGTTGTGAAATCTATTTCAAGGTGGTTTTGGTTTTTTTATTTTATCAATCAGCCATCATATACCTGCCTTAATAAATGACACCTATAAATTATAACTCTTGATTCCATTAATAGGATAAAGGCCAAGCAGTGATCATAACATGAATAGTAGGAGTAATTTACAGGACCGTAAAGGAATGACAGGTTGGCTGATACAAAATAATAGTTCTTCATTAGGATTACCTAAGATCAGTAGTTCATTGAGGAAAGATTTTCGTCTTTTTTAGAAAGAAAATTTACAAGAAGGTTGTATAGAGGGTAGAGCTGTGAGTCAATGTACTTAAATCTCAAATCATAAAAAGTTTGAGACCTAAAAATACCCCAAGAAAATAAACCACTGATTTTTCTTTAGTGAAAACTCTTTCTCCACCTGAAAAATAGGGAAAACTTTTCCCTTGAAACATTTCCCTTTTCAAGGGAAAAAACTTTTTCCCTTGAAAAAATGTGACAAACTTTTCCAGCCAGTCCCTGCAGGATAGGAACAAACTGGATGCTCTTAATAGCTACGTCCCCACTGGCACTCTGACATGTAATTAGTCAGTGGGAAATGCCTGATGTGCTGGTAAGTGATGCGATACTGGGATTTACAGATGTGTTATCTTACTGAAATGAAAAGTGGCATCTTCCTGATGACCGCTTCAGTGTTCTGGGCTTTTGGTTGTGTTTGTTGGTTTTGGTTTGGTTTGGGTTTTTTTGTGTTTTGTTTTTTTGTGTTGTTTTTTTTTTTTTTTTTTTTTTGCAGCACTATCTGCAGGGTTTAGATTATGTTGATATATGCCTTGTGAGGTGCTTTTACTTCTCAGCCCTGCCTTGCTGTAAGCGTGTACAACTGACTGGATTACCCCAGTCTACCAGCCCAACATCTGGTCTCGACCCGTAGCAAGGAACGGCTGCCTTCAGGAGAATATAAGCACACCCCTAGCATTCTCCTATTTTTAACTCCTGCTATTTTCAAAACAATTTTTTGATGAAGATTTCAGGTTTTCTTCAAATAGAGATTGAAAGCACTGGCACTATCCTCAGGGCAAAACAAGGAAACACACCACCATCTGCTAGAGACAAGACAATCTGACAGAAATAGATGAAAAATGCAGGAAGGACTGAAGTGGTTGTTAACACAGGCTACAAGTAATTTAGTTCCATAAAATTATTAACTTATAAGAACTTCTCAGAAATTTCGGATTTGACAATCAAATCTGTCATTCTGGCAGTGATCCTCCTGAGGAAAGCACATAAACTGTCCTTGATTCTGCATGCAACTGAAATACAACAAGGAGTATTTATGGGATTGATAACAAGAAATGTTATTTTGGCCTAGCTGTCTAGCAAAACATCAAGAATTTGCTGCTCAACTATTCATTCTATGGAATACGATGATCAACGAAGTAAGTGCAGCTTATTTGTCTAAGGATCCGTAAGGTCTGGATCTCTGCTTTAATATAGTTTTTGCGAGTGAGCCAGCTGCCAAGGATAAAGCTAGGATCGGGTGTCTCACAGAGCTGAATACTTCTTTCACAAACACCTAGGGCTACAGTCAGGGATCAAACAAGTAATACATCCAACCTCATCGAGTCGTGGTCTCCTGACGAGCCTACAGACTCATCCAAAGAAGGGAACCGCCAAGAAAGGTGTTGCAGGGAAAGGACTCGATGTCTGGAAGGGCCTTCACAGGCAAAGATGTGAACTGTGCAACTTTTATACTCATCTGCTAGAGATTATTCTTGCTACGCTTCATCTGCTGTTGCTTTCACGAATTTTCTTTTTCAGTGAGCTGGAGGGAGCCTTATAAACAGGATATGCTTCTGAATATATCCTCATATATATTCAAGGGACCTTCGTCGCTCCATGTGTCTCCATTTATTTAGAAAGGGGGAAGGGTGTCTGAGTATGTGTGTCAGTGTCTGAGCCTGAGAAACTTTATATGTAAATCGTTTTCAGGTGCCTGTTTTCAGCACAAGAAAAACTGTTCTTTCCACTTTCCACATCCACACCCACCTCCGTCCTCCCTATTCAACTCATCTGCCTCTCGGTGCACTCATCTGCTTTACGCTGTCTGGGATATTTTCATTTTCAACACACGGGATATCAGCAAGACATTCTTAGCTATCAAAACCTGATATACACCCTTAGAAAGGCATGACCCAGATTACACATTTGCAGAAATGATATCATAGTCCTGCCTCTCCATGTAGCCTGTAACTCAATTGTCTCCAAAATATCCACAACCTATTGTGCTTGATTTGAAAATGCTAGTCACTCAGGGTGGAGTTTATGCCTAACATAGACCAGATATACTCCAGTCATCGCCTCACAATACTTTTTTTTTTTAATTTAATCTTTAAAAGGACAGGCTGCTGGTTAACTGAGAGTCCCCTGTTTGATTGACAGTATCTGTCAGAGGCAATGAACTCCACTTGAACATTGCCTTTATGTTCCTGTGTAAAGTTGTTCAACTGTGACCCTTCCATCTGTTCCAGCTAATCTGAAAGTCATTTAGGCCCGCTTCTCCATTCATCCTAAACACAGCGCATTCTCCTGTTAACACACATATGCAAAGTTGTCGGGCTGTCAGCTACGTAAGGGCTTCCCCCCTCCCCTTCTTTTTTTAACTCTCACGACATCTGTGTATACATTTCCTTGTAACAATTTTAAATTAAAAAAAAAACAAAAACAAACCAAAACAACAACTTGTCAGAAACTACTTCAAATCTTACTAATTACTTTTTATGAACATGCCAGTAAATCTCACAGCATCACTTCAGAAAAGATTCAAAATGGTTTTTAAGGAGAGGCCATCAAATAGCTGACTTCAGTGCTCCAATGTGCATTTGCAAACCTCTATATTTTAAAGATTAAAACAAATGGTTGCCTTGAAGAAGGTGTAAGAGCTTTACCAGAAAGTGCTTTTACGATTTTGAAAGACTACTACTGATAAATGGCTGTTCAAACCAACTTCAAATATCTAAAATTATCATATCCTGTTTGATATGCAATTTGAAAACACACACTAACTTATGAAAAAAAATCTGAAAACTCTTAACAATTTGATACTCTCAGTGAATTTGCTCTTTAAAATTCATCTTGCACAGGCCAGAAACTATTCCACTCACAATGTTAGTACAGATAATATTTATCTTGAGAACAACTGGTAAAACATCTGTTCCTTGCACACAGAGTTAACATTGACAATAAAGTTAACTTTAAACTCAGGGGAATAAATGTTCATTACAGTCCTGCTCAGATGCTGCTGCAAAACTATGAAATACATCCAAAAAAACTAAGAGAAGACCAAAAAGTAATTTCTGAGGTTATCCAAGGAAATACAAAATAAGTTTCCTCCCCAGTCAATTTGTTATTGTGACACAAGAAGATAGTAATGCTGATTTCATAATTCATTTTTCAGTTCTGGTACATGCACACACCAAAGTCTTTACACAAACCTAATTCACTAAAAAAAAAAAAAAAAAAAGTATAATGCCATCTATTGAAAATTACTTTTAGAATAAAGAATAGGCTCCTAGAAAGAAAAAATTAAAAATGTAAGGAATAAAACCAAAATATCAATTGCAGGGGAAAAAAAAAAATTGAATTAATATGGAGTTTGTCGTGCATCTAAAAGGGACCAGAATTACAGGCTGTACACACACTAGTTCTCATATATTGTATGGAATGTATGCATCTGGTAGAATCTTGACTTCTTGGTAAATGTTAGCGCAAAATGAGTGACAGTTGTAGCAAACCTTTGTTCTTGCGGGTGATTTCTCTGACAGAAGTTATATAGAAGAATAGAATCAGGAAAAAGAAGAAAAAAAAAACCACAACAGAAAAAAAGCCCCAAATCTCCCTAGCCTACTGTTCAGCTCTGTCATAGAGAAGTAAAGAAACTAGACTTCCTATTCATGTATTACCCACTCCGGTTGTCATGCAAGCTTTTGGCCTTTCTCATGAAGGCCACTTGAATGGTGGTAAAGTAATAAAGGCAACGGGATGAACTTCAGTGCTGCTGCCTCTTTTTTCTTTTTTTTTCTTTTTCTTTCTCCTCAAAAACAAGTACTGTTCCCGATTCCTCTTATGATGTGCTGGAGGCTCAACAGCAGAGACCTCTCACAGCCTCACGGTCAAGACTCAGTAGTATATAATAAGTATATAAGTATATAATATATAGTATTAATAGTAATAGTAATAGTATTAATATAATAGTATATAAGTTTATAATTGTAATTCAGGCTATGATTTTTATTTTTAATTAAATAGGCATTGAGTTTACGTGACTTGTCAACAATAAACTGAAACACTCCTTATGAGCCTATATGCTTTCCTACTATTTTCCCATGAAAATTACTTGTTAAACCTGCATGTTTACTTCAAAGTTGCAAAGTTAACTGCAAAATGCTCAAAAAGGCATGTGTCTTTTCCCTCATATAGTTTCAGCTTAAAATATAGTCTCTCTGCATGCCCGCATCAGCAAAAAAATTAGGACGAGATTCACCTCATCTAATTGTAGAGATCTGTAGGACAGATGCCTCTGAACTAACCTACTCTGTAGAAAGAAATATTCTCTTTAGGGTATGACTCGTGTGATCTATTTTACATGTCAGCCTCTGGAAGAGACAATGCATCACGCACTTCCGATACGCTTATTTCTCTTCAACAGCTATCAAGGCAGTTGAGATAGGATGCTCGGATATCTACCCTGTTGCTCTTTAGACTGATGAATCCAGACTTCCACTCTCAGTAAATACCAAATAAGCTTTGACATTGCTCCTAGCGCTTCTGGCTCTAGAGACTTGGTGTAGAGATATTCATGTTTGCTCTGATATTACATTTAACACTTTCTTGCATTACTGACAGTCAAATTGATGTTTGAAGGGTGTAACAGTACAAGTTTTCTAATTAATGTGGAAAGGCTTCATTAATAATACAGATAAAATAGCTTTGCCATGAAAATCACACTCAGCTACAAGCATGGGTCTGGCAGAGTTAATTAGGTCAGATTCTGAGTGCTGTCCGACGTGTGTAGGGCTTTTACTTTATCAGCTGGGAAGCACCTTTGCTTCCCTTTTACACAGTATAAGGGAAAAGCAAAATGAATTTGCCATGACATAGAAATAGCATGTGTATTTGGATAGATAGACGACGTCACAGAGAAGGAATTACATTTCCTTAGAGATGGAAGAGAAGGTGGATTTTCAGGAATAAGTGAGCGATGCATAATTAGAAGACCTCTAGGGAGAACTGAGCCTTTGTGTGATTTTGCAAGATCTCAGAAGAACTGTAAAAGAACTACAGCTACTAAAGGACAGTGAGAGAGAAATTATGGTAAAAATTATACTCTATGTCCAAGAAGCTGCAAAGAACAGTTTCTAAGATTCACTGTTAATGTCAAGTTCAAATTTTCTGAGTATTCATGCCAGTTGATTTTTCCAAATATCAACACTTTGTAGGAATATGTAAGAGAAATGCCAGTATGTTGGGTCCAAAGAAAAACTGATGGATTTACAATGCTGGAAGAGTTCCTGAAGGGGAGTTCAGAAGCAAGGGAAAAGAGAAAACATGAAGGTTCAAGCTGATAATAAATCTCATTTGTAATATGTTATACTGCAACAATAGTACTCACTAGAGAGCCCAGTATGTTTGTGCTCCTTTTTTCTTCATATGTGACTGAATATAACATATTTTTAGGACAACAGGCAGCACTGCTGCAGGCAGTACAGGCAAGATGACTTGTTTTCCATCTCGAGCTAGACCTTGGACAAAGTTTTGGCTGAGATTTCTGCAGACTTCACTGATGAAGCCTTGTTGCTCTTCCTGCTACTGCGCTTGACGTGTCCAAATATGTGGATGTCCTTCAGAGATGCACAATATGCCAAATGCATAAATAAATATGTACTTGTACATGTATGCAAATCCCCATCCTGGAAGTGGAAGACCTACAGTCAATAATCAAACCATTTTCTGGTAAATACTATGTATGTGGGAATCACACTGGCTCTGTGTCAGTGAGGATGAAGATGAGTGATGGTTGATAGCCGCAGTTATCACAGAGGAGATGAACCTACTCAAAGGCCTGGAAATCCAGTGCAGAAAATCATGAGTCCTAACTGATCAGAGAAGCCTTCACTGTGCTCCTTCTCTCTCAAATCAAATGTCTGGGGTAAAGACATTTTAAATCACCTAATCTAACAAGTTTAGGAGAAAAAAAAAAAAAAAAAAAAGCTAGTTATCTTGAATCTCAAGATACATCTTGTCTTGAGCCATCTCCAAAAAGGGCTACTGTGTGTTGTTCAGCATAACAGTGTGCTGAGAAGAGGCCAAAGAGTCATTATATACTATATAGAAAAACAGGGCAACTTACAGGAAATCCTGATTCCCTCTGCTTCTTCTGGTAATTTATTAAATTAAACAGCTTTTCACAGTATGTATATTGCTTTTAGCCAGATAACACTTTTAATGCCAGCACTTCCACACAATGCCTGTTGATTCCCGCCTGTATTCACTATTTGCACATCCCAAAGGTTTTCTTCCATCACAGTGAAAACTATTTCTATTATTTTGTAGAGGAAAATATACAGTTACTTAATGGATCTGGGTTTCGGCTAAATTTAAAAAAAGGGAAAAAAAAGAAAAAAAGAAAAAAAAAGAAAAAAGAAAAAAGAAAAAACAGGGGGAAAAGGAAAAAATGAAAAAAGAAAAAAGAAAAAAAAAGAAAAAAGGAAAACGGAAAAAGGAAAACGGGAAAATGGGAAAAGGGAAAATGGAAAAGGGAAAGAAGAAGAAAGAAGAAAAAAGGAGAAAAAAGGAGAAAAAATGAGAAAAAGGAAGAAAAAATAAAAAAGAAAAAAGAAAAAAGAAGAAAAGAAAAAAAAGAAGAAAAAAAGAAGAAAAAAGGCAATTATTTTGCAACTGTTACAATGAATATTGCAGAGATTTTCTAAGATTTGGTTATTTCTTTATATCATAAGGTGAGTGCTGAACGCGGTCTACCCCCCAAGGTACAAGACACCATTTGACTTCCTTTCACTGTTCAGTTTGCATCAACTCTTTGCCCAGTCCTCCCTGCAGAAAAAAAGATTATTTTTAATTAACTGCCAAAACCCTTCTACTACACTGTGCTCCCTTTATCTGAAAACAGAACTAATGAAATCGCAAGAAAATCTATTTTTAAACATTTATCTACTCTGTACACTCGTTATGGGAATTAGAGGCTGTCTTCAAAATTATATGATTTTTTTTTTTATGTAGGAGCTGTTATTATTTGCCTTTTGATCTTTACCCTTAAAAGACACTTTCAATAAATCTTTTCAGGATTTATTTCACATTCAAGAGAGCCAAAATCGTACATTTAAATGAAAAAAAGCAGAAGTCTGCAAACTTCTTTGTAACTATATGACTCCAAGGACTGGAGACTAAAAAAAATGATCCTAAAAATTACAGATTTCTGAGCTGACACTAGGGAGCATGAAAGATCAGAGTCCATTCCCTTGCCTCAAAGCTCAATACAGCAACTAATGGGAGGAGATAAAATCATACAGCTCTCTGCATGATTCTGCCACACCTGCAATAGGAAAGGCTTTTCTATTGACCAATGTCTAACAGTTCTACGTGTCAGAAGTTTTAGAAATAGTTTTAGAAATAGAATATATGCTTATCTACCTAGAAGAAGCAGCCAGAAAGCAAATTCTTCACCTGTCATTGCTAATTATCTCATTAACTCATATCTGGAAAGTTGCAAAGAGTCACAATAAAGAAGTATTTTCTGTGACACACGGATAATTACAAAAATCTGCTGGGGTTTTCCCACACTCGATTTAGGCATGTAAACGTAGCACTTGGAATTACCACTCGCACTTTTTGCACCGACCATCTGAGGAACTTCTTGCATCTCATCTGCATGCCTGTAGCAAACACTATGAATGCCCCTAACACGGAACAGCTCTACATCTGTGTTTGTCTGAATTATTTTTTTTTAAGACATTGGTTCAACCCAAAAAGATTTGTAAATAAAGAAAAGGTACACCACTTGCCCAAATTGGCCTAGGAATTTACAAAAAATCAGCAGATTCAGCTACAGTGCTGTTTGCTATGCATAAACTGAGCTCTAGGACACTCCTTAAATACTTTGGCATCAAGACAAAATAATTTTCTTCCTTACATCACGTTCAGCTCAAAACTGGAAAACAAAACTGTCACTGTAGGAACATTACTGTTTGAATTTGATAACTTCACACTAACATCTGCACTGTGTGTCTGACAAAGTCATTTTGAGGCACAAAGAAAGATCTTAAAGGCAGACATCAATATACATGCACCAAAGATTATGGAAATAATTATCCTATCAAAAAAGTTTAATCTAAAATCCCAAATTAAATTTAAAAAAACAAACAAACAACCCTGTTTGTCACGTGCAGACTGCTGAGCTGCAAAACAAACGTGTACGCGAGTGTATAATCCACAGGGCAAGCAGAGATGATTTAAGGATCTCAAAACAAATAGTACCAAAATGCAAGGAAGTGGAAACAGTGACTGAAATGGTATGTAGGAATATTAGCTACATTACTCACAGGCACTGTGATCAGTCAATACCATTATCAATGTCTTTCCCATTTAAGGTTGGGTTTGGTTTGGTTTGAGGTTTGTTGGGTTTTTTTTGGGGGGGCGGGGGTGTTGCTGTTGTTCTACCTATAAAAAATTATTTACAATGACTTTAAGATGAATTTGGGAATTTGGAAAAACAGATGCTAGATAAAGCACGAGTATGTACTAATTGTCCTAAATGCAAAGCTTTTAAATATCACATGCCAATCTTTTTTTTTTTTTTCTCCAATCTGCTTTAAAGCCTACAATTGATCTTTTATTTGACTTTCAAAACTAAATTTTTCTAGTGCGTTTAAGCCATTTTTCCTCTTTTCTCTTGGCTTCCAAGGAGACTGATGCCTTTTTTTAAAAAAAAAAAATAAAAAATCTGATATTCTTATGTAATGATATGACTCCAGGAGCTGCAGCCCTAACAAAAGCTACCACTTCCAACAAATTATCCAGCCCATGAGAATAGCTGGTTATACTGTGTAATAACTGGTAACACTATCTGTCTTACTGCATAACTTTAAACACAAGTATTTGTAAGCTCCAATGGGACTGTTTTAAAACCTAAATATAAGTTAGCATTGATATCTGCAGAGACAGAAGTCAGTTTAATAGGTGAAATTGAAAAAAAAAAGAAATAATAAAAGTAAAGGAAATAATAAAAATAATAAAGATGCAAGGAAAACAGCTGTAGTGCTAAAACTGAAATCTGGATTGTGTGAAATTACTGTCAGGTTGCCACTTTGCCAAACTAGTACATAGGTGCTATATACTGAGTTGCTACGTAGGTGAAGCAGGTCAGCACAGCACCCTACGCTCCAGACCTCTATGCCATTTGCTATGAAGAAGTGCTGTGTTTGCATATCCAGCACATGGGTTTTATCCAGACTGTTTTATCTGGGTAATATGACTTTTTCCTGTTCTGTCTAAAAAGCTCTCCTCCATAGATTTTGTAGGCAGAAAGAAATCAAAGAAAACTATGTAATTCTTTAAAAAAAAAAAAAAAAAAAAAAAAAAAAAAACCAAAAAAAGAAAGAAAGAAACCAAAACCCAGAAGGTCCCTAACCTTTGTTGTAATACTGCAGTGCTCTCAATGAATTTATTAATACATTCCCAGCAATGAACACCGGCATTATGGTCCAGGCTCGTGCTTTACTCCGGTGAGGATTTGCCACTGCTCCTGTGAGGAGCACTAATTGCCGTTACATACAACAAGCCGGCTTCCTTTCTCCAAGCAGAGAGCGCGGAAGCCCTCTGGGAAGCACCACGTTAAGTCAAATGCTGCTTGTTCATGGCGGGCCATGGCAAACAGAGCTGAGCTCTGAGCTGGAACAAACAGGGTGAAGGGCAGAACTAGCAGAGCCACAGAGGTGCTCAGGGTGGAGCTTATAGATAGATGGTATGTTTGGGAGAAAACCCAAACTCCAGTAAAGGAATAACTTTATGAAAAAAAGTCGTTACACGTCTTCTCCTCAGAGAGATCCCTGCTGGAGCCTAATGGGAGACCATTAAATGGGTTTGGGGAGCCCGTTAGATGGATTTGGCTGTCTCCTTAATCCCTGTGCATCCCCATTTCTCTTCACTTGCCAGACCTCAATTTTCTGAGGCTTCCCCTGAAGACCCTCTGGTCTTTCACAGAGGACAAACAATGAATTCTCATACTCGTGCTTTGACATCACTACATAGATTTATTGCTACCTTTTGCCAGTTAAGTAGCCAAGGAGTATGTAAGTGCCTGAAGTCACAGTGTGAGCTGGATGCACTATGAGCACTGCGGCAGCACCAACACTGAGCACAAACCATGGGAAGAGTTTCACAGCTGGGCTCATCAGAGAGCAGTAACGAACACAACCACGGTCTCAAACTGAACTAAAATAACTTGGCCTTCTAAAAATATGGAGGAAATTATTTGAGAACAATAAAAATCAACAACTCACACCCAGGAACAGGCAACTCCACCTTCATTCTGCACAGCCCTTCCTCCCACACCCAGCCAAACTAAACATTAGAAAATATTATTTCATATTAACAGAAACTGTTAGGCTTTTTAATGTATTTTCTGTAGCTAACTGCAGATTGAGCGCTCAGTTTCCCAATAGCTCCAGTGGGTGACAGATTTTTAACTTCCATGAGGTCCCTCTGACCCATAGATAGCAAAGAGAGTTTTCAGATGACTGACTTTTGCCCATAAATCTTTTTGCCTGCTGTTGCCTGTGATCCTTCCATTCTCTACTATCTGAAGCTACATTTTTGTGTTGGAATATCTGAGAAAGAAAATCCTTCTGGTACTTCCTTCTAGATAAGTTTAATTATCGTAACGGAATTGAGGTTGGAAGCACGCTTGCCAAAGAATCTCAGCAGGTCCAAACAGCAGAGCCAGATTACAGTCAGTTTACAGCTGCCCAGTATCTGATGCTGTTCAAAAGCTCCAGTGTTGGTGATTTTTGCATTGCTTATCCGATTAGGGCCACAAAACAAGGTGTCTCAGCCTTTGCATAAACTGCCGCTCAATACAAAAAGCCTCAACTAAGAAGAAAATTAACAGAGGGCTCCTTGAGAATAAATATAACACAAATCCTGTTTGCATCTCTCGCTTTCAGATCATACATGCAGCATTCAGAAGGGTGTCTGAGCTGCAGTACACCCGCACAGCAGCAGCGTCATGGAATCACAGCCCACCCCTAGGTTCTGAACTAAACTTTCTCCTTTATGACTTTTTAAACCGAGCTTCTCTATCTAAAGCACAGGCTGCCTAATCTGATATCAGTTACCACACCCCACCAAAAAAAAAAAAAAAAATCTAATTTGTAAAGCTCCATTTATGGTATTTTCTTAGAGCTGTGCAGTTCAGTGCAGTGATTTCAAGGACTTCTTTTCTCAGCGCAGCCTTGCCTTGGGGAAGGAGCCAGCCAGGTCCTCTGACACCGGTCCTGGGTGGCATGCAGAGCAGACATGCACCGGGGTGGGAAACATTGAACTTCATCCTCAGAAAGTATCAAAAGGCGACTTCATTAAACCTAAAGATTTTTTGCAGTGAGGTAACAGCTTATAGTGTATTGCAAAGAGATATGAGAAAGGGCAGATTTTTCTTATCTTTTGTTATTGGAATTGACCCTCAGGGTCCTTAGGCCTTGGTGAGAGCTTAAGCAAGCTTAGATCAAGGAAGGATTTTGAAATTGAATTTATTCAGATTAGCAAAACCTTCCATGAGAGGATTTACTCTCAACAAGCTGTTGCCAACTCGGAGCTTAAAAAGCCCAGCACATTTTACTGATTTACAATCAACTTTAAAAAAAAAAAACAACAAACCAAAACAAAACAAAAAAACCCACCCAACCCAAAGGCTGGCCTCATTAAAATGTTTGCAATCAGCATTCACACAGTACCAAAGATTCTGTGCCAAATGTTTATTTATAGGCACTTTCCTTGGTTGTTCACATCATTTTCATTTGGATGACATTTCAGGGCTTTAGGGAAAAAAAAAATATTGCAAATAATGATAGAGGGGGAAGTGCAAAAGGTTGAATACAGTTGCAGCAACAAAAAAGTGCTCTACTAAAAGGAAAGCCATTTCTCAGTCACTAATTTATGTAAAAATAAAACCAGATTTAGACCTCGTAAAGATTAATTTGCACGCTGGCACTTCACATATTTCTTTCAATATTTGTATCTCGAAAAGAGATGTCTGTTCCCACTGTTGTACTGCAGACCTGTAACACACACAGAACTCCCCGTCCCGATCGTTTTAATTCATCAGGGAGCAGTTTTATAACAAGGGAAATCCAAATACCACTCGAATCACTCAACATTTTGCCATCTGCTTCACTGGGTCAGGGTTTTGCCTCACCGCTCCAAAACGAAATTTGCAGGGCTGAAATTCATGGTGTGTTTGCCCTGGGAACTTGCTCCCTGCACTTGGGCAGAGAAAGGAGGCACAGCAAGGGATGACTTGTTCAAGACAGTTTCTTTGTTGACTTCTGCCAGCTCAGGTGCCCCATCACCAACACCTACAGGAAAAATGCCTGGTTTCGCAACAAAAGGGGTTTGCGCCCACGCCTAATGAGCTGGTGGCATTTCCGAGACCTGCGTCAGGGCTACAAATTCCTCATGCACTTTGTACAAATTTGTACCTCATCCACTCCCAGTGGAAACCTGAAACACAACAACGACAGCCACCAGGAGGAAAGCACACGTAGAATCCTACCCCTCCTGGGGGGAGTTCGAGGGTATAGTCACAGGGAACGGGACTCTCCAGCTTTAGCACCTATTTTTGGGTGTCAGACAATTGTTGAACTGTAACAATCTACCTCATCCAAATTCTGTACAACTTGGGTTACACAGTAAATATCTTTTTCTTTCTTTTTTTTTTTTTTTTTTAATTAAAGAGTAAAATCCAGAGCAGTACTAAACTGTTTGTTGCAGCTCCACAACCTTACAACTTCTTTCCTGTTGAACCTCAGAAGTGGATTTTGTACTTCAATTCTAGTTGTGAATAGCTAACAGTGAAAAGCTAAAAACAGATTAACACGCTAAAATGTTATTCTAACGATGAAATGGTGCAAGGGACAAAACACTGCAACACTTGTGAAGAGTGATTACACTGAACCAAAGCAGTAGCTATTTTACACAGACTTAATTTCCTGGGCACATATGAATTTCTTCTTATGTATCAGTACTTAACACTTCATTTCTCCAGCTAAACCTGTTTTCCTCAATTCATACCTTTATGGTTCATTGGCATAAAAAAAAAGCAAACTAGAAATCTGTACCTTTCTTACTGTGGAAGATTTTGCACAGTATTTATCCCCAAAACATCTCTCAGTTTTGAGAACCTAACAAGGATAATTTTATAAATCCTCCTCAGAAAAAAATCCTTTAATATCATTTTATAAAATGTTTTCATGCCTTTAAAGAAGTGTTCCAAGTTTTCACACTGAAAACTGTGGGACAAATACAGTTATCAAGGAATGTTTCTATAGAAACAAAGTTCAAAACTCGCAGCAAATTTTGTAACTACTTGATTTTATTTAATAATGCAGTGCTTTCACATATTTCTAATTCTGATTGAAATTTGCTCCTTTGAAATGGAAGAATTAACTAACAAGTTTTATCAAAAAGTACTAAAGAATCAGTTAACATTTTTTTTAAATGGAAGATGTTAAGAGAAACTACTACAAAAGACTTAGAAGTCTTCCTTACCATTCCCTTATAACTGGGCTGATAAAGACACCTATGACAGAAAAATTAATAAGATGAAGTCTTGGCCTCTGCTTTGCTCATGTTGCCAAAGAACTTTGTTCCTGTTACTGAAAAGCGAGTAAAAGTTCAGTAAAAAAAAATTATACATTTTCTTTGCATTGCTGAATAAACTAATTTTTAAAGTGAACAAAACAGGTTTTCCCCACAGACAAATGGGGTATTTAAAAAAATATATTTTTTTTTAGAGTCTATATATTTTGCGCTAGCAGCAATTTCTAAAAAATCATCTTCAATGTTGCGTGATGTGTGCTGAATCTGCTTAAGGTACATGGGATTCCCCTTTGCCCTCTTCCAAAGTGTGCACATGCATATGTTATCGGAGCCAGGTTTGGTAACTCTTGCAAATTCTAATTTTGTATACTTGCCTAACTCTAAGCCCATTGTACGTGGTATTAGGCCCATTTCTTGTCAGAAAGATTACTGTTGTATGTATACTATCTTAAATGGTCGTTTTGTGACCTTGCTCTGTACCCTGAAACAAATGAAGCAGGGTTGGGTTTGGGTTTTTTTTTTTTTTTCTTCTCCTGATGGGCGTACTAGGAGTGGGGGGGGAGGGAAAAAAAAAAAAAAATCATCATTACACATGCGGTGCACCAAGGCACACAGACTTCCTTGTGACCGTATTTAAAGAAGCGGGCACAAAGAAATAGTCATTGCAGCTACAATAGGGGAAATCTAGTATGCATTTCCAAGGAATCACATTTTGGGGAGAATTACAGAATAATTACACATATGCTTAGATCACGAGCATTCAATGAAGCGGACAATATTTTGAGGATTTAAGATGTTGGTGTTGTGGTCGTCTCTAAGAAACCAGGATAATTCAGACATTCAAATGCAAAAATGCACCATTTGGAGAGTGTAATGCGGTCTGTTCTGGTCAGTCTTACAAATTCGGAAAGGATTCCCTGGCTGCAGACATTAGCCACTTAATACTTAAATCTGTTTCCAAATGTAAAGCATACAACAAAAGTGTTTTGCATTAATGAAATGTATCCTAACGCCGGTGTAGTGACACATTTCATTAATGTGTCACATTACCTATGTAAAATATAATTACAACAGATATGCTTGTCTTACTGCTTGATAAGACCCACGGATGAAATATTGTTTAATTAATTATGCAGTAAACCTCCATCTCGGTCCTGTCATTTTCTAGCTGTAGACTGAGCTAATTTCATGCCAACATACCCCATTAAACTTCTCAGCATTATAGCTACGATTACAGACAACTCGGTCCTGTCGATCTGATTGCTGCGAGTGCGACAGTCAGATCAGGCTGTTGATAATTTTCAGCGGCTAATGAATTGTTAGGAAGTACCAGAAGATTATGTTCTAGCTTTCCCTGTCACAACATAAACCATTTGTGCTGGCTGTGCTTGTATAACGCATGAGATGCTACCAGATACAAATCGAAGAAACCCCACATTGTTTTGTCTAATATTTCATAAAAGCAAAACCACTGAGACACTGGAGTACAGTAGAAAACCAGCATCTAGCTCTATTTCTACCTATCTCCTACTTTCTTAAAGCGGATTTCGATACTCTGTAAAACACGAGACAGGTTTTGCTTCTCTGCATCTGGTCTCTTGATAATTGAGAGCAAAAGAATAGCATCATTGGTATGCCAACAATTATTATAGAATTACTGATGCAACCCAGGGTATTCTACAGTCAGAGAATGAATAACTGTTATTTGTAAAGACTATAGCATATTGGAGATACTATAATGAGTAAGACAGTGGCCATACCCTGAAAACTCCTACTGAGATGAGCATGCTCTAAGACTTACTGGGGCTACCAGTATGATGGGAGCCTGCTCTGAAAATTATAGAGTCTGAGAGACGTTTGATTCTGCAAACATTTACTTCTATGAAGTCTCGATATAGTGTTTGTCGATGGCAAGAACAGCCTTCAGACTGGGGCACAGCAGTGCTAGAAAACCGAGGGACAGCTTTCCCTACCGAGGACCCCATTCTGTCGTTACCGTTGCGGAGGCGGCAGTAAGTTGGCTCAACGTTTGAGGGCTGAGTCACCACGAAATGCAGCGTAAGCAGAATAGTTGCCATCCCTTCAGAGCCTTCTGTCCAGGCAATACAATGCCTTTGAGACGATTCCGCCAGTTGTTCTCCCTTCCCCCCGAATCACAGTATCTACCTAAAATAATAATGTCTTTTCCAAGCAATTAGGACAGAGTTCCCTTTGTTTATATTGTGGTTTGATTAGCCTCTTTGGTCCCCTTTGATTGTGGGCTTGAGCTTTTTTCTGTAGCCATTGAGGTCTACAATTTTTCTTCCAAACGAATGTAATTAAATTAATGAAACTAAATTAAAATAAACATATTAAATTTATTTTAAAAAAAAATCCACAGAACTGTCTTATACTAAAAGTCACAGGACTTGAGAACCTGAAGAGCTTGACAAAAATCTCAGATTTTTATCATTCTAAACTTGAGGGGTTTCAATACTTTTTAGTGGACTTTCTATAACTCAGTGCTTCTGAGTAGAAGGGAATAAATTAATAGACATCACAAAGCTATTTAAAAAAACAACAACAAAACTCAAACAACTTCGTAGTTCTCAAACACTGGTGATATAATTCCCCCTATCAGGAGATAAAGGACTGACCAAGTCACTTGGCAGCAGTGAGCCATCTTATTTGCAGCTTTGACATTTTGGACTTTTATGAATTACTTGGATAATACACAAAAAGGAAAAGGCAACAAAGATGACAAAGCTGTTAATCAGCAACCGGTCTCTAATTCTATACAATAAAGTGTCAAATTGTGAACACACAAAGTTTATTTTAAAACTAGTTTTTAAATTGCTGAAATAAGTAAGCAATCATTATAACCAGGAATAATTAAAAATAAAAAATCAACACTATGTGGACCATCAGGTCCATATGAGCTGTGAAATTTAAATGAAGGTTACAAAATCCAAGTGTGTGAATAATATATATAAAGGTAAGCGACTCACTTGGTGTTGTAGCTCAGAAATTGTACATGCCCTTAAAAATAATAAACCAATTATCTTTCCCTAATAGAATGTACAAAGAAAGAAAGAAAGAAAGAAAGAAAGAAAGAAAGAAAGAAAGAAAGAAAGAAAGAAAGAAAGAAAAGGAAAGTTACA
>NW_020799103.1:7259235-7284797 GCF_003259725.1 Athene cunicularia
GGGGGGGGGGAGTGAACATAATTAAAAGAAATTGCTGCACATTCAGTTACATCCTTAGCGTTCTTTTACATGAGAATATAAATCAGGCAGAATTCACCAGACAAATATTTGGCTTAAAAAGGCATCTGCTTTGAACACGGGACGGGGAATAGACATTTACAGTAGTAAAGAGCAACTTGCCAGTGCTGCGATTCTCCACTGATCAGAACATGCCAAAAATTTAACTGACACAACCTCCTAATAGACACCATAACTTTTCCCAGAAAACATCCGTTTTTCTCTCTAAAATGTAAAATTCAAGGACTTTTCTTGACAGATACATTTTTGATTTGGCTGTGTTTTGCTGGCACGTCTCTTCACATGCACGTCGATTTAGGATATGATTGTGTTGCTTAAGTCTCTTTATGTGTCAGCTTGTACAACTAACAAATAGTACTTGCTAGCTGTAACTCAAGAGAGAATTATCAGTCAATTACTTTTAAAAATACTTTGATATCCCTGTAGTCATGTCAGTCATCCAACAGAATCTAATTGCATATTTTGTTATGTATGTTACTATATTACAATTACTTTTGAGGAGCCCCTTGTATACTTCCAGAGATGTTACCAGAGAGCTGAGAAAGATTAATAAAAATGTTAATTACTGGGACACTGCATTGTTTAGGGAGACATAAGCCAAGGTTTTTATAACCTACATCTTATTTATTCGAGCTACACTATTTTAGATGTGACTGAACAAACCTTTGTTACCTCCTGTTCATTGTCTTTGGACAGAGTTGTTTCTCAGCCTAGTCTCACGTAATCTGCTTTCTACAGCAGAAAATCCAACACAGGTTGAACCCCTACCTTGCTTCTCTCACTGGAGTGGGGAGGATGAGCAAGGGAGAGGCAGTGGGTCATCCTCCATTCACACCACACAGCTCCTGGAGCTGTTGTATGCCAACACATTTCATCCTCAAATGCCACAACCACAACTTTTCCAAGCACCAAGTATTCCTCATGCTTATATCAAACCTGGCTAATAACAGCCATAGTTTTACAGTAAACATTTACAAAGCACTTACAGAAATGTTCCCACACGTTCATCTTCAACATCTTCCTTTGCATCTATTAAGTCCAATAAGAAGCAAATCCAAGTAAACGTACAAGGCAAAGGTAAATCTGATTATATTAGCCTAAATGGAAAACGCAATCATTTAAAGAGACAATATTAAGTCCTTCCTGTAGTATCTGCACACTTTGAAGCAAAAGACGGCAACAGCTATTGGAGGTATGTACAAGTATCTGTAACAATTCACTCTTCCTACTGTGCCTAATAGTATTTTGGTGACATTATTATTAATAAAGCATAAGAGTAACTGTCTGTGCAGTTTATGTCTTCCCTTGGCATTTTTGCATGTGCTGAAAGATTATAGAAAGGGAGGAAAAGTACAGGAATCAGCCTTGGCTGTCAGACTAGAGGAATGAATATGGGAGTCTGATTTAATTTAATTTTCATGGAGAATAAAACTCCTATGTAACTTGGTAGCTGAAGTCTTCCCTTAAGAGGCATCTGTTAGGTCCTGCGATGCTTTTGCTTATGCCAGCTTTATGCTTTAATAACTGCTGACTTGAGTGAAGTTACTCCTGTTGCACACTAGCGTAGCTGTGTAGACAGCCAACTCCATTCGTTCCAGTCTCAACTGAAAGAGCTCCATGGGAAGAAATATGTGACTATCTCCCCGCAAAGAGAGTAGCAGTCTCTGCCTCATACTTGCTGAGCCTCTGTTGTTGCCTCAGAAAAGCCAGTTGCTATCTCTTCCTCCCTTACTCAGAGTCCTCCATCCTTTCAATCAACAGCTAAGAGAATTTCACAGTTCAACCTCTAACTCATTAACCAAATAAAATTTCTGCTAGGAACACCCAACACACTCACAAGTTTGCTATTTAACCCATTAAGTTGATGGGACAGTGTAAGTGAGGACGCTCATGCAGCAGTTAGAGCATCAACTACAACTTGAAAATATAAATCATTGCATCTACATTCTCCCCAGCCTGAACCTGTCTGCCTTAACTGGTGTTTCTCATAGCTGAAAGACACATAAATGTGAAACGTGTAGACCAAACCAGCATTTAGCAAACAAAACTGTAACACATTCTAAAAAGGATTTATTGAGGTCTTAATGTGGCTCAGCCATCCTTTGACACAAAAAGTCTGCTGGTTCGGGAAAACAACTTCGTATTATCACATCCCCGCTGGCAAACAAGCTCCATAAGCTCTACTGTGGCTTCCACATTCTCCCTTTAAATAGACAGGAAGGCTCTCCAAGGCTGGCTCAGTTTATTCAGCGTGTCAGGCAGGATTTATATTTCATTAAGTACAAACGCAATGTAATGTACTCCCTTCACAGGGCCACGGGGAAGTGGAAGGGCAACAGTGAGAGAATCATCACCACCTCTGTGTCAGAGATCAGCAAAGAAAACCTGTAACTTCAGTTACAGTAAGTCAGAAGTTTTCTAAGGTTAACTCAGAAACATCCTGTTACTAATCCAATCCTAGGTTCAGCTCATGGCCACATCTGTCTGGTGCGTAAAATCAACATTTTGAAGTAAGGGATGTCATATCCATCTTAACCCACCTGCCTGTTTGTTAGGATGCTGTTTGCAAATGCACCAGGTAACGTACTGGAAAAAACTGTAACCTAGAACTATTTGGAGTTGCATCTCTGCCTAGTACTAACCAACACAGCACTACATTAATTTAAACTGGCCGAAAGTCTAGCCTTGCAAATATTTATGTGCCTTCCCAACACCCAAAGCCTTAAACCATTGCATTCACAATTGATCCTAATGCTCTGAAATCTAATAAACTGCCGCTCAGATGCAAACCAGCAAACAGTTAAAATGGAAGAAACCTGTATGAGTACTTGGTTTGCTATAAACATGTAATTTATAAACAACCCAAAACATGCAATACAGATTTCTCCACAAGCCAGTCTTGCTGTGGAACAAGGGACACTGTAGCACTCCGTAATTTGGCTGGCTTTTCACGCTTTCCCTATTCTTCTAGTGCAATCTTAAGCCATGAAATTTCTTTTTTGTTAACGCAAAGACATGGTAATGTCAAGCATTCATGACCATAAGCATGGAAAATTGATGAAATTACAGTGTGTTCAGGAAAATAATACGGTGATGAGAGAAAGAATCTCCGCTTGTATCTGCATCCTGGTGGCAGCTTTTTGAACAGGTGAACATTTTTTTCCTCCCTCTGTGCAAAACATCTCCTTGCACCAATACATCAAATAGAGGCCCAGGGAGAAAGGTCAAAGGGGAAATAGTCATACAAATAATTAAGATATGAAGAGACCACGTATTAAGTTCATTAATGGTTTCCACAGTCTTGTTTGGTTGAGGTGCACCTTTCAACTCGATACAAGATAATGTGTGCAAGGCTCTACAAAAATGGGTTTATTAGTGCGAAAAAACAGGAAAAACAGAATATAGGGAGTCCTCTTCCAGAGTTCCCCATGACCTATTCGAGTCCATCTGGAAGCCTCCCAACCCATGCGGCCCGTTCTCCTGGGTGCTCCTGGCGGGTCCCAGCTTTGGTCCTGCAGCTACAGTGGGGTCTTCACACACATTGCTCCCACACAGTGGTCAGGTGAAAAAATAAATACACAAAGCTCAGGGGTCATATATAACATCAGGCAATTCTTGAAAGAATCAAGAATTGCTTGAAAATTGCAGCTGCCATTTTCCTCAGTAGAGGAAGTTGTTGTAAGAATTTCCCTCAGTAAGATAGAAGGCTACAATTAACACTGGAAAACTAGGCAAAAACCAAGGTTAAATGAAACAAGAAAGCAAACTGGGGTAAATGAATACGAGTGAACACCCCAGTATAAAAGCCTGCCAGCATCACCTCAGATCAAGGAGTGCTCTTGGTTATGTCCCCAGACCCAGCTCCCCTATGACAGGAGCTCTTCCCCACGTGAACCAAGGAGCGTGGGCAAGTCCCTGTTAGCTCCTGACATTGTAGCTCCCTGGGGGCAGATATTTCTCTGATAAAGACCAACACCCGCCAGCTCTGTCACCTTCGGGCCTGCACCTCCCTTTCAGCATAGACCAGTGATCTAGAGCGCTTGGTCATAAATAGAAATACCATCCCTTGAAGGACAGCATTGCTTTGCATGACAGATATCTATCACCTTAATGTCTGACACTTATGTAGACAGGATCTCCTCCTCCAAGGACACCCCAGGGAAAGTCTGTTCTCTCCCATTTTCTTCCTTAAATTCTTTCCATTAAGGACACAGCCTGTTTTTAAAGAAACAGCTGCAGAGAATCACAATGACCATGCTGGAAGCAAAAAGCAATACGATATTAACACCATTTTCAAAGTCCAATTTATCAGGGCAGGAAACGTTTCCAATTGTTTTCTTGAAATCCTGGTAATAATTTGTGGTTGCTTATAAATAATTTTTCAACCTTACATGAATTTCAAGCTTTCAAGTCTTCTATAAAGGTCAGTCTCTCCCAGCTAGACAGAAAACACTTTTTTATGTGTGCTACCCATGGAATAGCCATACAAGTACTTGGGAAGGAGCAGTCCAGGAACAAACCTCTCTGCCAGACCCTAGAAAGCTCAGCTGCAGGTAATGAAAACACAACCAAAGGCAAACCTGCCACTGTTTGGCTCGTCTTTCAGATTTGAAAGCCAGACTTTGTCACTAGAGATCAAGCCCACATTCATTAATGTGAAAGTAAATGCATGACTGAATTTCCCTATGGGTTTAGCTGCTGCAGGCTGACACACACGTAAGATACAGTTTTGCTTTAAGGCAGCACCTAGTTTGCCACAAGTGTGCCTCTTGTTCACAGTCTGTGGGCATGGGCCCTGCAAAAAAAAAAAAAAAAAAAAATCAAAAAAAAAAAAATCCTCTTTCCTGCCCCAGCTTTAACCCGCTCTCCAGAATCAGCCACCTGAGTCTGACACATCCCAACGTTTCCTCACTGGGCATATTCTCCTGAACTTCCTAGCCAAGCAGACGTAGGGCTCGTTTTCTGGCAGCTGTCATCATACTACCACTCTCTTAAAATCATAAAACCTTTTTCTGTTTGCTTTTTGGTTAAATGACCTCTTAATGATTTTCTCCACAGGTGTGAGGACCAGGGCTGTTTTCTTAAAAGCTAAGATTTATATATATTGGGATGACTTCAGAAGACACCTCACGTCTCAAGGTCTGCCATAAACCCAGGAGAAGCAGCAGCACGACTCCGGATCCTGAAGTCTTAGACAATCTTTGCGCTTGGATAAAGTAGCAGTGAAATTTTGCCATATAACCCGGTCCCACGTTATCAGCCCCAGGCATTAGATAGCTCCACAAAGCACAAGGTAAATGCCCAACAGAGAGAAGTCCTGTCCAAATCTCCCAGCACACAAGCCAAAGGCAAGACGGTCTGCACAAACGCTGCAGGAACCGCAAGTTACGTCTTACAGAATCGCTCGCTTTCCTCACGCTTTCCTCACATCACGTCTTTGTTGTACTCATGCTCATGTTGCCCTCTCGTGGCTGCTCTGATGAAAAAGCAGGACCTACCTCACCCAACACAGGACTGATCTGTAATTCCAAATGTATTTTGGGGAGTTTAGGACCAGCGTTTCATCCTTAAGAGCGATCCATTACAGCAAGAGAGTTTATTCTGTTAATTCTACCAATATCCTTACATATTTAGCTTTGAATTCCCAACCACCGCGAAGTCCAATGACACAGAAGGAGGTGGTGAGGAGCAAGTTCCCCATCCCAACCAGCCACGTCCAGCTCACAGCCTGCAGGCTCCTGTGTGACGTTTGAACCTTGCTCTGCTGTGTGCCCCTTTTTTCTGATGGGGGGGGAGGAGAAGGGAAAGCTGAATTCCAAATTAATTGTTCAGGCCGTCACAGTCCTCACCAGACACCGTCTCGCCAGCACAGACCAAGCATGACTTGCCCGCTCTGCTCGCAGAGGTTTCCCTTCCCGTGCCATGTGCTTTCCGAGCCCCTCTCCCCATCCCAGCCCTCATCTGCTTCTATCATGTAGCACTGTCATTCTTATGTTATATAGCAAGTTAAGTATGTTTGCATCTATTTTACAGTTTTGCTCCACCGCTGTATCTCAGCAGAAGAATTTAAAGGCTTCTCTTACTGATGTCAGTGAGTTTCCTTAGATCAGGTCCAAGCATAGGAAGACTGACATAAAAAAGTACAGCCAGAATGGAGACCCTGCTGAAGTCAGAACAACTTCTGATCTATATGAGTACGACCAGTAACTGACAACTTGTCCGTAGCAGCCAGCGATCCCAGGACATATAGACAGGCAGTGACTGACAGTCTCCCTCATCCCAAGCCCTTCAAGCCCAAGCCCTCAAAGCCCTATAGCCTCCTCTAATGCCCACTGATTTCACTGGCAATTAGCTGTCTTACTAAATACTCTAGAGATGAGCCTTAACCTCCTGGTGATTCAGTGATTAAGCTAGAAAATGTGGATAAGCTCTTATATTCAGAAGGTGTAAGGAAGAACAATTAATATACATGAGGCATACATACTATATTTGAGAATAAAATAAACTTAGTTTCAGCAACAAAAAGAGCATCAGGTTACAGTACTCAAAAAAAAAAAAAAAAGCAGCTTCATTTGTGAGGGTTTTTAGTTCTTATTAAAAGTTATTTATGTTAATTCCGGAAGCTTAATAATTGCTATCAACTGACAGAGTGCTAGAAAAAGGAGGAGCCAGAAAACCATAACACTGTCAGAACTGGACAAAAAAACCCCACTTTCCATCTGTCTTGTGACCTGAGAATATATCGAAACTATTTTCCCCCAACTGTTTCTGAAGTAGATGCTGTTACATTTCTCTCTGTACACACAAAGAAAGAAAATAAGTAAACACTGTTCACAAATAAGTACACAATCCTCCTGCACTGTGCATCACTTAAAATGGGGAAAATGCATGTAGAAAACAGGTATGAAAGTGCCTTAATATCCACACAGAAAACTAATGCACAACAAAGTAAACCTACATATAGTTACTAAAGCAATACTACAGCTTCTACTTCTTAAGCCACTAGGTAGACATCATCTGCATTTTGATTTCACCATTACTTAAAACCTGAAAGACAGAAAGTTCACCAAAGACTTTCCACTTCAAAATCCCCTTTTAAACATTTCTCCCTGTAAATTTTGTAATTTCTTAGAGCTCTCACTGCTGCAACACTTGAGAAGACACGTAACAGATGCCTGTGGACATGAAACTGGATCAAGTCTCTCTGGTCTAGAAGGATGGAAGAGGAATTAGAAAGCGTCTTCAATTCTTCTCCAAGTTTGTTTCAAAAGCAGTTGACAATTTTCTGTGTAGGAAATTAATCTTGCTAATTAGCAGGCCATGACATATTCATGTGTTCAGGATCACAAGTCCATGGCTTTATCCAAACTCGCTGCGAGATGAAAGAGAACTTGTAACAACTGCTCCCTAGAAAACAAGCTTTCCTTTCTGATACCGTGCTGTTACTCTGTGAGCTGATGGAGGATTTTCCTCATGGATTACTAATCAAAAATGAATTAAATCCACTAAGAGTGACAAGGTCATTCAGTTGGAGGAGGAGCACATTGCAGAACCAAGTAGCAACAGCGGCAAGAAAGCAACCATAAACATGGAGAGCCTTTGCAAGCCTGAGGTTCAAGATTATAACTCTGCCCTAACAAATCATTCAAATTACAGGTATGGTCTTTCCACTCTTCTTAAGCAAGAACATTGGTGAGTTGAAAGCGAGCATGTGGATGTCTTTAATATCACATAGCATAGTCATCATCATGGTAGAATTATTTTCTCCACTCTTGCCAAAACATATGAAACTCGATCTCATAATCTGAAGCAATCGCTGGTGGAGAAGTACTGGAGTGTTCATAAAATATATAGGCCAGTTCCCAAACAATGCATTTTATTGATAGGCACTGGAAGCGGGATTTTATTTCAGCAGCCAAATCCTCCCCACAAGAGGAAACATTCCTTTCTTACGTGTTCTGGCAACAGATACTGTGTAAAACGCTGTTGAGAAACTGGCCAGATTTTGTAGGTCCGTGAGGACTGAGAACCACTTACACTTTTCTGTCCCTCTAGCAGTAGCTTTCTCTACATAAAGTCATTTGTGGTTGACAGTGCTTTGTAGCACTCACTTTGATTTTGATGTAAAGCTGTCCTCAAAAAACAATTTAAAATCCGTTATGAACAACCCCCCCCAAATACAGTATTCACTCCCAGCAGCTCTGCAGCACTTCAGCTGAAATATAGCAAAAACAATTTGTCACAGCAACAGCTGAAACAAGATGTGTCAGCAAGATGAATGTCTTGCTCATCCACACTGCAATGCCGGTTGGGACTGGAGAAGAAAAAAAAATATTTTTTTAAATCTGTCTGTTTCCAGCATGCATTAGGCAAGAAGAAATACTCTTAATCATACACCTTCACTGAAGTTAAAATGCCTATATCTCACCAGGTTTCTTAGCATAATCTCTGGCTAAGGAAAGCATGAAATTCATGACGCAAACCAAGTATATTCATTCATATTCTCAAGACCCTTAAATAATATTTAGGCAAGCATCCTCCAAACATCCAGATACTTCCATTGGGCTGGCTACCTCTTCCTAACATAAGTAATTAGAGGAATTGGACTCTCCAAAGTCACTCACTCTGAGTATATTTTTGTATTTCATATTTATTTTCTAGCAGTTATTTAGCATCTATTTTAATTGCCAAGTACTAGCCCTACATAATTTTACAACCCAATCTCTGGTCTCAGTAGAGATCTCAAATGAGATTGTTCTCATCCTGTGTAGCAGGATGGGAAGTTAAAATGTCACCCATCATGCTAAAGCAACCACAGTTCTGTAAAAGCAGAAGACAGTGCATATCTTTTACTTTATGGAAGTTAACATATATGTGTGTGTACCTCTATTTGCCCCCAGGCAATAGATAAGGCCAGAAACGGCTCAATTTCCACAGCTTTTGGCTCTATTCACTCAAAACACACTCACTGAATTCCAGGGGAAAAAAAAAAAAAAAAAATGGGTTTGGACCTGTACCAAACATCTTGTGGCCAAATGTGAGTGAAAGCAAGATTTGCTTGGTTTTAAGTTTTGTTTTGAAACATTTTGTCTGGTTCCTCAATCCTTACATTTTCTGATTTCTCCCCCCGGTGACTGTCGTTTGCTAGCAGTATTGTGATAAATTTACTATTTAGGTATATCAGCTTCCTTATCTTACTCCTTTTCTCAGTCCATCTATTGTTCTTGTACAGCTAAAACCTAAGACTGGTCCAGGATGCTACGTTCAAGCGTTTCAAATCATATGAAATTTGGACTTGACTGATATGAAAAAGTGGCTGAGGCATACTTCTAGTTTGGAGAGATAACAGACAAAGCAGAAGTGTCCCATATAACCTTTGCCATGACTAGAAGGAGAAACCATTGAAACTTCTTGCCTCTGGCTCTCAGTTTCATAGGAAATTTGTGGCATGCCTTGGACAAACAGAGGAATAGAGAGAGACATCTCCTGTTCCAGCTAGATTTGTTATTACTTCTAGATTAATTCATTCAATAGGATTCTTTTCACCCTCCTTCTTGTTCCTGCTGCCTTTTTCTCTTTTCCTTTACGAGACAGCTCTTCCTTCAGAACTCTCAAATACCCCAAACAATACAAAGGAAATTAATATTGTCTTGGACAAGTCACTCAAGGTTCTGTGCTAGTTTTTAGACCTAATCTATCTACCTATCCATCCCATCTAAGTGTCTGTATAAAGTCATGTGTTACAAACCTTTAATTCCATTCTAGTTTCATCTAATTTCAGCACCACTAGCATGCAAATAAACATCAAATGCTGTTAGCTTCCCCAGCTCAGAGGTATCACAACTCTCAAGAATTATTTTTTTCCTAGCTTCTTAATCCTCCATCTTGCACGGTAGAGTCAGAAGGAGACTAGCTAACAAGGACATGTGCCTTTAAACTTCATGCCCTTCTGTTTTGTACAACTTTATACTGTAAAAACAGTGCAAACACACAGAGATTTGTTCATGTTTTGTTTTTTAAAACCTAAGAAGGAAATTTTGCAAGCTTTATGCAGTATACAACACGCTTCTACGCCAGTCTTTTGGTGTTACAAGCACTTTCCTAAGAAGCTTTGCCAGTTGCACATGAGCAGTAACAATCCCACAACTGATTTCTGCCCCCAGTCCCTAAAGTTGGAGACTGAAGTCTGCCACTTCAGCCTGTCTCAGTGTTACAGATTTGGGGGAATTATGTCGAGACCAAGACATTTGCTTAAATTAACATTATTATTATAAAAAGTCCAAGAAATCTTCAAAAGCATGGAAGCTTTCCTTGAAATTTTGAGCTTCAGGAGCATTCAGGCCCTAAAAATTTCCAAAATCCTCCTCATAATATACGATAAAACCAATATGACATTAAAAATCATCCCCAGTGTATTTGTCCAAAATAACAAAATAGAAAATTCCAACTTTTTGCCCTTTCTGACAGAAATCATTCCATTTTGACCACCTGATGGGCCCTTGGGGTTAATTAGAAAATCCCCATCAAGAGCTCAGAGGCCAATATCAGCTGTCAAAATCCCACATTCCCCTCTTTCACCTCTTTCAAGTGCAAAACAACCTGTGTCTGAAGATGTGCCAGAGAATAAAAGGGCACACCACAACCACTGTGGGCTCTGACTTAGACCTATTCATGGCCTCACTACTATGAATACAGCAAAATCTCAAATGAAAGTTTTAATCTCCCCACTGCATTCAATCCAAAGAGAAAAGGGCTTCCCTTTTAACAATTTCCCCCCTTAAATCTTTTGTGTTGCTGTGCTCCTGAAAAAGCTGAGATTTTGCTCAGCCTCAGCGAGGGCTTTTTGCCATAGAAAGCGCTGCACCTAACCCCTTTGTGCTGACATAAGAGTAAAGGTCTGCTCAGACCAAAAGTAACTAATGCAAAAGGCCGTCAGAAGGTCTAAATACAAACCGAACAAGATCAGAGTTGAAAGTGCAGGCATCTGAGCTCGCCCAACTTGCCTCACTTGCTCTCTTCTCTTGTTCCCAAAGGTGCACCTTAAATACAAAGATGAACGGGGCAAAACAAACACTGAAGAAAAAAGAAACCAGATGCAATAACTCTGGAAGAGGAAGACAGAGAAGCCACGTTACACCACGTCTCCTGTACCTCCACCTTTCTGCAGATCACACAAGATCTCTGTCACACACAGAAGTGCACACACACATAACGAGTGCTATCGGAAAGCACGGAAGCCTTGCTATCCTGGTGATTCACTAGCAGTTTTCCTCTCTGTATAAATTAAGTCGCTTACAGAAAAGTGGCTAACAATTGAATTTTGTATTCAGTTTTATGAATGACGGCAACCAGCATAGGCTATGATTTCATTAACTACTTGCTAGGCCATGTGCAAACACATTAACAGCGCAGATAGGTGCAGAAAGCCAGAAGAAACCAGTTATGAAAATGTGCCCAGAGCACGCATCTTCAGATGTGCTACTCCACCTTTTTCAGTTTGCAGAGGCTTTTTGCCATTTCATCACAAAACGTACTTTTTGTCCCCTTTTGCTTAGAGCAGAACATTTCTTTCTAAGTGCACCCAGCCTCCAAGAGCAACACCCTGCCTTACCTTTTGTGCCCAGTCCCCCTTACCTACATGAGGGCGGCACAATTTTATATCCTCAGGAGAGAGTGTTCTTCCCCCCCCTGCCCAGGACTGCCTTCTCTCCCCTTCAAGTGATTATTGTTTTGGTTTTTTCTCCTCCTGAGCAGTAACACCTACATTGTATGGGGAGAGACAGCGAGCATTCATAGCCCTCAGAAAGCCATTCACTTCAAGGCAGCTGGAGAGGCTCAGTGTTCAGCTTGCCCTCTTCACTCTTGGATGAGTTTTGTGCAAAGCTCGGGCTTGGAGTCCTTTCCCTCATAGATCCAAAGCAATTAATGAGAGATGGAAAAAGGAGAGAAAACGTCTCAGGGTTTTGTCCCTCTTTGCAGTTGGTTGGTTGTTTGTAGCTAAGTTACACTAGCTGGTTGCCCTGGAAGACTAGATAAACACCCATCTTCCTTGTGGAGGAAAGGAAACGATGTTTAATTAATTAATGCATCCTTGGACTTTTTCTTTTACACAAGAGGGCAAGTAAAAGTTTGGAAATAGTACCTCCTATTCACCCAGCAGTAACTGGAACCACTGCTAGCAGAGAGGTCACTAGTCAAACAAGACTTTGAGTCTTTAAATTTAATATAGTCCAACTTTGGCCAGTGGCTCACCTCTTTTTAGAGGAAGTTTTTGCAGAGCAGAGAGTTCAAAAGGTCCTAATGGGCTGTTAACGACCATTTTGCCCTGAGATTTGTGCCACACTGAACAGCATCGAATTCCAAAGCAGCAGTATGGTCCCCTAGGCATTAAAGTCTATGGGAAAAAAAAAAAAAAAAAAAAAAAAAGGAAAAGGCAACAAAATTATTACAAACTAAGATATTACCTAGACCCCCTTACAGCATCACTCATCTTCCTGTCTCCTTTCCACTTTATTTGTTCTTAATGCAAAGCCATTAGATTTTCAAATGCATTTTGTTATCACGCTTTAAAATACATGCACACCAAATAGGCCCCACACATATTACATAGGCCACCTTCCACTAGAAAGTTAATTTTAACGTTTGCTTCAGTGAAAAGGGTGATATATTAATGGAATAAACAGTGTGGTTTGTTTCTCGCAAGCCAAGCGCTAAGATCAGTGAATTAGTTTTATTGCATTGTTAGTAATAACGTATCATTTGATCCTAGGAAAACGCAAAAAATAACGTAAAAAGATTACGATCACCAGTGTAAAATAAAAATAAATGCCATGGACAGTTTTCATTCTTTGATTTAGCTTGGGAGACGCCAACTGTGTTAAGACACTGAAATAACACAGCTATGACACTGTAATGGATCCAACAAGATCAGATCATTTAATGCAAGTATCTGTCATGCTGCAGTCATTGTCTACTGGTGCCAAGGCAATGTGCTTTACACTAGATACAGTCCATGCAAAATAATTTTACTAGGAAATTGGTCAACAGAAAATGCTGTTATGGCCTATATGACAGCAAAGTCTTTTTCATCTTCCTTGTGTCTTTAATAATACTAAAATAACCATTAAATATAATGAAATAATGATAATAATAATAATGATGATGATGATGATAATAATAATAATAATAATAATAATAATAATAATAATAATAATATCCTTTTTAATAATAAGAAAACAAATTACTACAGGTAATAATTTTATCATGTTATTTTCCATAGTAACAAAGTGTTATATTATTTAGTCTTAAAAGTAAGGGTAAGCAATGGCAGCAGCTTCTGGCTGATGTAGAAAGCTCTGCAGCCTTGGCCTGGGTAGCACTGGATAGGATCAGAAATATCACTGCCAGTCAAGAGTAACTGTCAAACATTCCATAAACACCGGACCACAGAAATCAAAGGAGTTCAACTCCTTTCACCCTCACTGCACAGATAAATGCAGGAGGGGGGGAAAGGGAGAGGAGGAGGAGTCTGGAGGCCTCAATTAGGTAATGGTTCATTGTGTCAGGTGCTGTATAAATATATAGAAAATGGGAGGGGGGGAGCTTTTAAAAGATGAGTTAATTGCACATGGGAGCCTGGACTCCCCCCAAATGTTAAAGGAATAGTGACAGAGCTGCGGGAACTGCAAATCAATTCACTTGTGCTTGGCAGTCAACTCCATTAGACAGACAAATCAGCAGGATTTTAAGCCAGGGAGGTAAATGTATTCTGGCAAATAGTACGGTTAATAAAACAGTCCACTCCCCAGGCTGGTGTTAAAGGTGGGTTCCTTCCTCCTGCAGTTGTTCCTATTGACTCAGATACATCCTTCCCTTTGCCTAAGCCGGACTTACTGGTTTAATACCCTGCAACCATACCAAAAGAACTGGTTTTAAATTTATCCTGTGGATGGCAGCTCTGAGCGTGACTTGCTATGGTATAAATCAGTGGAGGACCTGACCTCATGCATTCCAGCCCCACAAATAGGCCTCACTCTTGCAAGTAATAATTTCAGTGCAATACTCTGAGAAAGCATTTAATGGACTGTTTGTTCACTGGAGGAACTGGTGTGTGGGATGAGTTAAAACTGGTTTATGCATACTGCTGAATGGGGATCCTTGGTCATTTTTGTTTGATCATTTATACTTGGACAAGACTGTTCTCTCACCTACCCTTCTATGCAAGTTTTCTTACAATGTCTTTGTCAATCACGACCAAAATTAAAGTATTTTAACAACGTCTGAAGTTCACAGTCGAGTGCCACGCAGCCTATAGCACAGCCTCTGGTACGCTCTCTGTGTTGCAGAGGAGACTGATGCTAAGACACGAGCCCTGAGGATGCAGAAGCAGCATTTGCACCATATTTGCCTCGACAGCAGAGCCTGCTGGCTAAGAGAGGTGGTGGACAGAATCCCCCAAGTATGGTGGTGTGTCCTGAGCCGGTGTACGTCAAAGAGCGACGCAGAGGGAGGAAGCCCCCTCTGCTTTCTTTCTTCATAACTCATATAATTTCGTAAGAACCAAGCAGAAAGTTTCTCTGTTCGGTTTGGAGATATGACTTCAGCTTCTCTTTCGATCCTATCTCTTTTCTAGATCCTGAATTTATCAGACACCATTAAGAATCAACAATAACATTTAATAGCCAATATAAGTGGTCCCAGGCTACTAAGTTGCATATTGTGATCCTGTTTGTTTTCATTTGCTGTCTTATGTCACCAAGTTTCTAATTGTGTAACACAGATCCATTTACCTGGATATAAAAAAACTTCCTCTGAGGCCAGTGTTAATTCACAAGGGGTTTTTTAGATCTTGGTTTGACAATGAAGCAGCTAATTAATTGATTTGAGAGTTTTGTTGGAAACACAGTTGTAATGGGTCACTGGTCACTACAGCCAAGTCAAAACCTAGACCTCCATACAGGTCATGAATACCCTAGGAGGAAAGGGATAGTTTCAGCAGAGTTGGATGGGCTGAGATATACCCTAGCAAAGGAGGCACAATGGCTATAATTACAACTTGCCTGGCCCTGTGGTAGGATTTTGACAGATCTCTTACATTAAAAACAGACCTTTCATCCTGTCAAGAAAAATACCTCATGGGCTATCTCTACATGAACACTTCTATAATACCCGATTTCAGCAGATGATGTAGATCTCAACGAAAAAAGTCACCCATAAAATTTTCTTACAGATTTTGCCCAATTAGTTTTGGCCCACAGAAAACTGAAATTAGTCAGCTAACACGATACAAAGATTGGGTGCAGCAGTAGTATTCTAAATACTGCTTCTATACATTCTTATTTTCTTAAGCTTTTGAACATCTGTCTGCACAGGATGTGGGGTCCTGTTGTCAAATTTCAGAAATTTCAGAATTCTGTATCTAAAATATGTCCACAGAGTCCTGAGGAAATGATCCCACACAGCAGCACATCCAGACATCTGTGTGAATTTCCAGTAGCACAAGAGTGTATGAACACTCTTCTGTGTAAGGAGAGCTGTCTAGCTCCACAATGCAACAGAAAAATAGGGCAAGGCCTCACAGAAGCAACTCTTTCCCCAACTACACAATCCTGGAGCTTCCTATTGCTGGACCCCATCCAGCTCACAAGCCATGAGCATACTACACAGTTAGTTTATGCATATATCATATCTTAATGTCTATGATCAATCTTCGTGTTTGTAAGCATGAAGACCACTGGAAAAAAAAAAACAAAGTACCTGCTCAATTGCACCAACACAAAGCTCTGATGTGTTCCAAAGATGCAAACTGAGAGCTGCACTTACGGCATTTTCTTCAAAATAAATTCAAATAATTGCCAGTAGGTGTTTATCAGGATGACAACACAGAATGTGCTAGCAACATAAGTGTGCTACTTGTCAGAAAGTACAACATGGAAGATACCTAGATGACAATGAGCATGGAGGATCTTCTATATGTCAGCAAGAAAAGCACTGAGAAACTACTAAAATAGGGTACTGTTCACTGAGGAGAAAGTTTGCACACCGTTTCCTGAATGACTGCATGATCTCTCACAAGTGAGTCTGGTCAGCTGTAATTATTTTACTGAAGGCAGACAGAGAATCAAGAGCGCCTTTGGCTTGATCACAGCTACCTAAGATTCTGAAATGAATCATGGAATAGCTGTCAACCTGCCACAGGAGGCAACAAGAAAAGATGGAAAGTATTAGTGCTGTATATTAGTACCACATGGTTCAGCTGTGAATCCTAGAATCCACCTAGAACTCGATAAATCATCTGTGATCTATAGCTATGACTTTAGACTCACATTTAGCCAGATTTTAAAATCACTTCCAAAACCTTCTCTTTGGATGTGATCAATACAACCCTTACACTGTTTTCTAGTTTCTACATCCTTAGGTGGTGAATAGCACTTTTCTATTTAGGGCACACAAAATGTTTTTGATAAGATCATATCACAGATAAGATACAAATGCCACTCCCTCCCAGAAAAGATCTTCCATCAAAGACAGTTTAGTGAAAACTCTAAAGCTGGGTCAGCCAAAGTGATGAGCACAGTATAAAAACAATAAAGACAAACTGAACCACGCCTGATCTGACAGGCAAGTACCAGGGTATCTGCCTATTTGCAAAATGTCTCATGTTTCTGTGTGAACATTGCTGAGCAAGCTGATGCTCTTGCTTAGGAATGATTTAATTTATATGCCCTCGGAATGAGGTCATATCAATATCATGCATGATCTCTATCAGCTTTACAGATGCCTTAACCTGAGAACGTTCAAGCTCTCTGAGAGCTATTCATACTTGGCAGATTGATATAGTAACTGACAATTCACTGCCATCCAAGTGTATCTGAGAACACAAAGCTCACATAAATATTGTTGAGCATATCCCATTGTTGGTTATTTACTTCTGCCATTCAACTTTCTACAGCTCTGCGAGGAAGATCATTTCTCTCTGTGTCATATATCTGACTTACCCAGCAGCCACGAAAAGCTTCTTGTTTCCTTGTTACCACTAATGGACTGTGCTAGAAATGTCAAACACAGGTTTGTTCAACCCTGACCAAACAATGTGAAACATAAAAGTACAGGAGGGCAGAGACCAGTGACGAAGTTTGGCTTTGTAACTGGCGCAGAAACAGCTTGTAATGGTGTTTCTACATTCAAAAAGCTCCAGAAGGAAGCACGAAGACCTGCCTGATACCTTTTCTTCTGCAGTTTCATAAACGGACCCAACCTAAGCCCTATCCAAAGGCAATGCAAGTAAACAGCTTGTACAGTGGACAAACAAGATTTTCATGCAGTCCATACTCATGGCTTTCCAATCCAGAAATGCCCGCCTGGCCCTTTACTCTGGATTTATTACACTCATCTTAGCCTCTCTCTCACTATGACAACGCTGGGATAGAAAGACATGAAGAGAAGAATAAAGGCTGAGAAAGACAGGAAAAGAAGCAAACCTCATCACTTTCAAACTTAACCTGGACCAAATATTTCTGACTTGCAAGTTTGGTTGAAGGTCAGATGTAACCCATTCTAACTTTGGAGAGAGATTCTTTCTTCTAATTTCCTGTCATGCATCTCTCACACCATAATTTAAACTGAAAAGAGGGATCAAATTAAAAATATAGATGTCCCTAGCTGGACTAATTCCTTTTGTTCAACCATAAACCCCAATTTTTAAGAAGTTGCTTTTTTTCTTTCTTGACGAGCTCCCTGTTGAGTTAGTGAGCCAAACTGGTTGACAAAGAGGTCGAATGAGTGCCAGAACTGCCACAAGTAAAGTCATAGACTCATGTGGTCAGAACAGATCAGACAGTGACTACCTTCCCAGTACCTACAAGCTGCTAGACGGAGCTCAGCCTCTTTGTCTACCAGTACCCTCGAAGCATCACTTTCAACTTCAGTTGGGCAGCTTGGACAGATAGGTTCACCGTAATCACATGAAACAACTTTGACAAATCAGCAGTGTCCCTACTACAGCTTTTTTCCCCTCCTTATTATTGTCACATGTAATATTATTATACAATTTTGACATGACAGCAGGGAACGAAAGAAAAAGATGCCTTTTTTCTTTTCTGCTACTCCTCCTTAACACAATGCAAACTACTGGAAGATCAGTTAATAGCGAAACTGCAAAAATTATATAACGAGTACTAAAGGTACAATGGAGAAACAAGAAACATTCAAAGCTAAAGCTTTCCTTTGAGTTGTAAGCTTAAGTAATTTAATGTATATTTCTGGTAAAGTATGGAGAGAAAAAAAAAAAAAAAAAGTAGTTCCATTGTCAAAAAAATTCTTAAAGTAAGTACCGTGAACGCTATAGCCAGACCTGATGGAAGGAAAAAGGGAGTCTGAGTGAAGTTAATCTATTTACATAATTTTACTCTGTAGATAGGACCATGAAAAGAGCCCAGGAGCCTTAGTGCCCTGTACTGTCCTCGGTGCATTAGGCATCTCTTCCTTCCACTGCATCAAGGTAAACAGAAGTCTTGTATTTGTCTTAAAAGTACTCACGGCTAATTCAGCTGGGTATGTTATCCAGATCAGTCAGACAAGCACAGAGGCTCCATTTCATTTGCCTTCAACTTCCCCCAGATTAAGCGATCAGACCTACATCAATCATTGGGTGTAAAAGACATGGAGTAATTGGACTAGAAGGTTGTCAACAGACTGAGGGCTTCTGTTCAGAAAGCAGATGTCTTGGCTTTTTTTTTAGTCTTGTTTATTCTTCATAAATACCAGAGCAAGACAGCAGAGTCACTATTATCTCGTAACAACGTTCTGTTAATCAGGCATGTCATTTGCTTGTATGGCCCAACCTTCTGCAGATCCCAGACATTCCCCTTCCACAAGAATTAACCACAAAAATACTCCAGTGTAGCTGCTTTATGACCATGGCTAGGATCAATTTGTTTTGTGCTTTCAGACACTGATCTTGCGACAGTGAACACTACAGCAGGTTTGTGGGGTTTTTTTACATAAATAAGAGGTTTTGACCACCATCTTTCCTTTTTCAACGGCAGTTTGTCAAGATCTTTTGCCTAATTCCCAGCTCAGAAAAAAAAGACAGCATTCAACTAAGGAACAGCACATCCTTCCCAAATTGCTCTGAAAAGCAATCAACAGGGTGAAAGCCAGGTCAAAATAATAATTACACTAGAAGTGTAGCGTTGGTGGGCTAAACTAAAGAAAGAAAATAAGAAAGAAAAAAAAAAGCAAAACAAAACCCGTAAGTTAGAAGCAGTAACCAAAGAATTTAAGAAATAAACGTGGTGACACATTCCAGCCTGAGCTCACATCATGCCTTGCACACAGCAAGCGGTGGTGAACCTGTCGCATCCCTGCCGGCCCTGCAGTCCTTCCCCCTCCACCGCAGGGGCCTGAGCCCTCACACGGCACCCTGCACTAGGCTGCAGCTTGCTACACCATCTGATTTTCCTTCCTCAGGTTAGCTTTCTGCCAGGGCACAGAGACGGGCTGGCACTGGATCTGTGAAGCACCACAGCTGACGGAGGACCTGTGGGCTTACACGGCCAGAAACACGAAGGGGGTGAAGCAGGAGGAACCAGACCTTCTCCACTCAGCAACAGCCAGCTGCCAAACTGGCTGAGGGGTCCTGATGGGAGACATCCCTGTAAACCAGACCACCACCACGGGCGTCAAGGAAGCCTCAGCACAAGATCTGACCCAAATTATGCATACCTGAGACAGCCACAAATACTGAAGTTCAAGTGCAGCTGGCAACACTCCTACAAACCCCCATTTCCCATGTGTCAACATACTTCTAGGTGATCTACAAATTACAATATTCTTGCCTAGAACAGGAACAATTTTTACAACCCCATTTGCTACAGCATAACTACATTCCACAACATCCATTTGATCCCGCCCAAGGACCTGGATTCATTTGAAACAGCTGTTGAGAGCTTTCTCAGCCCCTAGCTGAAGAGGGCAGGTGGCACATCGCCTATCCCCACTGTCTGCACTTGAAGTCTTTAGGTATTAGCAGAAGCAACTGAAATCTGAGTGAAAATTTTGGTAGTCCTGCAGTTGGGGCATGTTCACTACAAAACCCTGACATCTTTAATCTTAGCAGATACTTTAAAACTCAAGTGAGTCCAAGTAACAGTCCAACTTTTCTGCGAATACTCAACTAACTCCAGAGAATATGGACCTGGAGGTTCCCACTACACACGTGCACGCTGACCCTCTAAACTGCATCCTAACATCCTTGCTGGAAGATTTACATTTCGCTTAATTAGAGCATGTTTTTTTCTGGCAGAATGTTTGCAGACTTCAATGAGAGCTGGATTTGGATCGTTTTTTTAAACTTCTCACTGCTGTGTTTTGTGAATTTTACACAGTTGGCTCAACGGACCCAAACGTGGTTCACAAAACAGTCGCAGCACCTGTGTGCAAGCAAAGTCCTTCGCCAGACAGTCAAACACTACACTCATGTGGATAGTGAGGAGAAAAAAAACCCCAACAAACAAACCACAAAACAAACCCTACATAGCATTTTATACAGGCATTAAAGATGCACAGTATCTCACCTGAATATTTAGGCAAAAATGGACTGTGATAGAATAACAGGTCTGTGTGACTGTGCACACCCCCCATATATTGTCCTCTATAAGGGTGTGCTTCAGGTGTCATCTCCAGAAGTAAAATGCTGGAGAGACTTGTTGGGGAGGGCTGGGGGGAAACCCTTTTTCTCTTTGAGCCTCTGCTCGGTGACAGCACCAGGACCCACTCGCTCTCCTTCCCTCGCCGCGCTGTTAAGACGCATGTGGCCGGCAGAACCATGATCTTCATTCCCCTATGGCGAATGATAACCAGGCTTACACACAAATAGCACTTCGAAAAGTTAAATAAGTGAAAGAAGTTTGCATCGAATAGCACTTTGAAAGTGAATTTGGTTCTCCTAGTTCTTTATCTCCCCACATATTTTCTCTGCTGTTCAACATTTACTCCACCTACACAGTATGCCTTTTTTATTTAGGTTTCGTTTTTATGAAATATCAAAAATTATGAAGGATGCCGTTGTTCTAACCACTGAAAGCAGCACTGTTTACATCAAATACAAAAATGTAACTGTAACTAGACATCAGAACACAATTTTCTTTCAGGAGGGAGTCAAACTTCTGCGTGAACAAGTTTAGCCTTCGGTTTTGCACATCGGGGTCGGGGGAAAAAGAAATGGTTTCAGGAGCCCTATAGATGTGCTTTTGCTTCCCTGACTTCTCACACAATATTCTTTCAAATGAATTTAAAGCTTTTCTTGTCCAAATCCCCGCAAAAGTAACCACACTGCAGTTTTTCTACTATTATGCAAATAGATTAATCAGCCAACGCTCCAGTGAGAATTAATTTATATTTGAATCAAATGAGGCCTTAGATTCTTTATAACCCAACCCCCGGGCCAAGGCCTGGGCTAGGTAGCAACCTCATATTATTCATTTGACGAAATGTGAACTGACATAAATACCATGGCTAACTTTCAATCCGATTACCCCGTTACCTCACATCAATGCTCTCCCAGCCATCAGACTCTAGCGTCCCTCCTTTCACCAGCACAGACAACTCCTCCCTGATAAACAAGCACCCACGCTGCCACCTCGGACCCCCACTCTTAACCCATCATCCCTGCTCAATGGCCCTTATTCGACAAGGTACTTTATTTTGTTTGTAGGAATCGGAGGACTAAACAGCACAAAAATACTGTTTTGCTGGGCCTGCAATTCAAAGCTGCCCTTTCAGAGCTGTGGAGCACTTGAGGCACTAACAATAAACATCCAAAAATATAGGAGCGTCATGTCTGTCCATGCATATATACACACGCACACATTTAATTTAATACAGTCACCGACATCTGTTATCTTTCATACTCTCCTTAACCCTTAAGAAAAAAAAAAAAAAAAAAAAAAAAAAAAAAAAAAAAAAAAAAAAAAAAACAATGTTTGGGGCTACTATGTCCAAAGGTCAATGTAAAGTGAACCCACATTTTACACAGCACCCTTATACTAAACTCATGTTGACAACCACTAAATTCTTTCTATTGCCCTGCACAGGAACTTGTTTTTTAAAAAGATTTTTTTTTTCCTTTAAAACTGTAAGCATTTAAAAAGCTTGGCCAAACAATCCACCAGGTGTGAGAAAAGCCTTTTCTATGCAAGCAGCTCTGTGTCAGGAAACCTACACTTTGTAATTAGATTAGCAAGCAAGGACTGAATAGCTTTGATCAAAACATCCCCCCCCTCCCCATATTGTTTATAGTGCATAACCAATAACTAAGCTTCTCTAGTCATGGTTAAAATCTTCTTAAAAAATGGGAGTCCTGTGCGCTTTGGAATCTAAATGAAAAGGAAAATAAAACAAAGTACACATTCTTATAAAAATATAAGTAATTACTTGGCTGTCCTGCTTAAATAAAGCTTCATTTGAAAGTATGTCATAAACCAGACCCGGTATGATTTAATGGCAGCTCTTCAGGAGAGCACTGCTTAAAACACATCTAAGCTAGAGACTTAGAGATGTAATTGTTGCCTTAAGGACATACTTCACAGTGAGCAGGCTGGGGCAGAAGGACGATAGTCCTCTTGGCCACATGGCTGCAGCTCCAGGGGACAACCTGGATCCCTGGCATGAGAGCTGAAAAGTCCCCAGTCCAGAGGGTGACTCTAGTTGTCTGTCTTTATGGATTTTTCCATGTGGCCAGACAGTCTAGTTGTGTAGTGCAGTCAGTTCCCCGACACAAAGACCAAGTTTGAAAGGTACTGTCTGCCTGGAGACACCAAAAGCGTGGTGGAAAGGAGCTGCAGGATGTTAAAGCACACCACCCCTACCTGCTCCTTCGAGAGAAAGGCTTACACTCACATAGAGTTGATGGCAAATGGAAAATAAGCCAAGACAAGGATCTTCCTAAAGCTTTCATACAAAGCCTACGTATTTTTCTTGGACATGATGAGACCGTTTCACAGTCCTGCTCTGTCTGCCCAGAGTGCAAATACCCCAGTTCTGAATTTTAATCTCCGCCCAGCCCAGAGTCAGTCCCATTTTGTACTGTGGAGCTTGAAACCAGATGCAAACCTTGTAGGAATTAACTTTCCCAAAGAGAGATATCCGATTACGGGATCCTTCTGCTCAGAGCAGTACACCTGGTAAATACCGTGGTTATTTCATCCTTCTTGAAACAGCCTTTGAAATATTAGGGCTAGGGCATCAGAACCGAGATCAAAACGCCTTCTGTTTGGCTAAAGGACACTGTAGAAATAGCAGAAGATAACAAGAGGACATTCTCCTTTCTTCCTCTCACAAATCTGGAGACACTTGCCGTACACACAGCTGTCACAGGCAGCAATGAATGAAAACTTTTCCATGCTTCAGTAACTGTCCTACCCCCTCCTGATTCTACTATAAGCACAGCAGCAGGGAAAGGGCCCAGACATTAACTCCCCCGGTGCAGAAGTTCAGCCTCTTTGCTTAAACTGCTGCTTGAGAGAGGGTCTGACCCAAGGCAGCAGTTTAGTCCTGTCTCTATGCATACCCCTTCACTGATTTTTTTTTTCCTTCTGTAGAAGCAGTAAACTTTCAGCAAAAAGAGAGAATGGACAACTTTATTGGTGTGATACCTTTAGGGAAAACCTGAGAAAGGTTGATAGGTGAGGGAATAGACTTCCATTTAAGACCTAAGCCAGAACTATGTAAGACAGTAGAGAACTACCCCTTATCCCAAGACATCCATGAATCTGGAGCAAATGTAGCTTAAAGCTCTATTAACCTCCTCTCTCCTGACCTTTCTGGGTCCGATGAGTAGCAACCAGAGTCTGGCTCCTCGAAGAGAGCCATGGCCTGTGCCAGAACAACCTGACCTTACCAGACTTCCTCAAGTCTAAATGCTAAATCCCATCCAATATCTCTAAAGACCTTTCTAGAGGTACAAGATTTGATGCTCTCCACCCTTGTACATTTTTAATAGAAAAGGAAGAACAGAGAGGAAAAAAAAAAGACAAAACTCATGTCACGATGAGAGCCAAAAATGTGAAATGCGACCACTAAAACATTACTTCTGTTAAGTAATTCTCATTTCTACAGGCACAACAAGAAACTTGAGAAAACCTGTTTCAGACTATGAAGATCACATTCAAACATCCTGCCTGTCTAATTCTAAACCTCATTCGTCTTTGATATTTCCCCCTGCAGTATCAAAACGCTCCTGACAAAGTACTGAAAGGAGACAAGTACATTCAAATTCTTCTAGGGCTTAACCCCACTGCATTGAAATTAGCATGAGTTTTGCCCCTGACTTCAGCCCTGACAGAACAAGCAACATTCTCAGGCCAAAGGCATGGGGAAAAGCTTTTCTACAACTTTCTTTACATGCTTCCACTTTCCTTAGTCCTAGATATTTCCGTTTGCTTTCAGAAAGCTGAAGGCATAAACGGGCAGCGCATTCCACCATCTATCTATCCAATCTCCTGGCTGGTGGAAAACAAGTAAGGCACTTTTTGTTTGTCAGAAGGTAACACAAGGCTCTGAGAAGGAACGCACTTTCTACAGGGTGGGGAAGATCTCATGAGAAAGGTTCTGGTCTTTGTTATTTCAAGGTTTTACATGTGCAAGGGAAATCAGAACCTCACCAGTTTTTCCTGGTGACAAAATGGAAGAGCTTTCATCTCTGAACATCACAAAGCTGTGCTGCTTGCAAAGCAAAGCCCAGAAGAAGGGCAGGCCTGTTCTAGTCTCTCCAATGAGTCACGTTTTCTAAAGAGAACAACTCTTTGTCATGAGTGGAGATCCAGTGCAAAATCTATTGGTCCTGCATGGAGGCAGTCATCCTGAATCTAGAGACCTACACTTGAGAACCTTGAAGGGACGTCTGTGATGCGTAAGACTATGAAGCTGTTCACTCCTCGGGTATTACTGCTCCATTCTCTTCAGTTTTGTCTACCTGAAGCACCTCACTTGAAAAAAAGCATCCCCAAAAGACAACAGAAATACAGTTCCCTTCTTTCATCTGACTTTCCAATTTACACCAAGTAACCAGGAGCAGAGCACAGGGACCAGTGCTTACTAACTCATTTCTCATGGGACAGAACTCATCAGCCCTCTCCTTGTCAGAGCTCCAGAAATCAAACACACTCCATACCAATAGCTTTCTCTTTCTGGAAAAATAAAAAAACAAGTGTTATACCTTCTCCAAAGAAGCCTGCACACGTTTTTTTTTTTCCTCCATGGATGCACTACAGCTTGCCAGCAACCTACAGACATGAATATAGCCATGGTTAGGGCAGGGTCTGGAAGAGAACCGTGTAACTGTGAACCCACTGCCTCAATGGACACCAGTATAATGCTTCCAGGGTGAAATCACTAAGTTCCCAGGGAATTAAATTATTAAAAAAAAACAAAAAACAAAAAACAAAACCAAACAAACAGAGCTCACAATTATATCTGTCTCTTAT